>NW_003307545.1:2485074-2518921 GCF_000143455.1 Volvox carteri f. nagariensis | reverse complement strand
GGTACGCATTAGAATTCACAACTCAAGATAACAACATTTCATAACGGATTTGAACTCCTAATGTATGGTGGCGTTCCTAGCGGCAATGGAAGCTAAATAGCGGAGGTTGGTTAACCACGTGACAGCTTTCAGCAACGCCTGACCTTCTTCGGACGCATCATCCGCCATTGCTGTTCAAATTAAGTTAATGCGCTCAATAGCGACGCGCACAACCTTCACCAAGGCCCAGGATCCGCGTAATTGCGGGTGGCTGGCTAAGGGCCGGCGGCTCCGCACATTGTAAAAGATTATCGCTTCGGGCTGAGCTAACATCAGCTGGGTTAGCTCCTCGTGCTCCTTCAGCCTCCGGTCGAAGTAAGCTGTGAGTGCTGGCGAAATAACTCGCGCTCCTCAGCTAGCTGCTGTTCGAAGAGGGCCCGCATTTCGGGAGTGAGCACTAATCTTTCTGCGCCCGCAGCGCCAATTTCCATAGCCGACATTCGATTCTAGTATTGCTAAGAAAAGACGGTGCAACACATAACTAGAGGACACTGTCCCAGCAGCGGGACACACCTCTTGGTAATAGTCAAAACAACGGCAGTTAAAGAACCAATGCGCCTGTGGGACCCAAGTAGGAGCTCGGCGTCCCTTGCCGTACTGCGGTCCGGCACATGCATGCATGCATGCGCCCTACTTCCACGCACCACGGCAGTTCCTTCGCAATAACTTGCCTATCTCTACACTCATACTTCGCTTCGAGAAGTCGAAGCTTGTTTTCCAAGGCGTTTGATACGATACTCGGTTGTTAAGGATGCACCTGTCGTTTATCCAGTGACTACCGTAATTTGTTTATTAAGTCTAGAGATTTTCCCTCCGTTTTTCCTTTTTTTAGTTTATGAGCCTCCTGGCTCGTCTTGGCCTTACGAAAGGAACACAAACCAAATCTTAAAAACAAATAGCTGCATCTCTACATCTCAAGTGCATGAATTTCCGGTTTGCTGCGAAGTGGCTGGGATGTGGCACCTTGTGGCAGCAGGACAGCGCCCAGTTGGCATGCCGGGATTTTGAAGCGGGAATCTGGTGGAGCGTGGCCATGCAAGCAGCTCCCGCAAGACCGCGCTCTGCCAGCAGTTCCTGCTTGCAGGTACACTGCTGCGAAGATGCTTGGGATACGCTCTGGTAACTACTTAGTCATATCTCCATCCCGATGTGCTTGCTCGCGCCCTTTACAGAGAATAAGAGTCCACGTGCAATGTCTTATATATTAGCCTTGTAATCTATTTTCAGTTATTTAGACCTCTGCACCTCCTGCGCATCCAAGCTGGCTGCCCAAGAGCGCTTGCGTCTTAAGTCCTACTTAAGTTGATAAGGCGGGGACCCTATGAGTTCATACACTGCTGGGGCCCAACCCCCAACCCAGCCCATTATGCAAGGAGGACACCCATGGAAGGGGAATAAAAGGGGTGAAAGCAGCCCAGCGCAAAAAGTAGTAGCGTGCATTTTACCCCTTCCTTCTACGCTCTCAGGTAAGTCCCTTGTGAGGGGGCCCGAGGGCTCCACATTCTTGCTGTCGGCAATGCAAGCGTGATTGGCTCCCATGACCCTCAGTTACTGTGGGCGGGAGGCAGTTGAACCGCACGAAGGGGTCGGATGCAAGGCGTTCAATGTGTGCTATGGATTTCATCGCCTAAGGGGGTGTTGGCAAAGCCAGGGCGCCGCAGCAGCATTGTTGTTGAGTGCGCCTGCTCAAACGTCCTGCGTAGTAGCTAATTGTTGCATAAATTTGCGAACTGCTAGCCATAAGCATAACGCAAAGGTTCCCGGCCCGGCAAGTAGTTCGCAATGATTGGTTGCGGAAAAATGGTCGCAGCAAATGCTCGATGCCCGAATTTCTGTTTAATGAAGCCTTTAGGATTTATTTATACGCAGAGACCTTTGTCAGCCAGAAGAATAATCCTGTAAAATAGGGGAGATGTACAGGGCTACTAGTATTGCGACACAGTTTGGCGAGATATTCTGTTTGGACTGACCGACGGACATGGTCAACCCTACGGGGCGGGGACCCGCCGAACACGCTTCGCCCTGGCGCTGGGTTTCTTTCATGCTTAGGTAGCCAACGATGGCATAAAGGAATAAATCTTCTGGCGAGCAAATCCAGAGGTGGAACGGGTGGTGAGCGGACCGAGGGGCCTGCGGACTGCGCCACTCTGTCCAGATCCGGTGATCTCCCCTGTCCGGAACTGAGCGCTCCCCCCGCCGGCCCCGGATCTCTGACGAGAAAAAGATGCCCTTTCTGGCACCCTGACGCCGATGCCGAGCCGGCAGCAGCCCTAAGAAGAAAACGAAAGGGGGCGAAGCATGATGCCTGGACAGGGGGCTACCAGGGGGCAAGAGGGCTGGTAACACACACACGCCCCTCCTGCCCCATTGTAAAAGCAGCATCTTGCATCCCAGGAGCTTTATTGCGCGACATTGGCGCGCGTCTGTGCCATGTGAGGCAGCGCGCCCCGCCGAAGGCGGCACCAACAAACGCAGAAGCTTTCTCACACTTCCGCAACACGACTGGCGCCAGCGTTCTAAGATGCGTTGTCTCAGTTCATGGACTAGTTTTTAACATATGCTATCACCACATCCCTAAAACCTTAAGGTACACAGCACAGTCACCAAAACAAGCACAGCACAACCGGCTTCCAACACCGTCCGTCCACGTCGTATCATGTACGAATGAAACCGTGACGCCAAACCGGCCGCTCAGGTCCCGACCGACCTCATATCCCGACGCTCATATCCTATCCCCGCCACACGCGCCGGTCGCCCTTCCGTTGTGGTCAAACAGAGCAAACAGTTCTGCTTACTCCTTATCCAGAAGCCCATACTTTTGACCACACCGAACAGGTGGCCCACGGTCCGATGATCCACAGCGTTCGTTCGTAGGCTGTGAAAGACAGATATAAATCCTCCCCTCGACCTCAGCTGTCGCATACCGCAAGTCCGGGTGGTGTCAAAACCGGGATATTCAAGTCCTCTCACATCCACCTCTTCGTCGCCCCTGCCACACTAGTGACGGTGCGGGCCGACGTCCGCGCCAGCCCGCCCTTGGCCTGCGGGCACACGACATTGACCGCCGTGCCTTGTACAAGCGTTCGGTAAACTGCACCGCCAGGCCGATAACCCCTGCTGCTGTGCTGCGGCTGATGGAGGTGCTGCTGTGGCACGCCGGCGCCCTCCGCTGCTGCACCGTGCAGATGACCGTGCTGTGGGCCTGGAAGTCCTCCTTCCCCACCGGTGTCAACACTACAAACTGAGTGCTCCTTGCTCAGCTCTCGCGGTAACTGCACATCGTGCCACACGGTACTCCCACCATTAGCACGAGTACTACCGCCACCATCTGCATCCTGGGGTGCCGCTGTCCGGGCGACAGCCTCGCCCCTCAGCTGTGGTGCAGGAGCCACTGTCACATGCCCCAGTAACTGGGCATAATAACCTTGGGAGCCTTCGTTTTCGGGAGGCTGGGGAGGGGCCGGTACTGTTACCGCGTGCGCTGCCAGCTCCATAGACGTCCCCCCTTCGGTCCTCCTCTGGTGGCGTTGGCCTGGGAGGTGCCGCAACGGGTGGTCGTGTGTGGTTGGCATCGACATTGTTGCCAATGGCGCAGTCCCTGAGCCTGAAGAGGCACCACGGGTCACTGTGAATGTTGTGCTTGCGGACGTGGCGCCGCTGGCGTTGGTGCTTCCGCCGCCTCCAGTGCCGCCGGCGTTGGCGCTGTTGTTTGGGCGGTGCGGGTTGGTACTGACGGGCTTCGATGTCCGATGGGCAGCGGGCGCGGTACTTCCGCCAGGCTTGGCCGGCGCTGCGATGGAAAGCAAAGTTGACGCATGTGGCATTTGGATTGGGACCGTGAGCAGATTGAGGGAGATGTCACGGTATGGCAGTAACCGTTGATGCATGGCTGCGGGGCGGGGCGGGGGGGGTTATACCCATTGGCCGCTTCATGCGTCGCGACAGAGGTGCAGGAATCATCTGGGTCAGGGGCAAGTCGGGCCACACGACTACTTCTACTATCACCACCACCACCACCACCAGGAGCGGAGATTTAGTCCTTCTCGCCAACTGGATCCTCCCGGATTCCATTTTCATGGACTCAACAACAATCCATCAATTCATTAATCCCGCCCGTAAAAATGCCCGGGGATAACATGGAATAGTACAACTCTCCGGCTGTTGCTGGCTTTCAATTTCAGCCACCTGCAAGCCGCACAGAGATATAAAACGCCTGGCCATGGTGTACGCCAACCAGCCAGCCAGCCACACACTCATTGCATCGGGTGCGGAAATGGGTTGGTGAAGAAGAACACATACCTGATGCGCCAGCACCGCCGGTGTCCACACGAGACGCCACGCTCCTGCGAATAACACCACACCACCATGAACCGCGGCGGCCTTGGAAAGAGGAATGCATAGCTGGGGACACATCAGGCCAAACCCGCTGGCACTCTGCCAAGGTATAAAACCCCCCAGCACATCGACACTTACCGACAGTGACTTGCCGCAGTCGTGCACCCTGGCGGTGTGAGGACTTACGTGTCAAATTAGAGTGTTCAGTGCTCAACACCACCATCCCACAATGTACATTATTCTCCTAATTTGGTCAGCCTCATTTCCGGTGCCACCACCGTTTCGTTACCCGGGCCCGGGCCTTTACCTGTTAGAATGCCCCTGCACGCCTGTCCGCCCGGACAGCCAAATCCCTGTTGCATGTCCCCCAGACGTCCCTGCAGCGCTGCTGCCGCCATGATGAGGCGCTTGGTGGCCGCCTGATGCAGCGCAAGAAGCCGCACCGCCGCGAGTTGACAGCGCATGAACAGCCCCTTTCAGGACGGGCCCTGCGCCGGCAACGGTCGCCGCGCTTGTGACGTCGTCAGATGAGTGTTGTGATGCCAGCTCACGCCCGGCAGCGATACTGGAGCTGCTGGGCCGGGCCGCCGAGTCCACACGCCCGCCAAGCTCCCTCTCCCTCTCACAGACCGCCACGTCTCGCGGCCTAGTCAACCCCGGTTGTGCGGCTGGTGCCGCCGTGCCGACCTGCTGCTGGTGATGAGGTGCGTGGGATGGACGGTTCCCGCTGACGTGCCCTTCGCAGCAACCAGCTGCCGTCTTGGATTCGGTGATGCTTCGTTGCACGTCCGATGCGGGGCGGGACGTCCGCACTGTGGCGCTGGAACGCCGTGCCGCGGCAGCAGCCAGCGCCGGTGGTGGGGGCGAGGCTTGGTGCTGCTGGCCCGGCCGTACTGCGGCGGTGGAGGCAGTGGCGGCCGGCGGTGACGGGCTGGCGGACGGGCACGGCTTGGAGGTCGGCGTTAGGCTGCCGACTGATGCAAGGGCAGAGGCTGCCACAGCCACCGGTGTTACTGCAGACGTCGACGCTGCCCATTGCCGGACGGACACCGCTGGCGTATCCAAGGTGTCCGGGGCCTGCACCTTCATCCCGGCCGCAGTCCCCTGCAATGTTACGGCCCCCTCATCGCTCGTCGCCTCCTTCGAGCCTGGGCTTGATGCCTGTTGCGCGGCGCCCTGGCCGCTGCTGCCAGCAGCCAGGGCTGCCCAGCCCGGCTCGGCAAAGCAACCAGCAGGTACCGTCGGCTGGCTATCCTTGCGATCCACGGGACACCCGTCCGCCCAATCAGCCTCCGGCTCGCCGGGAACCTTGGTGCTGCCCGCGCAAGTCAGCGGCGGCGTGTCAGCGGTTGTGTCAGCGGCAGCAGGCGCACGCGGCCGCGCGGCGCTTCCGGCCATGGCTACAGACAGCGACACCGTCTCCACATCGACTGAAAAGGTGCTTCCTTTGGGCGTGCCGGGCGAGCCCGGTGCCGCCCCGATCCGTCCTGGGGTGTCTGCGGTCTCTGCAGCATGCGCCCTGTGGAGCGCATCCTCGTCAGTGTCATTGTCTTCGTCTTTCGCCCGGCCGCGCGCTGCCCGGCCGGTACCCGGCACAGCGACCCGGAGGTGGGTGGAAAAGTCCACAGAGTCCCGTGGGTCGGGTCCTTCTGCAGGCGCGTACCGTTGTGCTGCATTCCCAGCAGCAAGTGCAACCCCGCCGTCACGCAGCCGCTGTGCTGCTGCATACATGACGAAGCCAGTGCAGGCCGCGTCCTCTGCCACGCCATGGCTGCCCGCTGCGCTGCCATGACTGCCGTGGCTAGAAGGCGCCGCGGCTGTGGCTGCCGGGGACAGAGGCATCAGTTTGCCTTCCGCACAAGCAAAGGCGGGTGCCGGAACATGCTCCTGAGTGGGTGTCATGACACAGGAGCCGGGGCTCACCGCAAACTTGTTGACGTGCCACAAGATGGGGCTGTTTGGCACCTGCAGCGGCTGGACATCCACCATTCGCCTGACCTGGAGGTTTTCCATGGTCTTGAAGGTGGGCCCCGGCTGTTGCTCTTGCCCGCTACAGCCAATGCCGCCATCGACACTGCTGCAGTGCCTTTTGGCCGCGTGCTCACCCGCAGGCGAGGGGCTTAGGCTGGCAGCAGCAGCAGCAGCAACAGTGACGCCGGATACATCCTCTCCAGGGTCCTGGTTGCGAAGCGCAGGTGAGAGGTTGTCGAGGGAGGAAAGCTCCGATACGAACTCACTGCGCGTCAGCTGTACTTTGTGATCAGCTGCTATGCTGCGGGCAGCATCGGCGAGCTGGCAAGTTGCGGGCATGACGTTCTGGCGGCGTTGCTGCGGGTACTGCGGCTTGGCGGCGGCGGAGCCGCCATCCTCTTCATTACTACCATCAGCAGCAGTACAACCTGCGTTTACAGCACGTCGGATGATGTAACCCATGGTAAGCATCCCGTTGCGTTTCACGAGAAGCACCGTCAGTCACACAGCGCATTCATGGGCATGTGTGCATCACCTCGCCCCCGAAGCTGGCAGGCAACGAAACTAGAACGCACAACGAGAACCACATAACGCGACCGGCATACACCACTCACCTCCAATGGCGGCTGCTCCCGGCCCATCCGATATAGTTCCATTGCCGACGTCTTGCCGCAGTTCGGGCTGCTGCTGTTGCGACTGCTCTTCCTCCGCCGTGGCCTTGGGCCGCTTCCCCGACCTTTCTGCTTCATGTGCATAATCCATTGATGCAGCCTCCAGCTTCGCCAGCCGCTCTCGCAGCGCTGCCATTTCCTGCAACAGCACGGCGGCGCTCGGCGATTGTACTGGCGAAGCCAGCGCCGCCGCCTGGCCCGCGGATGACCGGACGCTCATAGCAATGCTGCTGGTCCTGCCACCCGTCGCGTCTGCACAACCCCGCTGTCCTTCAAGGATATTGACTCGATGCATGAGGCTGTGAAGTTGCGTCGCCATGTCCTCCAGCACCTGCATACCCAAGGGAAACGGGAAAAGCCGCCATCGCTCTTAACGGTGTCCCGATAACGAGGCGGGCTGTCTGCTGTGAACCGCGCACAACACAGTACTGTTAAGCAACGCCAAATTTAGCGCTAACGTGGCGAACGCCGGCTCTACATCACTTGGCACTTGCTACGCAGTTCGTCTACACGGCCTAGGTTGAGGCAGGGTAAACCTGCAAAACATGGGGTACCACGAAAACTCCGTAACTACCTTGGACTGGCCCGCCCAAGCCTGTTCTGCGATCGCCCTCCAGTGCTCCATCGTCTGCAGCCGCGCCTCCAAAGTCAGGTTGCGGCTGTCAACGAGAGACAGAATCGCCGCGATCTGCTGGCCAGCCGCGTCGATTTTCTTCTGCCATACCTCGGATTGCGAGCTGAAACTGCGGGAGACAAAGAGCACCGCCCGCAGAGGCAGCGAAAACATGAATGACAAGGACACGCTGCCTAGCCTGCCGCGAAAAGCAGCGCGTGCATGATTCAGGCAGCCTGTCGGAGTGCCAAAAATCCTGCTGCCAAACCCACTGGAACAGATACCGCAGGACTGCTCTGTTACCTTCGAACGTGCTCAAGCTCACTGCGTATGGTCGCCTCCGCCTCCTCTAGGTGCTGTAACCGCTGCTCCAACTCAATGGAAATCCCCTGAGCAGTCAGACCTGCAATCCCACGAGGTCGGAGGAACGGATTCACTTGGAGGTGAGTTGACCATCGGCGGTGATCCTCCAAAAGGCCTAGGGAAATAGTGCTGGACAGCGTTATGCGTAAGCTGCTCGCGCCCTCCTAGCGTGTGGATGGAAGACGTACCTGATGTTGCTGCTAGCAACGCATGAGCCATCTGTGGCGTAGGCAGGACATTTGTGGGTGTGCAGTTTGCTGACCGGCCTGCTCCCACCATGTGGCTGCTTCCGACGGCGGGCGTCTTTGGCAGCTTCTTAATCACACGATTGCGCTTTAACAATGCATCAAGCTCCTGCAATGCATGTGCAGCGCTCCCGCAGCAAGGGTTGCCTGCAAGGACCCAAATGATGGCGACGTGCTTAGCGCTTGGCACATGTGGTGGCGTGGAAATCGATGTACAATTGCAAAAGCCTGGTGACATAGATACAGCAACCCTGCCGTCCCTGGAAAGCAGGAAGTGCATGATGGACACCTTGACAAACCCGACAGTCTGACCCTGGCACTGGGCAGATCCCTTACCTGACAGATCTATGCTCTTCAGGGTAAAGTTGCTAAGCCTCAGGGTGCCCACCAGAGCCTGCACCCCTCGCTCATTAATGGTGTTATCTGTTGTGTGTTCAGGGCCGGCAATGGGGCGCTGGTCATTAAGGTCTCGTCACCCGTGGGTCTTCGTAAGCCGCTACTCGGCATTGGGAGAATACCCCCACAGGAACCCCATGGCGCCAGTTATTGTGCATTAACGCCCCCCGGCCCCCGAGCCGCATCCGAACCTGGAAGTTCAAGCACCTCGAGCTTTGCATTTGTTGTCATGGATGCTGCTAGTTGGGTGGCGCGTGTGCAGTCGAGCCCACAACCTAGGATACGCAATGCGTTAGCGAGGATTTTCCCCTATAGCTCCGTAAGCTATGCGGGGCATGTTGCGATCGTACTGACCTCGCAAGCGTACGCCGACAGCCTCCTTGTTATGCTGTAAGGCCTCAAGCAAGCGCAGCCACATCTCATCATCAATATAACCCTCATGCCCCACAAAGCGAGTAGGTGGTAGTGGAACTAAGCCCGTTAGGATGTCCAGTAGCCGGTCCATTTTCGCCGGTTGGTCAAAGTTTACTGACAACTTGAAATTCCATGCTTGCGATACACTTCATGTACTTTCAATGCTCAAAGCTGAGTGGGGAGGACGCAGTCAGCAGCTCAAGAATTCAACCTTCCCGCCATATCCAAAACAACAGGGTCGTTATGCTGGAATTGACCGATCAAGGCCTCCACCATGACGGCTAAATCAGGAAAGGTCCTGTCATCCACAGTGCTTGTGATGACATCTGAAGCCCTCATGACATGAATGTGTCTGGGCTTCCATGGTTAGCTTCCAAAAAAAATGTAGTTGTACGGCAGTCCTCACAGGAAAAACTCAAGATAGGATGCAGTCTGGGACTTTTAGTTTCCTAAAGAGGACGAGATATATTTCTGACCCCGGCAGCATTTGTTACGTGTAACCTACAGTTACAACGCTCTCAGCGGGTCACAGCAAAATACAAGGTAGTGTTCCATACAGTTTACCGTGTATGGCTATTCCTTTTAAGAGTGGGGAAATTTGACGGAGACAGCATACTTAAAAGCAAGACATTGGACTGATGCTTAGGTTGTGATGTTCAAGTTGTTTGGCTCTTTGTTTCGAGCGGCAACCTTTTGTGCGGCGCAAAACCAGCGTTCAGGCATGAACTCTGCGAAGCTTGGTGCAGTTTTGGATGAAAAAAACGAGCAGGAGCCACAGGCTGCCGCTAATGGGACGGATGCTGGCGCCTCCTCGTATGGTGAGCCCTAGATACTTGATTGAAACGGCAGTTTCACATTTTGGGCCTGCATATTTGGAATTGAACGTGGGTGACATTTATCTGGTAACTTTTGGGCCGCCACGCCCCTTAACAGAGGAGCACATTGCCCGTCTCAAAGCTGAGGCCGAAGCCCAAGACTGTGCAAATCGACTACGCGTGGCGCAAGAGCAACTAGCAGAATATGCGGCACAAAAAGAGGAGGACTCTGCTGGTTTGGTTCAGGTATGTTCACGGTCTGTCCGGTTTGGCGATGGTGCTATGCGTGCAAGAGAGCGTTTGAGCATGTATTATGCTTCTCGGTTAATTATGTGGAGGTAACACCTTAGAAACGGGTAGTGTTGGTAGACGTCGGCATCCTTTTTAACGAAGGTCTGATGAGGCCTGACATGGGTAGCTCTGTGAGTGCTTTGGGGCAGTCAAAACGGTGTACAATATGGCTGGTATTGTCCAAGAAACTGCAAGCCGTATACTCGGTGTACGGCAGAGCTTGGGAGACCTGGCGGGATCGCCTGTCCACCTTCCGTGCTACACGTGCAGGGTGTGACACTGCTTATGTGCGCAGTTTATGCTGTTCACGGGTCCTTGGCTGTGCTCTTTGCAGGAGGCGGAGCGCCTTAAGGAGGCCCTTGCGCAGCTCCTTCAGCAGCCTGGAAGCACGGCCGCGGACTTCCAGCAAATCGCCCACATGTTTAACAGCTTACTGGAGAAGCTTGCCGATGCGGCCACCGAGGCACGCGCCTTCGCTGCACAGCAGGCTAGTGACCTCGCGACCTTGAAGCGCTCGAGTGCGCAGGTCCGCAGGGATTACACATGCATTTGGGTTTGCCAGGCCGTTCTTGTAAGTTGGTCTTACACGATCTTTTTTTAATGCATTCGGCGTAGGCTGACCTGCATAACGACGTCGATATGAAGCGCGTGCGGGACGGCTCGGCGTCGAGCAGTGAGGCCAGCGGCGAAACGGCCCCGGAGGAGGTGGGTAATCGCCAATTGCATGTGGCAATTCTTCGTACGCAAGTGGGTGGGTGCAGTGAGCAAAGGCACAGTTGGTTAGTATCCGAGTTAGTATCCAGGTCTTGGCTGCATGCTGGATGTGTTTCTGTCGCAGGAGGACGACTCAGCGGAACCAATGCGTGGAACCATCAGCTCCCAATCAGCCGGAATGCCCAGCACGAGCTTTGCAGAGCGCGCACGGTACATACCATTGCGGCTTAGCCACGATGAGCGGAAGCTGCTTCGCTTACTGGAGTCTGCTCTCAACGTTAGCGAGTATACGGACAAGGTAGGTGATGTCGATTAGGCGAACTTACTAGGCGTGACTTAGCGGGCAAGGGTGTCAGATGGATGATTGCCAACATGACGTTTTTCATGTTGCTGGACTTGGGTCTGCGCATGCACCATGAAGCCACTTGAGTTTTTTGCATAGCTTGTGCTATGCAGTTTCAGTTTTCCTTCCCATGTGGGTCGGGAAGGTCTGCGGATCTCAACTGACGGCGGAAAGGATAAGGCTCGTCAATCGCTGCAAAGACTGTGCGTTACCAAATCGAAGCACGTTTGAATCGCAGGTGGACATCCTTACATGGCGGAGCAAAAATCAGCGCATTCACGCACAAATTCGGGTACGTGGAAGTAAGCTATGGAAAAGTAGTGTACGGCCTGCTTTGCGCTATCTGAGAGGCGATCCCACCAGGCCTGCGAGCAGTATAGCGACGGCAACGTTCGGGATACCCCTCGCACAAGTGGTCTGCAAACCTATTAGTGATGTTCACCGAAGTCATGGTGGCTTGCGGATAGCCGTTCCCCAGCTGCCCGAAAAGGCATTTCTCATGTCAAGTGCTACGTCCTTGCGTTGACAACGTGTCCGTGCAGGATCTGTGCGCGATCCTTTCTGGCCTTTTGGTGGCCACCGACTACCGAAAGGGCCAAGACCTTATTCGAGATCGGAATTTCGCTGACAACGCGGAGTTTTTTCAGGTACGCGGCTAGGTCCGTGTGACATGCGACATTTGGTTTTTGTACAGCTGGCTTGGGCTGCGAGGCTGGAGACAGTACAGACCAATAACGAAAAAGTAAAAGCTGAAAGGCAACTGAAAGCCGTGGTAGCTTAAAGAGGGGCGGCAATGATAACGAGATTGCTGGTCCTACTTGGTGCCTGGTTTGGATTGTGGACTATCGGAACAGTGAGCTTCGTCATGGGCGAGGTTGCAAGTTAGGCCTTGAGCAATTACCGTGGTGTGAGGGGGTGAGTTCACAGTTGGTCGCACGTAATGGAGGGTTGAACACACCGTTGTTCATTCGGGCCACCGCCGGATCTTCAAGGTGCCGGAACAACTGTGCATGAGGACAGTTGTTCGTGTAACCCTCTTTGAGAGCCCCTTCGTCCTGGTAGCGCTGCCAATTTTGAGATCGGCGGTCGACCGAGTTTCAGTATGCTCCCGCCAGGACATCTTTGAGCTTGGGCGGCGTTACAAGATATTGAACCCTGATAAGATGCGCAGCGAGTATGGCAAGCTGATGTACCTGCTCATGGACAGCGCCGAGCCCGCCATTCAGGAGCTACTCGAATTCCAATGCGTTCGAAAGCTACGCACCGTGTCAAGCTTCCTGGAGGAGCGTGGCGGTCTCGCCATGCTGGATGACCCGCTCATGCACACTGCCACGGCTGAGATTGTTGCAGGTAGGCGAGCGGCTCGTGCATGGGACTGCCGCTTCCCCATGCGATATGCGTATGGCGCGACGCTGTTCGTTTCGTATTCCTGGATCAATGCTATGATTTGTGCTGGGCAGGCGCACGAAGTTGTGGGGTGGTCTAGAGATGATATCGTTTTCACATTTGATACAGTTCACCGCCTTGACTTCCTAGCAACTTGCAATTGTCCCGTCATAGCGTCTTGTAAATGTGCACCCTTGGTGCAATGCCTTGTAGGGGAGCGGCCACGCCACGAAGTGCAGCGGGACATAAAGATCAAGGAGAAGGCGCGAGAGGCGCTCAGTCGGCGGTACCGCACAGCGCGCCTGAGCGAGGAGGAAATCCTGCTCTGTATCTATTCCATCTCGGACAATAATTCATACCTCTTGTTCAATCGTAAGTCCTGTAGATACGGGGAACCCTGTGCCACTGCAACTGCCCAGTCGTCAATGCACGGGTCGTTTGGCTCTCCGGGCTCAATCCAATAGCCATGCTAGAATCCTCATGGAATTCACAACTTTCTGTCATGTGGTCAAAAATGGTCCGTGTATGTTGTCGCTGCTGGATCTGTTTAACTGATAAATATTGTCCATGAGCCACGGTCTGCTGAGGGTGATATCAGGACCTACAAGTTGCTGTTCCCACAGTTCCCCTTGCGATTGGTGTTTCTATTTCCTGGAGCTTCTTTGCTAGGCTTGTATGCTTGGCCGTTATGAGCTTGCATGGATGCGCGGTCAGCATATTGCCTTGAGAACCCTTTGTCTGCCGTGCAGGTGACCCAATCGATCGATTCATCCACTTTTTCCACCGGTACTTCAAGTCCGACACCCATGAGCCGGGCTACTCGCTCGCAATCCAAGGTGGCCGCGATGGGGCGCGGCTCACCCATAACCACGAGCGGCAATACCACTACGTGCTGCAATCGCTGACGCTGTGGCGGGAAATTTCGACTGAAATGTTTAAGCTGTGGTACCTCGCCGAGTCCGACATGCTGCGAGAGGGCAACAGCTATCGGCTGTGCGACACGGGCCAGGGGCTGAACCGCGTCCAGTCGGCGCCGCAGGTCGGGCGATCCATGCAGCAAATCCTCAGCCGGTACGTTTGTGTGCGCGGTTGAGCGATGATGTATGTGACGCCTTATAAAAAATATATATTAAACGACGCTGTAAGGCAGTACTGAGGCACTTACAGCACGACGCGGACTGTTTGGGTCCTGTCTGCTTCCGGCATCCCCTTTACCCACCTACCCGCGCTCGCGACGGTGCTGCACGCCTGCAGGGTGCAATCCCGCATCGGCTCCTGGGTGGGGTCGTCTGTGGTCCACCTGGGCGACCACAACGTGCCTAACGCCCTCATGTTCATTGACAAGTATACACAGGTGGGTGAGGGTGGGTTGTGCCTGGCCTATAGGGCGGGTGAACTGCAGGTGTGTAAATAGGTGTGACTGAGTGGGCTTGCGGATAAGAGGAGGCTCCGGCCGGCCATTTGTGGGTGCTCCGTTGCTGCCTTGGAGTGAGCACTATGTTTGGCTATGCTTTACTGGCGCCAATACCTTTCCCTACTTGTCGTTGTGCACGGGAACGGGACCTGCCCTTGATGTGCTTCTGTTGAGTCTCAGTTGGGCTGTGGCGTGGGGCCGAGGGTCGGGGGCCCAAGGCAAGCTTTATGAGTCGGCGGATAAGGCTCCTTCCTGACATGGGAAACAGGCAAGCTCGTTGGATCCCGTCGTGTTCGTTTGCCGTCGTTCGTTGACCTGTACAGGTGCCGCGGATCCTCAACCCTGTGGTGAGCGTGCTGGAGGAAATTCCAAAGCTCTACCGGGATCCCCATCTGCGCATGTATATCGACGCGACTTTTGGTGAGCTTCGAGGCGTTGGTTATGAGGCTGGTCGGGCTCTTTCCCGAGCTGCCCTGGCTATGCGTGTTTCGCTATCCGTGCCGGATCATCGGTTCGACATCTCCCGCGCCACAGCATGGTTTGTGCTGATGGGTTATGGTTGATGAATGGTATTGCACAAGCTGTTACGGAATATGCATCTGGCCTAAGTGGCGAACTGCTATGGCCCCGCTATTACATTCGCCACGCAGGCGGAGTAGAGCAGTGCCGCAAGGCGATTTTGGTGGACTTCTGCAGGCACGCCTTCGACGGCAGCGGCGCTGACAACTTTTTCGACGCCGGCTCGTGTATTGATGGGCGCTTGACGAGTGCCTGGAACTGGTGCAGCAAGATTGAGAAAAAACCCTTCTACCACGTCTTCAAGCTTGCTGGTTGGGTGGGCTTCGACGGCGAGGTCAAGACTTAGGGTTTCACGTGTCACGGGGCGTATTTGTCGTACTTGTCGTATAGAAGAGAACCGAGCGAGCAGGCACGGGGTATAGAGAGGAGCGCATGTACACTTGCGATTCTGTATGAAGACTGATGTGCAGCTGTTTTTCGGCGTAGAGGACTTGGCAATGGGGACACTCGTTCACACCACATGCTAGATCTCAGTGATTTTAATTAAGAGAACGTGGTGCCGTTCAATTTGGCCCCGTGGCATAAATAGATGGTGGTCAAGAGCGCATACATGCGACGTCTGGGGGGATGTCGTTGCCAGTAGAGGCAGGGCTATGGTACCTGTGGGCAGCATTGGCTCAGGGGACTGTGACTCATGTCGGGTGCATGTAGGTTATGTATGCACGAGATGACAGGCCTAACAGGAGCGTCCTGTGCTTGAGCGCCGGATAGGCGTAGCTGGTGTGCTTTCGAGGTCATCAAGTGTACGTACATGGTTGGAAACTGCAGGAAGAAGTTCCCGCTTTCTGTGATTTCGAAGATCCCACTGCACCGTGTCGCGCGCCAGATCGTGCAGTGGTGGCTAGCTTTGCTGTGCAGTTTTGACTAGATGTTTGCGGTACGATACGGTGTCTTTTGAGGTTATGCAGGCTCTGCTATCTGTCACATGGGCAAATGTGTGGACTCTTGGATTCATGGGCATCTGCATCGGGAGTTTTTGGGGAGTTCGGGAACGCAAATTATGTCCATTTTTCCAGGCACGCGCCGCCTTCGACGCACGTTTTGCAGCTGTCTACGACTTTTCGTCGCCGTCTCTGGACTGATAGCGGCTGACTTCGTCGCCGTGCTTTTTAAAGATTTGGTTGTGGACGTAGGTCTTCCCCACATCAGCTCCCTCGCGGCTTGCAGTGGAACTGAGTTTTGTATGCCTCGTGGTGTCATGCCTCCAATGACGCACGTCTCTTCTCTCTCGCGGGCTCTTAGATGTGCCGCGTAGAATACAAGGACCTTCTTTCCGTGTTTCGAGCGCGAAAGAGGTGCCCTGCCGTCCGCTGCATAGCACGTAGTGCAGCTTACCCGCCTTAGTGCGTGTGACGGATTCGTTGGTGCAGATTGGTGCGGATTGGTGCTGCCCTTACACCTTGATGACGCTGGCCCGGCCCATACAAAGCTGCCCATACAAGCGCCAAAGCAGCGCGGATCTCCGAAGCGAGGGCAGGTATTAGCACGCTACGTGGGCTGCTAAGCACCTGTGCCTTAAAACATGCAACAGGTATGCTGAACAAGCTTTCAGTTTTCTACGCATGGATGATGTCATTGCATTTGGACTGGTGGTGTTTTGCGGGGCCGGTTCCCTTGGGTTACGTATGCTCTGATCACGGCGGGGCCCTTGTTCAAACATACAAAGTGGTCATGATCAACATCGTCGCATGTGACTTCGTTACGAGGTTATAACTATACCTGCCGGATAGCGTGCTGCAGCGCTAAGCTGGTTTGGGAGGTGGTCTGCCCTTGCACCCATACTTTCGCCCAACATTTCTTTAGTCGTGTTGTGCCGGGCTTTAATGTACCATGATTCCGGCACCGAGCGCTATTACCGCTTTGTACTACGTACCGACATGAATACCATAGTGTGGCCGGGTAGCCTCTGGTTCACCAAACGTTACGATTGCGGAATGCAAAAACTGCATGCCATTTGCCTTGCCTTGCCGAGTCACGATGGCAGGTCCTGAGCGTTATCTCGTTCGCTATGCTCGTCGTCTTGGGCAGGATGGTAAATCAGCAACAGATTACAGAGACACAAGAATATGCACTGTTAGGGTGTATTTCCAGTGCGGATTAAGGCCAGGGATTAACCCTCTGTCATCCATCGATACCTGCTAAAACGGCTAAGTTGTTGGCAGACTTACCTCGCCTTTTCAACCTTTGGTTCCCTTATGGAACAAAAACTATGTGGTAAGCTCGTACCAAGGACTTCCGTGCCCTAATCCCTGGCCTTAATCCGCACTGGAAATGCACTCTTACTGGATAAGGCCAGTAATAGGAAATACGTCAACTCCTATGGTTTGCAAGAGCACAATGTTGGGAGAGGAACTAAATTTTTATCTGCGGCAGATGTACATACATATATACCAATGCCCCTACATTGCGCCATTGTTTCTCACACCATGTCAATGAGGTTACAGTTGCTGTTCCGAACAGATCACTACCGGTAGTAGAAGGGGAGTTAGGGAAACAGCGGCTTTTCCAATCCTAGGTTCTTTCCAACCCGCGGTGCAACCAGGTGGATCCGGTGGGTCCTTCAGTTTCCTTGAGTTTGCTGCTGGCATCGTAGCTCATAGGTACAAAATGCCTCGATTCAGTACACACATTTGCGACCCGTTGAAATCCAATCATCGAAACGAAACTCATCCAGAGTCTGGATGAGTTTCGTTGCAATGACTGGATTTAAATGTCTGGATTCCAGACACGTCTCTCACGCGGCCAAGGAGTCACCCCATTCTTATTAGCTATATATTTCGATGCTTCCAGGAGGTTCGATGCAAGCCATTATGATTCGCTTAGGGGATCAGCGATTCTTGGGACCGTTGGTTTTAACTCACCTTCTGCAATTGGCTGCGACAGGTACTTCCCGAAAACAGATACAGGGGATGGAAGGGAGTCTGGCAAGAAAGGCAACGGACCGAACTTTTCTATTAGTCGCTTAACAATCATCTGTGCTCATTGGTTATATGCTGATTCGTTTGGTTTGTGACATCTCTCTTTAAGGCAGTGCCATTCTCCTCGTCCTGGGGATGCGTGGGCGCGCCCACGTGCTTGGGTGGGCCGTCGAGGAGGCATTGCCGCGCGTCCAGTGCTTTCGGACTGTTCACACTGATTTTGCAACGGAAACGTCCACCCGCACGGCAATGCTTTCACGTTGGATGGAACACTTCCGCGCTTTCACGCGCCCAACGCTGAGCTGGAAAGCTACTGAACGTACAGGTTCTCCATGTGTGATCGTATCCCAAACGGACCGGTTTTGATGCTTCGGTAAACTGCGATGCTCATGGCAGGTTGGCATTTTGGCGCCATGTCTCCATGCATCGCAGTGCTTGCACCAGGTCTATAGCGTAACGGGGCCGCCCGACAAGAACGAGGAAGGCTGCAAACCAACGGGCGCTGGCGTGTGGCTCGGAAGGCAGTTTGTTTCGTCAGCACCAAGCAACGAGTAATAATGGGTCTTGGAATTGTGATGGTGCTGGCATGCATGTAAGATGCAACCGCGAAAGCATGCATATTGAGAGTTAGCATTCATGGTTTCCCAGACTTCTACGTGTTGATCGACTGATCGACAGAAGAACTATTACTGAAGGTAGAAGCACATACTCAACGCGTCGCAAGCATGCTGCCGGAAAGCTTGAAGACGCTCCCGATTTCCGTTGGAGTATCAAAATATCTTTTGTTTTGGCCGTGATCTTTGCCACAGTCGTGAGTCATCTGGCCAGTTTGCTTTGTTCTTCGTCGGGATAACCCACAGCATAAGGCGCGCCACGATTATGTGGCTGCTAAGGATTTTATAAAAAATGTTTTTGGACTGACCATCTTCATGGCCGATGTGCCTTGCGCCGATTTGGGTTTTCATCTGCCAAAGTCGAACGGAGTGGAAAAAGGCGGGCTGGGCACTGCAAGGGCCCCGCTCCACTCCCCAACGTGCTCGAAGCTGGCGGCTGCTGCTCACCATCCACTCCCGGCGGGCACAGACCAAATTGGGTCAGCGAACAGAAGGCCCAAACCCCACCCCTTCCGTACGAAATTCATACTAGGTGAATCGTTCGGCGAATTTTGGCCCTTGCTGGAGTGATCTGCTTCGCAGTCGCGGAAACCCGCCGAGCTTACATCATACGGATATGTTTGCTGTCCTCGAAACTTTACCATGCTCACTCACGTACAGTTTAATCTACCATTTTGACAGGCGCTGACTGACTGGGTCTCCAGTCTCCTGTCTGCGGCGCAGCGCGTGTCAGCAGGATGAATGTGCAAGGTGCCCATCTTACAGCATGCAGCCGAGAGAGACCATTCAGGGGCAACATATTGTCCATGGTGCACTTTGTAAGGCTGGTGGGAGCATCCTATTGAGGAATTTCATCGACTGGGTTGATCCGGGCTAGGGCGAGCCGGTCCGGCTCCAACCATACGGACCTGGCTTTGCAATATGCTGTACCTTGTCTCTCATTAGTCTTAGAATAAAGGTTCTGTTCAGAAGGCATCTCATGGCTCGCCGGAAACAAATGTGATCTTCGACACTCCGGACGTTGGGCGACAAAGCAGATAACCTCACATTGCATCCAGACATTCAAGTTCTTGGTACCGTTTTAGATCAATCGGAACCTTTTTCCGACTTTAGAAATGTGTTATAAGCTGCGCGCCCCTTCAGCGTCTGAGGCTTTCTAGGCAATTTGTGGATTACCCTCACCTTTCATAATTTTAATCGTTTCCGATTTATATTTTAGATGAGGACGATGTCAGCATTAGTCGCAACGCTGCACGTCGGAAACTTTTGTTCCTTTTTGCACCAGCGCGAAGTACTGCCGGCGGGCTCAATACTTGGTTTTGGCACGCAAACGGATGACTGTTCAGCCTAGCCTTGTAGTTACTTGGTTTTCAAACCTTTTACGCGCCATCAAAGCCCGTACCTTTCACGTCCTCAAGCCACGCCCACCGTGCGAGCTCTGACCGGCGTCATGGTTAACCCGACTCCCTTAGCTAACCTGGCATCCGTCCTTGCGGCGGAAGCCCCACTGGACAAACTGTGTCCGATTTCTCGAAGCCGTAAAAAGGGCGGGACCCCCCTGCATCCGTACAGGGCGGTAGCTAGGGTGGCACGTGTGACAATTGATGGGTAGTGTCAAGGTGGTGGGAGCTGTGCTTGTTGCAGCAGTGCTGATGCTGTGGGAGCTATGCTTGTCAGAGCGCGGGAGGCAGGAAGCCGGGGCTCATAACCTATAGAAGAGACGGTGTCTCTCTGGAACCTAGCAGACATGGCTAAGAGTCATTGGCCGTTACACGTAGTCGGGAGGTCCGCGACCTGCCACCGACAGCCCCTTGCTTGGGCGTAAACGTATGAGGTGCCGTTACCGGCACACAGCAGGGGCTCGGCCGCCAAGTCCGCAGTACAGGCCGGCTGCTCAACGCTCAGCAGACACAATCGCAGCTTGCCAGCCTTCAGCCTATTGGCTTTGCGGTCTGGTGCTGCAGCCATAACACACACGGAAAACAGCGCCGTACAGCACGCCGTGCACCATATGCACTGCCAACGGCGCCCCTTCAGACGCACCCTTGTGGCCCCCTCAAAGCCTAGCTCGACACACTTCCCCAAAGCCCTCAGCACTTTCCGGTGCTGTCTGTAATGTTCATCCCCGAAGCGCCAGCGGCTTCCGCAATCCGCCCCATAGCCGCGACACTGCAAGTCTTCGGAGGTCCCGAGCATTGGCCAAAATAATTGTACAAACGAGCAGCTTGCGTATTTCATAGAGAAATGAAAGGAAATTCGTCGTTCTGCTGGTGGCCAGTCGGAATGCCCGTGCGGACAAATGGTAACACAAGCTGGGTGTTCGAGTTATCATACGCCGTCATCTCAGACTTCAAATATGAGATACGCGGCACCTTTTGAGATTAAATTTAGCCCGAGAGGCGTTGATGTGACTTTGACCTCCGAGGTCGGTCAATGGAGGCAGCCAAACTTGTTTGTGCTCATACGATTTTTGTTAGCTACAGGCGAGATAACTTGAAATAGAGAATGCAATATATTACCAATAACGCGTTTCAGCCGGGCGAGATATTATGTTTCGCCCGTTACACACACACGGCCATGGGCAATCCTACAGGGCGGGGCCCCCTGGGCGCTTCGCGCTGGGGCCCCGCCCCAAAACGTGCGGGATATCTTAGAAGAAGAAATATGTGAACATCCATGTTGCCGGCGCTTCTGCATTCTGTTTCAGAACTGCATATGCTGTGTCGGAACTGCGCGCTGCATGTGGAAACTGTAGGAACTTATCCCACCATCCCAAAGAGAATGGAGCGTAATGGCAGTATCCAGCTAACAAAACAATTTTAACAACCAATCTAAATCTCGCTCGTATACAGGCATATGAGCGACAGACCGAGCCACCAACACCGGCACTATAAAACAACATTCTCCGCCTTTCACTTCCAAACAGGCCCCACCTGCTCCCTCCCTTCCCGACGCAAGGGCATACATGCCTACGTACATACATACACTCTCACCTCCCTAGGCAGACACATACACCCACACACGGACGCATGAGGGGGGTGCATCTGGATATCATTCAACACTTCCTTTCCCCCCATTGATCACGTGAATCCCATTCCCTCCCTTTTTCCTTTCCAGCAACCCTTCCTGCCTCAACCCCTTAACGTATAAACATACAACCATACACATAACCATACATGCATAGATGTCTGCGACGCGGCGCACACTGATGACAGCCCGGCCAGACAGTCCAGCTAGATCAACAGCAGCAGACAAGGTGGCGGTGGCGGTGACCTGCTGTACAACTGCGGTTGGCTGCAGGTACCAAACCCTCTGCCTACCAAACCCAACAGTATGTACTGCCTGCTGTGCATTGTCGTCCGGGTGCTTGGGTCAAAAGCCAACAAATGCATACATACATACATACGTCCCCTCCCCGTATCGCAACCAATCCACTTTCACTCCAACTCTAACCGGCAACCGCGCCCTCCCTCCTACAACTCGCTTGTTATCATACTCTTATCAATTCATCTTCCAAGCCCAATCCCAATCCCCATGATGAATCCATGGCCTAATCTGGCACTTCTCGCCAAGGGACTCTCGAGGCCCTTGATTTGGCGCCCCCTGATGTGTCACAGGCGCTTCAGGGCCTGCCCCAACACCTCGCAGCACTTGTCGATTTCCGCATCGCCGACTACGAGCGGTGGCACCAGCCGGATCACGTCTCCCTTGCCGGCCGTGATGGCTAGCACCCCCATCTCCCGGGCCGTGTCCACCACCGGGCCCGCCATCACGTCCAGCTGCACGCCCACCAACAGACCCACACCGCGGACCTCCTTCACGTGAGGGTTGCCGCCCATCGTCCGCTTCAGACCTGTGCGTGACAATGAGGATGAGGATGAGGTGGTGGGTGAGGTGGTCATGGTAGTGGTAGTGGTGGTGGTGGTGGTGGTGGTGACGGACGTGATGAAAACAAGAGGCTCAACACAGCAACCACCCTTCACACAACAATACGTACGGTAAGGATTGTTGTACACCGCCGTACATACTACGTAAGGATTGTTGTACACCGCCGTACATACTACTCCCCCCACACCTACCCGTGTAATTGTATGTATGTACGCTTGTGTCAAAAGGAGCCCAAACCCACACCCGTAAACCTCTCTTTTACCCCAAACCTCTCAATCCCCCAATCCCCCCAAAATACCTAAAAAAAAAACCTCACTTACCTTCGCGCAACCTGACTCCCCTCTGTTCCACGGAGGTGAGGAAGGTGGGGTTGTTGATGATGTCGAACACGGTGCAGGCGACGTGGCACACCAGGGGGTTGCCCGCGAATGTGGACCCGTGGTCGCCTGGACACACGCGTGCGTGTGTGTATGTGCGTGTGTGTGTACATATGTGTGTATGTGGATGCGGGTGTACCGGGGGAAGGGAGGGGAGGGGAGGTTACATGCAAGTCGCAGATTCGGAAGTGGTGTTGGGGGACAAGTGATAGGGTTGGGGGACAAGTGACGTGGTTGGGGGGTTGGAGGAGGAGAGGAGGATGTGAGAGAACGGGGGTCCAGGGCTTAAGCGGTTTAAGGGAGGAAAATGGAACGGACAAACGTACGACCAAACGTATGTAAGTATGTATGTCTGTGGCGTAACCGGCACGAAACCACCCGAATATCCAACCCCCCGGCCCCCCCCGTGCAGGATACTGTTTCCCTCATCATCAATCTACCTCTCCTCCTCTTCCCCCCGGGAAACTCTCCTCCACATCTGCGTTTCCACTTAACTACTTACCTAACCACCTAACCACCACTCCGCAAATTATGCTAACTACCTGTCCACTCAGCAAACTGCCCACCCGTTCCTTCAGGTATTGTACCGCGCCGAAGTCCCTCTCTCCCTCTCCCCCTTCTTCGTCCCCTTAGCTGCGTAACACCCCTTCAGCAATCCCCACCTGGCTTCATGACGTCCGCCACATGCTGCTTCATCAGCACAGCCCCAATGGGCAGACCGCCTGCCAGGGGCTTGGCCAGCGTCATCATGTCCGGCTCGACGCCGTACAGCTGGTGACCCCACAGCTTGCCTTTCGCATTGAGATGCGTATACATACATACATACAGGGCATGCACATGTAGCTGAGTCAGTATGCATGTACAGGATGTACAGATGTACGGATGTACTCCTATCCAGGAATGCAATGATCATACGATCTAGTACTGTGCAGCGGCGGGCTGGCCCATGCACAGAGAAGCAAATTAAACAAACACTGGACACAAGAGAGGTGCCGTACGCACGAGAATAGAGGTGCCGTATATCCAAACGCCGACCACGCCCCCATGGGGCCCCCCCCCGTCCCGCCCCCCTCAATACCCACCAGTTCGCCCCAGGCCGCACTGCACCTCGTCAAACACCAGCAGCGCCCCCGCCTCGTCGCACAGCTCTCTCAGCCCCTTCAGGAAGGCCAACTTGGAGGGCGTGATGCCGCCCTCCCCCTGCACGGGCTCCACAAACACAGCTGCCGTTTTGCCCTTCTCGATCACGGCTCGTGCGGAATCCAAATTGTTGTACTCGGCGAGACGGTGGCCCGGCATCATAGGATAGAACGGCGTCTTGTACTGCTCCTTGTACGTCAGCGCGAGCGCACCCATAGTACGGCCGTGGAAGCAGGACGTGAAGGAGACGAGCTCGTACGGCGCCGAGGCGTTCGCGTCGTAAGGGTCAACGCCGGCGCGAACGCGCGCCCACTTCCGTGCGAATTTGATGGCGCCTTCGTTTGCCTCTGTGCCGGTGTTGCAGAAGAAGGCCTTGTCGGCGAAGGAGTTTTCCACAAGACGTTTTGCGAGCTCCACTTGGGGTTGGGTGTGGTAAAGGTTGCTTGTGTGTGCGAGCTGCTGGGCTTGCTCTGCAAGCGCTGCGAACCACCGGGAATCGCTGTGCCCCAAGGCATTAACGGCGATGCCAGCGGCCATGTCGATGTACTCCTTGCCCTCCGCGTCCCACACCTTTGCACCCTTTCCATGCGAAATAACGACCGGGGCCCGTGCATACGTCTGCAATACGTACTTGGACTCCTCGCTCATGACCTGTTTGGTGAAATCAGCGCCTTGAGGGGCAGGTGTGCCGTTGTTCGCGGGCTTGAAAATGCCTTTGAGTAGATTTAATGGGTCCACGGTAGCCGCTGCGCGTGGGATAACGCATCGTATGCGCGATGTGCAGCTTCCCCGGCAAGGGGCGGCGTGGCGATGCTTCAAGTGGGCCATCGTCCCTGAGGTTTAAAGCCTGCATATAATTTGCAACCAGCGCCATACAACGCATCAGATGTTTCATATATTCCGCAAGCCTCCGACCTCTAGACAGGTAATAAGCCCTAGCCATTGTCTGCTCAAAATCCCTTGGCCTAAACAAGCTCGGCAAAAGTGCTTGCGGCAAGATGGCTCGCAAGACTACGCACCAGAAGCTAGCGAACACAAGGCCAGGTACTGCTGATGGAAATTGCAAGTCAGGTACGTCCAGAGAGCGCAAATGACCGATATACAGAGCTGAGCTCAATTCGCACTAATACAATATCAGCAGATAGCGCAAGAACCAGTTATCTCTCCGATGAAGCACCTTTGGCCAAATGTTTACACGTGAGGACCGTACACATGGTACGGAAAGAAGCAAATGGGCCCGTAAAACGAGTGTGACTTCCTGGAAATGGAAAGCAAATTCATAATGATATTCATTGTCCTACTCAAGAGTTAAAGAGCACTGTTATCGTGGCCAATTTCTAAAAGCTGCGCAGGCCTCTTCAGAACAAGTCGAGCACATAGATAGTAGCTTTCACAACCTATGAGTGAGTTTACCTTGCAACTCCGACACCATTCCACTTTGATCGGCGAATTCTTGTAAGGATTGCCCACGAGCACGCTCGCTCATTTTCCTCTGCCATGGCGGCTAACGTTCGCATCTCGCAGCAGAGTTGTTCTCGGCTTACCATCTAACATGTATTATAACTCACTTCTCTGGCCATATCACGTGGGCCACTATCTTGATTGCCAGAACAGCCTTTCGTTACGAGAGTCTTGACATTACAACCTCGCGAGCACCACGTTTGGAGTTAGGACGAGCCCAGTATGGCAGAATTATGCATTGAGCCTTCAGTTGCCCGTAGAGTCGGCGCGTGTGTGCACCTGTGCGATGTTATGGAATTGTTAGTCGGCGCCTCGGTGCCGTTACTGCACACATTTGAATGATGTGTATGGCAACCCGCGCTCTTATGTATAGATAATTTAACGTGGGTATAGCTTATATAATCTATCCTGGCTGCAAGCTTGACGGAATCCGAATGGCGCCTTGATTTAGCATGATTGGGCTAATGCGATGCCCAGGAACCGTAATTGCGATCTCTACCAATACATAGCTAGCATTATCAGGCATGGCTGATAAGCAATTCTCAACAGAATGACGCGGGCGTACCACTTCTCAAATGCTTTGGCATGCGCACGGCGTTGCCAGAAAGGTAGTTTAGGGCTCCACCATAAATATTCATGATAAAAACGTAAGCGTGCTGTCAAATCCATCTGGCAGATGTTGCAGTTTTGCGCGTTAGCAATACTCGGCTCGCGATGCTGGCAGCTTGCGAACCCGTAAGAGCATCGCGGACCCGGACGAAGCCAAGATGCCAAAAGGATCAACAAACGCAGCTTATCCGCATACGGTGAACTACTTGCTCACCTTTTCCGATTAGCCATACAGGATTTCGGATTGTCTTCGCTCGAAAGTCTTTTGAGTCCTTGCTACCGCCCGCTGTGGCATAATCATCCCCAAGATAAGAGGAGTGTGCATGTATGCGAGAGGTCAACCGGAGGGCACGCCCTGAGCCTTTTGAAAAAGCCGGCAGATCAAAAAACGTTGATGGCTTTTGGACGCCCCCGAATTCCTGGCACGATACTCTCTGGAATTCCAAAAGGCCATGGGGACACCAACCCGGTGGTGGTCACTAGGGGGGCAATCAAAGGCGCCATGGATACACACATGTCCATACTGCTTTGTGATTGTGAGGCAGACATTTTTTGCATACTCAGCTACTCAGCATGCAAAAAATGTCTGCCTCACAATCTCTGGCTGCATTTCCTTGCATTCCGTGCAGACCGGGCGCCAAGGACAAGGTAAGCTACCCTCTGCTACCCGCCGTACTGGACCGTATGAGTGGCACGTAGCTTTTCTTTCGCGTTTCAAGGGATAGTTACCGCCTGCACCTTAGCCGCATATAATGGAGTGGAGCAGCTAGGAGGCTTGTGATGGCGTGGGGAGGACCTACGAATTGGCGACGGTTGTAAAGGACTCTCAACTACTGGGGATGTATGATGTGGAATAGCAGCCTCACGGCTGGCTTTTTCAAGTGAATGCGATAGCGGTTACTACATAAATTTGTCTGAGGCAGGATGTACAAACATGGTGCGTTTGTGTAAAGGCCCCTGTGATCAACGACCGGACCGATCGGATCTGCATGCTGGTTGGTCATCGGAACGAGGCGAATTTGGCATGAAACAGCTTGAAATGACGCGGAATGGTGGAAAAATACAAATCCTTGTGAGCATCTGGATATGAAGCACAAATCATTGTTTGTGGAGGTCAAAGGAAAAGGGCAGTTAGTTAGGTTCTTCATTACAGCTGGTGGGCTAAAGGTACGTAACGAGATGCATTTCTGGCATGAACCTCGCTGGCTTGGCAGTTAAAGTTTTATTGTAATGAGTTACGTTTGGATTTAATTATACTTGTATTTCGCACTACTTAATTCGCGGTATAAAAGCAGCATCATTGCAGCTTCGTCGCGATGGCGCACATGAAACGGTCCGTTTCGTCAACAAAGTTAAAACGGCTGACCCTGCACCCCGTCGAAGCTGAAAGCAACAGCTGTTTCAAATCGGAGGCGCTGACGCAAGTGGCTGCTGCCTCGAACATCTTGACTACCGCATCGTTGCGGTCGTCATCTTGTTGCGCTTCATCGTTTCGTTGCCATCGCGAACAGCCCAATCCTGCCCAACCTTCCAAGCGGGTCATGTCAAAAAGCTACCTTCCATTGTCCGTTGTTCCAAGCGGCTTGGAGGACGCCGTTGGCCAAATGTCGGCGGAAGGCGATCTGGCAATCCACATACGCATATGCACTTTTAAGTGCCGCCCTTGTTCGTTTAGTAGAACAACGAACAAATGACCACACAAAACCCCTTTAATATCGATGTATGCACGCAACTTAGCGCATTCTGGGCGCCCATTTCGCTCTGCGCATGCTGATTAGGGATTCATTCTGCGTGGTTGAGCGTGGTTGTTGGATGACTCCCCATGTATAGTTCCTGTGAGGGGGTGTTACAAAGGGAGTCCATTTGCTCCAGTTTCGTTTTCTCGACATCTGTTGACGAGTTGAGTTTTGGTAAGGTAGAGCTGCCCGCCTGCTATTTGGCCGTGATGCGCTTGCTTGCACGCGCCGCACTCACCGTACTGTGCAACCGCACCCTGTGTGCGTATGCGCGCCGTTCGGTTCTTAGGGCCAGTTACCGTATCGCTATGGCCGATTGGTGATTTCTGGATTGGTGAAAGTAAAAAACGCTTCTAGAATTAATCTTTCCAACACCGGAATTGGTGATACGGTTTGGTGTTACCCCGTCCACTTGGTGTTACCCCGCTCGGTTCTTAGGGCCAGTTACATTGCAAGCAGGGGTGTTTGCGAAAGTCCATTAATTGTCTCATCATGTGTTTGGCGTCGCGCTTAGCCTCACATTTGTCTTGACGTCTCGGTGAAACCAGCAGCAGGACCACCGAACATAAAAACACACACACATAAAACCAGAGAGATTTACCTCTCAGGCAAGCAGACTGCCCAGGGAACAGGTAAACGTAGGCAATGACGGCAAAATGAGAACGGAAAGAAAAGAAAGAAGGAGTACAGGAAATCCATGACGTACGGACAGGAACTATTTTTTTATATGAAGGCCACCAAGCTAAGGGGCTGGAAGGCCCGGGATCCCTAAGGCCTGGGGCCAGTTTCGAACAAGAACCAATTCGTTCCTGTTTGCTGCCTCCAATGTCTCCCATGTCGCCTTTCACGGATGTTAAGTATCGACCATCGGTAACAATTCTCGTCAAGGCTCTACCCTCCGAAACGAACTACCCGTCGAGGCAGTCGGGGCTCCTGTGGACATATAGTGCTGATTGTACTGCAGCATGTAGTGCAGCATGTCATGCAGCATGTAGTGCAGCATGCCCCAACCCAAGCTGCAAGGGGGGCCATGGCGTGGCCGTGGGATATATGAATTACAAGTGCGAGTACCGGACTTTGACGGCCGCATTCTACACAGGTACACACATACATACGTACGCCAAGTGTGGGGGCCGTTTATGCTAGCTGAGGTCTTGGACAGGCTCAGGAAGCGGAGTGATGCGAATAACCTTGCAGAGGGGCCCTTCGAGGCGTGCCTAAAGGACAGGGCAGTGCAGCTTCAGATATCTTTCATGCGGCAAATTGTAGGAGCTGCCAGACCAACACACCGCCTCTTGTTCGCAGAGCTATCGCAGCTACCCCTACACTACCACGTTCTCAAGCAGGTTGTGAGGTTTTGGAACCATGTCCGTTTACAGCGTGGGTCTGTGGCATACCAAGTTTTGCGACAGGAGGTCGCAGAATCCCTCTCCAACCCCGAAGGGCCCGGATGGGGGACACTACTCCTCCGTTTTCTATGTTTTTTGGGGCACGATGTATGGAAAGAGGCCCCGCAAGGGCTACACGAGGTAGACGAACGAGTGGAGTGGCTGATGAACAAGCCAATGCCAGAAGGTGTGATTTCGGAGTTCAAGGACCGATTAGTGAGTGGTTGGAAGCATACACGTTTAGATGTCCAGCCTGACGTGTATCCGTCAGACGGCAAACAACCAGGAATTCACATGGCGAAGTATAAGCATTGGATGGGGCTGGCGGCCGAGCAAGCGGGCAGGAAGGAGGTGCTCCCGCACATCACAATGTTTATCCCACGTTCGGCGAATTGCAAGCTTATGCAGTTTAGGCTTTGCTGTTGGGCACTGGCGGCTAACAGAGCGCGTAAGGGACGGCTTTATATACCTAGGGAGGAGCGAGTATGCCCCTGCTGCGGCACTGATAGCCACATCGAGGATGAGAAACACATTTTGCTGGACTGTCCGGTTTACGACGGAATCAGATCTGATATGGGCTTTCCACGCTTCGAACATATGAAGGACGCTATGAAGTGGGAACCTGGACGCCTGGCAAGAATGCTGGAACGTATATGGTCTCACCGCAACTCTATCGTTCCCTTTGGTCGTTAGTATACTTCATTACTTGTTTCGTTGGAAGTGCGAGGTAGGATGGTGCTTATAGGCGATTTGGCAGCCCTTGAGCCCTCGGCTCGTACTAGGGTGGTTTGCAGGTACGGGGAACGCACCCACGACCATGTAACAACAACAACAATACATACGTGCCGTCTTCCCTGAAGCATATTTTCCCCCACGATGAATCGAATTATGACAAAGTCAATATCAGGTGAACCATACGAACGGCGCCTCTTCGTGATGGGGCGACGCAGTGACTTGATCCGCCGAGGGAAACGCCACCCCATAGAACGCCTGCAGAAGCTACAGCACGGCGGGCCGTAAAATGGAGTGTGGTTTTGGTCCCCGACAACGATTACATTGACATGCAAGCAGCGGGTTGATTGCAAAGCTCAAGTTCATGCGACATCATCATTTGTATTTGACGCACATCGTGGCCGTTTTCCCCTCCTGAGGAATGAGAACGATCAGGAAGCAAGCACGAAACTGACGCTGACTGTTGTTGCTTGCGGGTGCGAGTCAGCAACACATGCAACCCCAGTTCAAGGGTCCAATTATGAATGCGGGGATGGGGTGGTAGGCGCGGCAGCGAGTATGCGCGTATCGGCGCCCGGCTGGGCATCAGCCTGTTTGAGACGCCGTGCCATGCCGCTCCGCGCGGGTGCTTCGTTGGTCCATACGTCTCGACTGGAATGTGTGTAGTCACAACTTCTGCCACATTCGATCTCCTTGGTCTTTGTAACACTTTTGGGCGAGCAAATTTTAATCACTTTTTGTTGCCAAAGCGAAGGTATGGACTGGGCTTTCTAAGTCCCGTTTCAAAAGCACATCTTTCGGAAGAAAAGGATACGAAAAGTTTTCATTTACGGCCGCATGTGCTATGTGGGTAGATTTTGCAGTGGCAGTTCCGCAATTCGACAACATGCCTTAGAAAATAAAATTAAGCTCCAAGCCCAGGGCCGAAATAGAATACTGTCTATGTCTCGTGCAATCACCGGCAATTGAAGGAAGCAAGAAGCTATTGAAATTGACCCTGAGATTCCTTTGAACGACTTATTCTCGATTGTTACGGCAGTCGCCCACGTGAAACTGCCGCCGTTCATCAGCAGTCAGGGCAAGCTAGCGTGAAAAACAGTAACGCGCCGTATCAGTAGTACATGTTTGAACGGCGTTTTGCTTGGATAAAATTATGAAGTTTTCTTTTGGCAAGCAGACCTTTGGTGCATCACCCTTCTTTATAAGCAATTCATCGCTTGCAACGCACATACTAGCCAACTTCTTTTAGCGATATACTTATTGGTATTGTTCTAGTACTTTCTATGAACGTCGACTGTGTCCAATTGTGTTCAACTAGGATTAAGCGTGCCACGTCAGCAGATAGACTGCTAGTACTGCTGTTCTCCCGTGTATGACTACGGTACTCTGAAAAGGCGTTAACGCCTCATATTAACGTAAAGGTAACGTAGATATCAGTTGCTAAAATTACCTAGCATTAGATTATGTTGCAAAACGGATCAATACGTATCGGATAGGGATGTGGCGAAATTGCACGACGCTCGGAATGAAAGGTAGAATGCGTAAATGTTCTTACCTTTCCCTAGACTGCGAAGAAACAAGCAAATGATGACTTGATCTATTTATTTTATCCAAAGGCGCCAATATCCGACGTCACATCAACCGAGCACTCCATCCAAGTTAGCCATTGAAGCAGGAGCAGCAGCACAACAACGTAATCACCTATGAGGATATAAGTCTCATCATATTTTAAACTATATTATACTGCACTCAGGATGACTGCCGGAAGGGAAGTGAACCGCCGGCAATCTTTACGAAGTAGCTGGCCAAATCCATAAGCCTCATGAAATTATTAAATCAAATTAACTCTGATTAAGTTTAACTTCATCGCGGATGTCACCGCGTACGTTGGACTTGTCGTTACCCATCAGCATTGCTTACTGTTAACTTGGCGGAACGTTACAATCACATCCCAGGAGGCCACCATCCTCAATATACTCTATTTTATGGTGTTTTAAGCACATTAGTTGGCACGCTCGCCTTCTTTCCCGCGCTCGCGCCCACCGCTCTGTACACCGTCTGGACATGCCGTACATTATTCGCCAGGGAGGGCGCGTTGCAAGCCGTCATAGAAGGATCGGGTTCTGCGATTGCATAATCGTAGCTGCACCCTTACAGGCTGAAGAGTTACGGCCTCGTGGGTTGCATAATTGGAATCCCTTTTTCACGAAAAGGCGTGGAGTGGTCCGTTATTCCATTTCTGTCACGACTCGAGACTTGGCTACGTAAGTCTGCATGTGATGGATTCACGCGACATCGCTAGATTGTTTGATGTTGCATAATTGGCCAACATCTCAGCATTTTAGCTGGAGAGGGTAGCTGGCAGACGCTTATCATGTCGCGGTTCCTTCCGTGCGCAGTGGTGCTCACCGGGACCAATTTTATACGCAAAGATGTCTAAGCTGCTGCTCGTGGCGCTTTTTGGCGCCATAGCAGTGGTTGCTACGAGTGCTGGTGAGTGCGCTGCCTCCTTCGACCCTTACGATGCAACGTAAATTTTCGCTACCTGAGTTAACCTGCTTCTTTCTGCCTATTCTTTTGCTTATAACAGAGGTACTCAACCTCAACGGAAGGTAAGACGCGATTGCTTAAGATGTCGTTCCTCATCGTGAGTTACTACTGAAAGATGTGGTTTTGCAAGTGCCATCGCATGCGCTAAGTTTTTGATGTTAGATGTCGGAGCCAAAATTTACATCGTTTTATTCTTTGTCGGCAGGTCTCTTTTGAACAACGACGACCCGAACGCCTTCCCTTACTGCAAATGTACTTATCGTCAGCGCCGGAGCCCATACCGCCTGAAGTATGTTGGCGCCGAGAACAACTACAAGGGCAATGACTGGCTGTGCTACAGCATTGTCCTTGACACCACGGGCACTGTTTGCCAGACAGTTCCGTTGACGGAGCCTTGCTGCAGCGCTGACCTGTACAAGATTGAGTTTGACGTCAGTAAGTGGTGTGATCCAGGCACCCTTCTGTTCTTACCCAGGCATGTCTGTAGGCACCTTGCCTGGAAAGGCAATTTCAATCTTGCGACACCCTGTCTGGCTCTTCGTAGCTATGAGTTGGCATTCAATTCCTTCCATCGGCCAAGTAGCCCTTGCCTTATCTCTCTATCCAGTCAACATCCTTGCGGCCTAAAGTAAGCTCATGGTCCCAGGCCTTGTGGCCCACTGTTACACAGCCTTACTAACTGACGCACGTTGTTCCCTTGCCATCCTTTTCCATGGCGCACGTTACAGAACCCTCCTGCAAGGGCACTGTTACACGTGCTATGGTGTTCAAGGGCATTGACAGGACTGTTGGCGGCGTACGTGTGTTGGAGTCCATCAGCACCGTCGGCATTGATGACGTCACCGGTGTTCCGGGCGCGGCCATCCTTCGCATCGTGAAGGACCTTGCCCTCCCGTACAGCGTCGTGGCTTCCTTCTTGCCTAGTAAGTTGGGACTAAACTCAAATTTTCGTTCTTGCCCAGCAGCTTGATGATTTTCTTCGTGGGGGAAGCGTCACGGTTTGCGATCGATGCCGATGTATAAAATGTTTTTTTTGTCTATCTCGCTTTTTAGCCTACGCTTTCTTAATCAGTTTTTTTGGGTCTTCAGTGTTGTTTTGTGGTCCGTCCCGGCATGTGGACGTTCGTGCCGAAGTTATCTTACACCGAGGGATGTGAGGGATGTAAGAAAGGATGTTTGTACCAGACGAATCGTCCACTTCCCATCCAGAGCGCATACAGCTGCTGCTTTGAATAGTTGCCCATTGCGTTTTGGCGGTTTGCCCATTTTCCAAGGATGCTATTGTCAATCGCGTCGGACAAGTTAAGTCTTTTGCACCATAACGAACTTTCCAGCCGTTTAGATGTCAAATAGATAAAGAAGAATCCTCTTTACGGCGAAGCTCTCACGCCAAAACAAACGTTTTCACTTGAAAGACATTTTTCTATGATTGCACTTTCCTGGACGGCTGCTCTATGTCTTCCTGTCCCTGCTTGTTCCCTAATCCCTACCCTACCTGCCTCCCTACCTGCCTCCCTACCTGCCTCCCAACCTCCCTCCCTACCTGCCTCCCTCCCTGCCCATATCCTTGCAGATGGCTTGCCGGTCTGCATCAACAGGGTGCCCGGCTCGTGCACGTTCCCGGAACTGTTCATGGACGTTAACGGCACTGCCTCGTACTCGGTCTTCAACTCTGATAAGGATTGCTGCCCAACCGGCCTTTCCGGCCCCAATGTCAATCCAATTGGCCCGGCACCCAACAACAGCCCGTTGCCACCAAGCCCGCAGCCAACAGCAAGCTCGCGGCCACCAAGCCCGCCGCCCAGCCCGCGGCCGCCAAGCCCGCCGCCTCCCTCGCCCAGCCCA
>NW_003307545.1:2474554-2484852 GCF_000143455.1 Volvox carteri f. nagariensis | reverse complement strand
TTCAACTGTCAAAACGCTACACCAGTACGAAGGATACACAACTGCCGTATCATGGGCAAAGTATTTGTCTTCAGGTCCATATGTGGTTTCGATACGTCGCTTAGTGCTTGACTATGCTATGCATGTTTAGCTGCGCAGTGTCGTGCTGTGCTACATTCAGTCATCCAGCGCTGCACAGTGTTGTGCATGATTGACAAAAATACCCCCTCGGCCATGCGCACCTTGCCCCGTCCAGCCCACGTCTACTTCCTTCAGATGTTCTGTGTACACCAACCCCCTGCTCGATCACAGAAATATCACAGCACGAACTGGACTGTTCCTTGCTTTCAGCATGTGCGCGCGCGCGCCTGTGTGTGCATATGTGTATATGTGTGTCGAAATGTGGCGGCAATATCGCTTTTTCTCTATTCCGAGGGAACAGCATCTGCCAAGGAGCACCCCTGTGTCTCATTTTCGCAAGTGTCCTTGTAACCCGTCCCAACCCAAACCCACTCCGCGTCCCCTCATGGACCCCCCCCCACGCGCCATGGGCCCCTGGCCACATCCTGATACAACCAAAGCTTGCCCTCTTGAGGTGCTATATGACCTGCTTTTCACTGACCCCCTACAACCCCAAAACTCACATCCTACGCGCCCTCCTCTTTTTCCCCCGCGCCCAGGTGCGTGTCCCGGTCCCCTTCCAGCTACCCATGGCGCGTGACCGTCGCCAACGTTTCCGCGGTCACCATCTCTGGCGGCGCTGGCGAGCGCGTGTGCCTGAAGATTTCGGTCGACAACGCGGCCGCTGCCACCTGCAACAACGGCCTGGGCGGGTGCTGCTCGGATGGACTGGAGAAGGTCGAGCTCTTTGCTAGTGAGTACCTCAGCGTTGCGGCGGCAATTTGTGTGAATGTGTGTTTGTGTGTGTGTGGGGGGGGGGAATGGGGGGTGGGGGTGTAATGGCGGCGCGGGAGATTGGGATCACGGGACTGACACTACCATCAGATGGCTTTGGGGGAGAGGATGGGATTTTCGGGTGAACTGGAACAAGGATGTGTGTGTGTGTGTATGTGTGTATGTGTGTTGTTCATGCTGCTCTAGCAGCTGCGGAAACAGCTCCTGGGTGATGGGTGGCTTCCTAGGCACTACAGCTACGGGCTATGGCGAGCCCGTCATAGCAGCCTGCTGGGAAGCCGATGTGGTGCGTAACGTTGGTCGCTTAGGAGGGGTCGTGGAGGGGTCGTGGAGGGGTCGTGGAGGGGTCGTGGAAGTATCGATGTTGCGTTTGCGGTGACCCAGCGTGAAGAATAACAAATGCCAACAGTGTCGGAGTGTTATCAGGTGCAAAGTCCTCCGCAGTGCTGATGCCTCCTCTTCAGCAGCAGCCTGCCCTACGCGATTACACGGTGGTTGAAGTGGTTGCTGGTTGGCGCCGCCAGCATTATATTTTAACCACGTCAGGGCCTGATGCGCCGTGGGTTTAGGAAGCAGCTTCTCGCCTGAAGGGAGGGGGAGACGGGTTCTGGGTTGGTTTGGTTCTGGTGCCCGCTAGGGTGAGAATTGCTGAAGGGCTGACGTGTACCAGGTCATATGTACCCTAGTGGCGCGAAGTAAACAGACGAGCTAGGGAACATAACAATAACAACAGCAAATACAATAAGCTTTAAAACGATCTATTGATATGCGCTGCATGTGCGTGCGTATGTATGTGTGTATACGGCGATGCGAGTACGGCATCTTTCCATACTCTGGTCTTTAATCTCACCCCTGAAACACACCACCTTCGTTTGCGCGTGCATCCATGCGTGTGTGGTGTGGGCTGGCGTGGCCTAGTAAGTGGAAATGATTTCAAAGCCAAAACAAGCTACCGGGATAGCATCAGTCTCTTCAATCATTCACCCGGTCTCCGCGTGTGGCGCTTGGGGGTATGTTCCCACTGCCGCCACTGTCACCTGCTGAGCTGTCGGCATGTCGTAATAACGCCTCTGCACGCCAGCCCGTGGTATCGTTTTCCGGGATCCCGCTGTCGGGTCTAAGAATGGCTTCCGTTGCTGGCGCTGCTCGCTCGAACGCGAGACCAAGTTAACTTTTACTCCTGGAGCAGAAGGTTTAGTAAAACAAGCTATTGCTGAATATTTAGAAGAATTCAAATCAAGTGCTAAAGCTGCTTAATTAGTAATAATTTATATAATTTGGTGTCCACAACATACATAGCTGCCGGTTGCAACCACATCTACACCCACATATGTCTGTGCGCGTGCGTGTTGCACCTTGGGCTGCTTATGTGCTACCCTACGAATGTATTAACCTAGAGCCCCATTTACATGTGCTCAACCATGCCTACCAACACAACACCAACACATTTCCCCTTCGCACCCGTTCTCTGTTCGAACCCCACAGACGGCAAGTGCAAGGGCTCCATTTTGCCGTTCACTCTGTCCAACACCGCGGAGATTAGGTCGTCATTCTCCTGGGACTCCACTCGCCCAGTCCTCAAATTCACCCGCCTGGGCCTCACCTATGCTCAAGGTGTCGCCGGCGGCAGCCTCTGCTTCAACATCAAGGGTGCCGGCTGTACCAAGTTTGCAGATCTCTGTCCTGGCCGCGGCTGCACCGTCGCGGTATTCAACAACCCCGACAACACATGTTGCCCGCGGGTCGGCACCATCGCGTAAAGCGTTTCGCATGACGATGCAAAAAAAAGGGTGGTGCAGCGCAACACCCCCCCGTGGGTGTGTGGGTGTGTGTGCCCGCGCAAGAAGATTGTGCGTGAGTGGATGTGCGCGGATGTGGGGGGGAAAACCGCCAGTCCCTTTCTTATATGCTGCTACACATGACTGAGGTTGCTGCCGGGGAGGCGGAGGAGGCTTGTGGGTGTGGCGTCGGCGTCGATGCCAAGTCACCGCTGTGCCACTGCTGCGGCGGGCTTGGATAGCAGCAGCAGCGGCGCAGCAGCAGCAGCATCCGCAGCATCAGCAGCATAGGGACGCATGCATGCCTTTAGCCGGAATGGGAGGGCTGCGTGCTGCTTTTGCAACCGCAGGGGTGAAAGTAGGTAGTCCTGCATAAATGATTAAGCACTGGTCAAATGTCGCTGAGATGAACATAACACGATTATATATGATATGATGCGCGACATGATTGTTGGATGCGGCCAGTACTTTTTTCCGCTGCGCAGGTGTCAGTGTTGCACTTGGGTTTGATCCAGTTACGGGCCTCTCGGCGTCTACCAAACGCAAATTGTCGTTAATTGATATTCTCTTGCTTTTTGCGCATCTCGTCAAGTGAGGGCAGCGTCCCCCTCCTGTGCTGCTGCACTTGACGTGGCTGTTGGAATGTTCCGTGCATGGCCGCTGGCCCGAACCATTTGTAGTTGAGTGACTACTGCGCTAACATTCAGTTATTTCGTAATAATCACCATCATAATTATCATCATCGCTACCTGCCTATGGCCGGGAAGTTGAGCAGGTTTTAACGTTTTACGTTCAATCCCGATGGCCCACGTCACGTGTAGCAGGCCTTTGCGTTCCCGCTCTCTTGTAACTTATTTCTCATAGATATCAAATTTGGCTCATCTTTGCAGTGGAGTATTCCTACAAATAGAGGTGCATCTGCCAGATTTGGCAAATAGAGGTGCATCTGCCAGATTTGGCCGGTGGGGGGACCTTATTAACCGTCGTTAACCAGGATCCTAACTAAGGCATGCCATTATAAATTATATCTTGCGGCTTCTTTTTTGTCCATGCTTGACACTTGAACATGCGCATGATCTTTGAACACACGAAAGGAAAAACTGGCGCAAGAATGAGAAGAACTTCTGCAACAAATGCATGAAATGAAGGTGTTTTGCATGCAGCTGTGGCACGCCTTTCTACCATCGCCATATGATACTCCAGCAGCCCATTCCCACTGGGAATTTCCCAGGAAGGGCGCATCCACAATAGCTTACTTTATCCAAAAATTCCCAAGTACCTCAACGCATCGTTATTTGGACGTCGTGCCAATATATTGATACCATAACAGCCGCTCACCAGAAGCCGAAACGCCACTTGCGTAACAAAGCTGCGGGCGTTTCTGAAGTGTAGCGCCCCGTGAATAACCGTGATCCCATAATCCTCGACTGCTTTTCGAGGAGAAGTGAATTTTAATAATGTTCTTAAGGAAAACTGTTTGAGCTTCGCTAAACCGTTGGGAATGGCTTCCTACTTTGCCGCTCGTGCCCTAATTAAGGTGGACAACGCATCCAAGAACAATTGTCGTTCAGCCTGAAGCTCTGAAGCACCCGGTCGGCAGTTGAGAAGTGCCTAGGAAACACTCCCATTACACCATGCAAGCTGCTTTGCGGCGTGGCGTGGCACGCCCGCCGCAGCGTCTTGCAGACGCAATTGCGCGCCCCGAAACCGATTTTGCATGGATTTGCCATATTCGCGTCTTCACACCCTTCCCCCTTCCCTCTCTACCGCCCCAATAATCTTAAGCGGCGCACACAATTCAAATGCTACATGATACATCCTGTTGAGTCTGGGAAACGTTTAAAACTGTAACGTCCGAAAGATTGCTACCAAAGGAAGCGTCCTAATGTAGCAGGGCGAGACTCTAGGACAGTCACATGCTTCGGCACTTCCGTAGAACTTCCCCCAACCGCTGCACAACCTGTTTACTGAGGGATACGCCGGCTCGGTGAGTCAAGGAGAAGTTAGTCGCGGCGGGCCGCGGTAGGGATGCATACTTTCAAGGGTTGTGAACCAAAGGGGCGCGTTCATGGGTCGAAATAACGGCGGTAACGGGAGCGAGCGAGATTTGCAGCGGCGCAGTGCACCCAACCGTGGCGTATTTGCTATGTTCCACAGCCGTTCAAGTATTTGGAAGGGAATGTTATGCTCTAGGTTTTCGGTGCGTAGTCCGTACCCCCTTGGCGACAGGTCCCTGGCAGGAACGATTTTCCCGTTAGGGTGTATGCGGGCTCGAATAACTGTAAAATGTAAATTGTTCCGTTGGTTACTTCGACAAGAAGATTTGATTTCTGTCTGTGCGGCAGCAGCTACTGAGCTGAAAGGTAGCACAGTTTTGGCGGGCGCTTCGACTTTGCACACCGTAACGAGTTATCGTTACGGATGTCCGACGCGGCGGAAACAGAGCAGTTAGAGCAAAGTCTGACTTGGAAAACGTGCTGCTTTAAGAAAACTAAGGATCTTACGGAGCAAAATCTTAATGCGTAATTACGTTACTCGTTATGAAGCAAGCGCTTCCATGATGCCCACATCGACGTAGCCAATTGCACCCGAAATGTGGTGACCACGCACGTTTAGATTTGCAAGTGTAATTAAGATATCCTAATTTTATTTGAGATACCAATATTAAAGGAGAGGCAGGAGATCTAAATTGAAAGACGCCATAACACCGGGTTTCAGATATGCAACGACTTTAGCAACGGCGCAGTCAGAGTTTAATTTATGGTGAATCTAGGTTGAATAGTCGACGTGATAAGCTCCCAGCCATGGTGAGCCTTACATTTGACAACCGTGCCTTCACAAATCTGAACAAAGCTTTCATCGCGAATCACTTTACGCCGGCTTGCAAGATCATCCTCCAAAATATCAAGTCTATGATAAGGTTTTCAATATCAAGCTGCAGTTTTGTCAGATGTAATACTGTTTGCCTGCATACGCAGGCATCCAGGCAGATAGCGACGCGCCGAGACGCAAGCAGGAAGGCAGACGGGTACCAACCCCAGGCGGCTCCGCCCCTATCTGCAGTAAAGCCTGTGCCCCGAGTAATGGTAGAATTGTTTTGAGTTTGTTTCAATCTTAGTTTCCTTGTACAATCCTTGCCTTAGCGTGAAGCGTTTCAACCGCCGGCCTTCAAAGCCATACTTAGTAAAGGAATCTATGCGAGATAACCAGATAAAAATCATTAGAACTTCGATATAATTAAAAGGATTTCGTGATCGGGGTCGCGGGCGTTAACATTACCAGCTGTGGAGGACCAGCAAGCGCAGAAACAGCTCGAGACTTGGTTAAGTAAGTATGCACGTGATGTATTCACGCGGCATTGCTTGATTGTTTGATGTTGCGCAATTGGTCAACATCTTAGCATTTCAGCTGGAGAGGGTAGCTGGCAGAAGCTTATCGTGTCGCGGTTCTTTCCGTGAGCAATGGTGCTATTTGTAAATTGGCTTGTGACAATAGCGGGTCGGCAATCGTTGGCTGGCAGGCTTTGACGGCGACACAGCGAAGCAGTCCGGCTCTGAGAATCTCCAAAATGTTACAGGCACACTTTCATATACAAGAGAGAGAGATAATGAGCTATTTGCGCTCATATATTGACTTCCAATTGCCTAAGTTGATTGCAGGCGCTCCAGAACCATGTTCCGTAAAGGACGACAGACGACCGACTGGACCTCTACTGGACAGGAGGTTGACAGCGCGGTCAGGATGCGGCAGAGAGTCGGGCATAGGATACGGATGGGAACGAATAGGATAAAAATGTGGGGCCCCACCCAGGACAAAAGATGGCAGGGGGCCCAGGATGGCGGCAAATGTGGAGGGTCGATGCCAACCCACCAAGGATGAGGATGGCGGAGGAGGGGGATGCAGTCACCAGGATGCGAGGTGTTGACTCGAGGATAGAAAATGGGGGTCACCCAGGATGTGAGGATGGGGCACCGCTCTGCACCTCTCCGACTGCACCCCTCCGACTGCACCCCACCGACTGCACCCCACCGACGTCATCGCTCCGAAAGAGCCCAAACTCATGCACACAAGCGCACGGATGACAACAGCACTTTAACGTCAAGCGGTACTAACTCTTTTACGCAAAGAAAGAAATAGTAAAATAATCGGACTTACCGCATGCATTCAAATCCTCCTCGCGACCGGTTATTTCCTTCGCTACGGCTGTCGTCGGGAACGGCCTAGCACGTGTCTTGGGCTGCGTCTAGCTTCATATGTTGCAAAATATAAATGTAAATGTTTGCTTTAGGATGAGGCGCAATTTCTCAGCGGCCCAAGGACTCTCAGGAATTTCTCCATCCACGGCTCGATCCACGGCTTGGGGGCAAAAGCGTCAAACGTTATCCAGCAAGCCTCGACCTAGTTCACTTTCTACTCGGAAGCGCTTCTTTGTGAAGCACTGCGCTACTCCTCCAGTGGTGCCCCGATTACTAACGTCTACAAGTACCTACCCGTTTCGCACCTTACCTTTGCATGTTGATTAAGTGCTCGTCCTGTAGTGCAGTACGGCAAGTGCGGCGCAGGGAGGCGCAGACCAGAACTGGCCAGAGGACAGGGACTGATACTGTAGTTCGTTACAAAGATTAGCGGAGAACAAAGCGCTAAATCCAGACAACACAAGTTCGCCAGTCAACCGTGCAAGCAAGTGCAAGTCAGAACGTCGTTTGTTGGGGAATAGGGATGTCAAAAATAACAATATACAATACATATGGACTCAGTTTAATAAGGAAGGAAATCAGTGAACACAGCGTTACTGGCACATCGGGCGTCAGTAACAGCGAAGAGATGGCCGAGCGGGATGAAGTGCGCGGCGGAGTCGGAGAAGGTCCGGAGGAGAACGAAGTAATGGCTATGACGAAGGCGATAAGAATGGCACGCGACGGAAACACTCAGAAGGGGACGTTGTGATTATCACCGGACTGCGCTCCTTATCCCGCGTTGTCTGAAAGCAGGCGCAGCCAGCTGCAACTAGGCCTACCCGGTTGCGTGTAAGAGGGAAAGGGGTGTCCCGGAACCGGCCGCAAAGGCTTGGCAGCTACGCATATTTTGCTGGGGAATGGGGTGATCCGGCTAGGAGGGGACGGCGCCGCGGCGGAGAGGTCATTGCTTTGAGGTTGAGCTCAACGTGGTTTATTATCACCACGGGTTACTGCCAGGTGCCCAGCTGGAGCCCACCGAAGCGCCCGGACCGCCTTGCGCTCATCGGGGAGCTACGCCCCGCAAAGGGTAGCAACTAGACTCAGGAAGCCTGCGCAATAACGAGTGCCCACGGCCGGTAGGCTTTACCCGGGTGATGATCTCAGGGAGAGAAACGCCCGCGTTGCGTTGTGCTGATCCGAAAGGCCAGCCCCAGGGTGCGCGGTGAAGTACCCAGGCTGCGTGGCCTTGGGCCGGTAGGCTTAGATGCGTTTAGCTGGAAGGCCAGCACCAGGACTGGGTTGCCTTAGGCCAGTAGCATAAGAAGAGTTTATCCGGAAGGCCAGCCCAGGGGGTATGCTCTCGCGCGGCGAAGCACCCAGGCTGAGTTGCCTTAGGCCGTTAGACTGGGTCGCGTTTGTCCGGAAGGCCAGCCCCAGCGGGTATGCTCTCGGACAGCGAAGCACCCAGGCTGAGTTGCTTTGGGTTGGTAGGTTGCGTGGCGTTTATCCGCAAGGCCAGCACCCGCAAGGTTTTGCTCTCGGACAGCGAAGCACCCAGGCGGAGCTGCCTTGGGCCGGTAGGTTGCGTGGCGTTTATCCGCAAGGCCAGCACCCGCAAGGTTTTGCTCTCGGACAGCGAAGCACCCAGGCGGAGCTGCCTTGGGCCGGTAGTTTGCGTTGTGTTTATTCACAAGGCCAGCCCAGCAGGTTTTGCTCTCGGACAGCGAAGCACCCAGGCGGAGCTGCCTTGGGCCGGTAGGTTGCGTTGCGTTTATCCGCAAGGCCAGCACCCGCAAGGTTTTGCTCTCGGACAGCGAAGCACCCAGGCGGAGCTGCCTTGGGCCGGTAGTTTGCGTTGTGTTATTCACAAGGCCAGCCCAGCAGGTTTTGCTCTCGGACAGCGAAGCACCCAGGCGGAGCTGCCTTGGGCCGGTAGGTTGCGTTGTGTTTATTCACAAGGCCAGCCCAGCAGGTTTTGCTCTCGGACAGCGAAGCACCCAGGCGGAGCTGCCTTGGGCCGGTAGGTTGCGTTGCGTTTATTCACAAGGCCAGCCCAGCAGGTTTTGCTCTCGGACAGCGAAGCACCCAGGCGGAGCTGCCTTGGGCCGGTAGTTTGCGTTGTGTTTATTCACAAGGCCAGCACCCGCAAGGTTTTGCTCTCGGACAGCGAAGCACCCAGGCTGAGTTGCTTTGGGTTGGTAGGTTGCGTGGCGTTTATCCGCAAGGCCAGCACCCGCAAGGTTTTGCTCTCGGACAGCGAAGCACCCAGGCGGAGCTGCCTTGGGCCGGTAGGTTGCGTGGCGTTTATCCGCAAGGCCAGCACCCGCAAGGTTTTGCTCTCGGACAGCGAAGCACCCAGGCGGAGCTGCCTTGGGCCGGTAGTTTGCGTTGTGTTTATTCACAAGGCCAGCCCAGCAGGTTTTGCTCTCGGACAGCGAAGCACCCAGGCGGAGCTGCCTTGGGCCGGTAGGTTGCGTTGCGTTTATCCGCAAGGCCAGCACCCGCAAGGTTTTGCTCTCGGACAGCGAAGCACCCAGGCGGAGCTGCCTTGGGCCGGTAGTTTGCGTTGTGTTATTCACAAGGCCAGCCCAGCAGGTTTTGCTCTCGGACAGCGAAGCACCCAGGCGGAGCTGCCTTGGGCCGGTAGGTTGCGTTGTGTTTATTCACAAGGCCAGCCCAGCAGGTTTTGCTCTCGGACAGCGAAGCACCCAGGCGGAGCTGCCTTGGGCCGGTAGGTTGCGTTGCGTTTATTCACAAGGCCAGCCCAGCAGGTTTTGCTCTCGGACAGCGAAGCACCCAGGCGGAGCTGCCTTGGGCCGGTAGTTTGCGTTGTGTTTATTCACAAGGCCCGCACCAGCAGGTTTTGCTCTCGGACAGCGAAGCACCCAGGCGGAGCTGCCTTGGGCCGGTAGGTTGCGTTGCGTTTATCCGCAAGGCCAGCACCCGCAAGGTTTTGCTCTCGGACAGCGAAGCACCCAGGCGGAGCTGCCTTGGGCCGGTAGGTTGCGTGGCGTTTATCCGCAAGGCCCGCACCAGCAGGTTTGCTCTCGGACAGCGAAGCACCCAGGCGGAGCTGCCTTGGGCCGGTAGTTTGTGTTGCGTTTATCCGCAAGGCCAGCCCCAGGGGGTGTGCTCTCGCGCGGCGAAGCACCCAGGCTGAGTTGCCTTGGGCCAGGAGGATGGGTCGCATGTATCCGGAAGGCCAACCCCAGGGGTTACGCTCTCACGCGGCGAAGTACCCAGGCTGGGTTGCTTTGGGCTGGTAGGTTGTGTTGTGTCCGCCCGGAGGACCAACCCCAGCGGGATTGTTCTCGTGTAGCGGAGCACCCAGACGGAGTGCATGGGGCCAGAAGTGGACGAGGAGGACTTGGAGCCAGAAAGGGGAGATAACTCGGACAGCAGCAATGGATGAGGTGCAGTTGTGGCGGCACGTCGGTGAGGGCGGCAT
>NW_003307545.1:2438255-2471631 GCF_000143455.1 Volvox carteri f. nagariensis | reverse complement strand
ATGGAGCCCCCCTGGGGTGCGGAAGCCAGGAAAGGACGGGAGGATAAACGGCAGCAGTCAGACGCTTGGGCTGAGGATTAGGCCCGGGAGACGCAGCTAGCCAACGCGGGAGCGGGAGCCCGGTATCCGGCAGCAGCCACTGGCCTGAAAGAGCAGCCTCAGGCGAACCGGGGCGTCCGGGAGAAGGCCATCCAAGAGGCACATGGCCGCCGTAAGGAAACAACATGGCAGCCCCGGAGGCGCTGCATTACGAGGTCGTTGGCCGCGTCCCAACATCCCAGCTGTGGGAGGCCCCGGAGGGCCAGGTTGGAGTAATGGCGCCAAGCCACCACGCAATGCGGGTGGTAAACCCGCAGTCGTGTTAGGCTAGAGCGGGAGGACGAGGTGCTCGAGGACGCATTGGCTAAGGTGGGCCCGGGGATGGCCAAGGAATTGCGTGAGTGCTGCAGTGATTCTGCAGGGCCGCAACATCAGCGCGTTGGGGTGTACATCGGGCAAAAGCCAAACTCGCTTCTCAAAGGACACTTCACGGGGCAAATTACTGGATACCTGGTGCCATGGAACTGAGTGGGGAAGAGTGAGTTCAAGCTACAGCAGCAGGCCCGCGAATGCCGGGTGTTCGGGTTAGAGGCGGCCCTCCAGGCTGTGGATGTCAGGCTCCGATGTTCAAGGAGTTGCGGGAGTGAACCTGGCCGGCCGTGGTACTGTTCACGCGCACGGCCGTGAAGTTCCCAGGGGCGCATGGCAGCTGGCTCACAGCCTACTAAGGAATTTAGGAGGAGGTTGGCATTGAGCGCAGGAAGAGTGTGGGCAGCAGAACGGCATGGGAAGGGCGGCAATCGGGGGTTCCCGGCTTCCACGACCAGAGGAGCGCAAGTCGTAGCCCGGTGGGTGTGGGCTACCAGGGCCTAGTTAACCCGGGAACGCCTCACGGTGAGGGGCCGCGATGGACCGCGGCTGAGCCCGCCTGCCAGCGTAGTGGTGGCTCTAAACCGGGAGCTGGGTCGGCGGGGATACCAGGAATTGGGGGAGGAGCAGATCACGGAGAGCGTGTACAGGGGCTATGTGAATGGCACTGACTTGTGTACTAGCTACGCGGGGAAGGGGCCCTGTGTTAAGGTGCAGGTTGGGCAGCGCTGCCGGTATGAACACCCAGCAACGGAGGCAGTACGGGTGGCCCAATGGGCGGACGCCCTCGTTAGCCACAACGGGGCGCCGCGCAAGGAGACCCAAGCCCAGAAGCCCAGGCTTACTGTGTTAACTGCGATCAAGCGGGGGATAGAAGGGGGAAGGAGCCGGAGGATCTAGCACTGGCCACCACACGGACACCCGGGAGGAGGAGGGAGCTGATCTGGACGAACGGCTGTCGTGAAACGATGACCCTTGTGAAGGCAGCAAGTGGGTGAGTGAGGAGCAGAAAGGGGAGAACCCGGCGTCGCAGGACGAACACCAGCAAGGGGAGCGGGGACACCCAAGGAAGCGTGCAGCGAGGCATACAGCTGCTCCAGGAGGCCGGACAGAGGCTACAGCCTCTAGGGCGACATGACGCAGTAGATCAGCAGAATGAGAAAGAGTTGTAGAAGAGATCGTCTTTCGCTTCCGGACCCGAGGACTGCCAGCCAGGAAAGCTACTTACACATGTAGCAGTGTGGTGAGAGGTCTTCCAGGCAGCTAAAGAAGATGCCCGCTCACGGACAGAGACGTTGGCTAGGCCACCTGGAGGGAGGGCTCCAGCTGGAGTGGGTGTCGTGCGAACACCCAGGACAACAAATAGTGCCTGAGCGGGACCGCAAGCTAGCTATTGTGCAGGAGTTGCTGCAGGTCGCGATGCTGGACTGCAACCCGGAAATAATAATGGCAGGTCACCGGCCGCATGCAGTGCAGTTCCCACAGCGGCGTCGTTACAGCCGAGTTAAGCACGGCTCTCTGCGGTGGGATACTGGAATGCCCAGCTAATGCACTACACCCACGCTTATCAACGGCCTGCGAGTGGTGGGAAAGGAGGGCAAGCTGCGCCTCTGCATTCATCTGATGTACTTTAATTGTTTTCTGAAATACCGGCCTGTGCAGCAAGAACGCCTGGCAGATGTCACAAGGGCCAAGGGGAGGAGGGGCTGGTGAGCGAGAGGACCCAGGGTACCACCTGGGAAGTATGTGGGGGGGGGAGAGACCGCTCCGCGGTGTGTGTTGGGGCTGGTCGGAGTTGTCTTTGAAGGGTTTGGGTACCGCGGGAGTGTGGTCGCAGACGCAATGGCCTTCCCCACAATAAGTTAGTAGTGAGTACGGATCACGCGCTGACGTTTAAGCAATGCTGCCCGTCTGTGTCAGCTTCAGCGATTTACCAAAAAGATTGCGCTAACTAGAAGCTGTAGAATGCCCGTCTTTTAAGTCAGAAGAAACCTGTTGTGATAAGACGAAATTCAGGAAATGTGTCTGGCCCGGCCGTATTGAATTCCGTACCTTATCAAGAAAGGACGGCGCAGCCATTTCCTTGCAGTCAAAGGTACAAAACCTACCCAAAACGTTATTGAATTGTATGTGTTTTGGAATTAAATTGTAAGTTACCACTGGTGCGCATAACAATTTCCGCCGGAAGAGGCGGGCGCTAGCGTTGCTACCACAAAAAGGCCGTCATCCGCCCATATTATGAAACCAAACAGCTTTAATAACTTATACAAAACTTTATAACTGCAACTTGCTATTGGTTCCGGCCTTACCAATACATGTTCCCTTGCTTGCGTTCTGCCCTCCATGCCTGAACAGCCTTCACGTCCAAAACGTGTACCATAACAATAGTCGTCTTGAGAAATAGGAAGAGCTGAATGACCCTCCTAATCACAAGACAGCGTATCTTTAGGAATTGGAATTAAAATCTTCGGGATTCTAGTTTTGATCCTATTTGAGGACGTCTGAGGACGTTCTCCTTAAAATCCTGGGCCGTCGGCCCGGCACCGGGGCTACAGGCCCAACCCTGCCCCTGGCCCCGACCACCGGCTTGATACTTGACCTTAACCTGGATTGTAGTCAATTGTTTCCCATGACAGTTTTGGATCTATTGTAAGTGTCGTACTGCGAAAATCTGTATAGACGTCATGCATGTCTGTCTGTCTGTCTGTCCGTATGTATGTATGCATGCATGCATGTGTATGGATAAAATGTTGATGTTGTTACAGGGTGGTTAAGCTTCACCAGCGGCCCCCTTTCACGAGGCAGTTCCCTACTCTCCCCTGCTAGAGGGGCACCCCAATCCGTTCACCCCATCCGACTTCAGAATGTATTCGTTGGGTTCAGCAACTCACCACCAGCATCCAACCACATCTAGCGAATCAACGGCGCCACAACATAGTTCCTGGTCAGCTCAAGAGCTGCTATTATCACGTCCTACACCGTCCATAAGATGGGTGGCCACCTCCCGTATCAACACCTCTCATGAATCGAGAGGTCGGCAGGCGGACTTGAACCCGGGACCTTCGGGAGCAGAAGTCAGGCCTTAACCTCCGCCAGCCACCTGCCAGCCTCAATGGTGTGTATATGCATATAATGTGTGCTGGCATATAGTGGTCAATCAGCACAAGAAGGTCAGTAACACGGAAAGGACCCACCAGCCAGGAGGCCTTCTATGCATACTACAAGCAAGACTGTACGAATAATCCATTCACGTAAACTGTCAACCTCCCAACTATTAGCAAACCAACCCTCTGAAATACAACAAAATTACAACCAACGCTTTGTTTGATGCACGGAGGACAAACGGTTCCTTCAGCACACGAGAGATGACGACGTCTGGAGCCGTACAGCCGTTGTAAAACATCCTGACGAAGATGTCTGTCTGTCTGTATGTATGTATGTCTGTCTGTCTCTCTGTCCGTCCGCCTCTGCCTGCTTGTCTGTCTGCCTGTCTGTATGTGTATCATGACGTCGCATCACGGCACGCACCGTGTATGCTGTCACCTTACGACTGTATCTGTGCTGTGGAGCCCTTTCACCACCACTCTCATCTGGAGCCGACAGCGTGTTTGCTGCGCCGCATCGCTGCTTTGGGCTTTGGCGCGTTGGAGCTTTGGCATCATCCATCGCCGTGCCCCTGCCCGGCCCCCCCCTGTCTTTCCCTCACGCGTCATTCCTACGTGATGTGTTTCCTGATCGAACATTCTCTTCAGAAACTCGTACACCACACGTAACCATGCCCGCATTGACGTCAACCCCAGCGACACAATCACAGCACAGCACAACACGAATAGAACCACAGCCGTCAGCAACTCAGTACGGCACGCAGCATCAGCAGCACACACTATGACTACCGCAAATCACCAGAAGAATCGGAAAGCACATCACAGATGCACACACAGACGAACACACACAGAGGGAGGAGCAGCAGCCCCTTCACGGCTTGGCAATCGCCACAGCACCCCGAGGCAGTGCAGCTGGCGGCCGTGTGGGGTAGAGCTGGTCGACTAGGGCCAGAACCTCCCCCTCGTCCGGCACCTCGCCCTGCACCATAGGGCCCAGCTGCTCGTCCAAAAGCTTGGAATCCACAGGATCCAACGCAATCAACTCGCTGTATACCTCCGGCAGCTGAGAAAGCTCCGTATCCAGGCCTTCACGCGCCTCCGCCATCAGAGCTCGCAGCTCGCGGACGCGGACGAGGGCAGCAGCCGCCGCCGCCGCCGGCGCGGCAGCAGCAGCGGCGTAGCCACCGTCAGCGGCAGCAGCCGCCGCTGCCGCCTTTGCTACCGCCGCCTTTGCCGCCGCCGATACCTCCCCTGCACCCCCCGCCCCGGCGGCTGCACCACCACCACCACCACCGAACGCCAGCGCAATGGCGCGCTGCGCCGCCAGCTGCGCCACGTAGAAGGTCGCTCGGTGCTTGGCGGCCACGATGGAGCCCTTGGCGGCGAACAGCCCAGCCGCACTCATCTGCTGAAACTGCAGACAAGTACGAACATAGTAGCTGTAGCCCTGTACGACATAGGAGGGAAAACCCCGAGAACGCGCAAGAGTCAAGAGCCATCACCATTTAAAGCGGCACGAGGGATTGCGAAGGGCGACAACAGAGCTCCAACAGGACCCCACTCACCCATATTAAAACGCTTATATAAAACCCTTAAACCGCCATAAAACCGCTCACCGCCGGGTTTTCAGGAACAGCCTTGATAAGGCCCAGGAAATCCGCCTGTTGCGCCACTAGCTGCTGCTTGTAACTCTCCCGATCACCAATGCTCAGGAACACCGCACCTCCCAGCCCGGAGAGCTGTCGGTTAGTCGGTTGGTAAGTTGTCGGTTGGTGGGTTGGATTGAGGATCCCAGCCATTCGTCGGTTAGTGGGTCCGTCGAGCGAAGAAACAAAGTTGTCAGTTAGTCGGTTGGCGGGTGGAGAACGGGTGGTTGGTGCTTGATAATCACGAGGGGAAGGAGGGACATAAACACGAGACACGTCCAGTCCGAGGGAAAAAGACACGGATAAACCCAGGCCTTCTCCCTTTCCCCCTCCGCCGTGAATTGTAAAAATCGCGATGTGTCATCACCCCACCTCCAAACCCACACACACGCGCTCCACACCTTCCTTCCCTCCCCTCTTCCCCAATCTTTTCCCTCAGTCTCCCCCCCCTTTCAGCCCCCTTCAGCTCCCCCCCCGCAGGGGCCCCGGAACTCACGACACGAGGGTTCCATTTTCTTCCCCCCGAAACCCCGTTTCCCCCCCTCCCCTCCCCTCCCCTGCGCTCCGGCCCTTACCTGCGCCCTCACGTAATGCATCAGCCAGCGGATCTCCCCAAGACTCATAACCCCGCCCCCCGCCTCCGCCAGCTGCTTCCCCAGCGCCTCCGCGGCCCCACCATCCTGACAGCTCCGAAGAGCGAGTGAGGTGAAGAGCAGTGTGGCATCGTCGGAGGGGAAGTAGGCGGGGTGGGCTGCGGTGGCGGGGAGGGGAGGGGCGGGACGGGGGGATGCACGCCAGGAAGACAACACTCTGTGGGCTCAAGACTCACCGGCGCAATGGATCACCCAGCCACCACAAAGGATACACACAAGATACGACAGCGTACGACAAGTTCAGGACAGCAACAAGGGACAGCACATCGTCTTCGCTCTAGTGGTAGTAGTTATCGCAGGAGGGAGGCAGGGAAGGGGGGGAGAGACCCGGAGGAGGAGGGGTGGGGTGGGGGGGGAGACAAGTTGAATCCGGGGGACGGACGGGTTTTATGGCAGTAGCAATAACCCTCCGTAGTGCCGTACATACCCACCTGGATAGTTGGTGTAGTGGTAGAAGCAAACCACCGCGGCACCTGCTATGCGAATGAGCTCGTCGTAGCTGTCGCATAGGGCCTCTTTGGAGGGAAGACCGAGCTCCAGAACCACCGTCTCGTCAGCCTGTTGGTGGTGGCCGCGGTGATATGGTGTGACCGTTATTATGTTCGTTTTGTTGGTTTTCAGGTTGTTGGTGGAGAAAAGATATGGATTTGGTCAATGGCGGTAGTGGTGGTTGTGTTACCGGTCTGGATGTAGGAGAAGACCCCACCATCTCCGGTTTGCATGGCAGCCTGCTGTTCTCCAACCCGCCACGCCACTATCAGTGTTGTACTCTTCAACCGCCAACGGTCAACTGTCGTTACTGTTACCTTGTCCATGCCGTTGATGAATGGCGCCATGACGCCCCTGCGGGCTACGAGGTCTTCAAGCGCGTCGAACATGAGGGCTCCAGGAAGGCCGGAAACCTGTGTGTTTGTGCGGATGTACGGGTGGATTCGGTCATCGTTTTACGGACGTTATGGCGTGGGAGTGCGGGGAGATTAAGGCGTTGAGGTGGGTTTGGAGATCCTCCGAAGAATAAGAGATTGGCGGTGTGTGGGGAGGTGGGGGTGGGGGCCGGGGACGGAAAAGGGTGCAGGTGCGGGGAGGCGCATGGACACGGGACAATCGTGTGTGGCAGAGGATTTGCGGTGCTGCTGCTCTCACCTCTTGCGGGAATGATTCGCAGGACTTACGGGCGGGTGGGGGATTGCATTTCAAAGGACCAAAGCCTGTGGAGCGACGGCTTTTGACTTTAAAATCAGTCATCCTTCTAAACCATGTCCGTACCTACCAAATTGTATACGTTCTTCAAGAACAGCAGGATGACCTGGTTCAGTTGTTGCAGGCTCACGTTATCCGGATTCTGCCCCAATGCATTCATCGCCACGATAGTCTCGCGCTGGCAAGTTAGGGCCTGAAGGAATTTCGTAGCCGAGAACGTTCTCTTGTCTTCAGGTATATCGCTCAGTTGCTTCAACACCTCCTCAGGCGAATAACGTTGCTTTTGGGCTGTATCCTCCTCAACAGCCGCCATCTTGTCACGCAACCCAAGGATTTGTAAGCCTACAGGCTAAAGGAAAAAGACAACGAACTGACCAAATACAGTTGAGGTCGTCACAAATCACAAAATGCTGGATAGGAAGGCCACTAACCCACTATCCTTCGTCGCTTTTAAGGGATCCGAAATAGTCAATGACGCGATAATCCACGAGCACAAACCCATTTCCAGGAAAGCATGTCGCTTGCTGGGCCGTGCCTGCCCGGGCGCCGGAGTTTGGTTGTTCGTTGCTTAACCGCCTGGCGCTCATGTGCCATATCGTCCACACATGAACGCCTCCAACATTCTGAAGATATCTTCTCTTCAAAGCGAGTCCTGAATTCTTGCTCCTGAATCTCGGCTCCCCTTTAAGAAACGATCTATGGCAATCCGTGGAAGGAGTATTAATAAGCGACTTTGCTCGGCATAGTGATTGAGCTTTGAAAGTATCTTCTGTAACAGTAGAATATAGCACTGCAGTTTGCCCTTGCTTTGCTGGCCGTCCAGCGGGACATTTATAAGTAAAGATCCATCCGAGGAGCTATGTCGGCCGCCGAACAAAAAGCCGCAAAGGGTCGGATGCGAGTGGTATCATTGCTTCCATCAGCAACAGAAATTCTTGCTTTAATTGGCGCGGAAATCGTCGGGCGCAGCCACGAGTGCGATTGGCCGGAGGCCGTCCGCGAAAACGTCCCTGCGTTGACCGGCGCGTACAACAAGTTTGAGAACTCTGCCCAGATGCATGATGCCGTCACAGAGTCCCTCAGCAGCGGCCAGGGTCTCTACTGGCTTGACTCGGAACGCCTGGCGCAGCTCCGTCCAGATGCCATCGTGACGCAGTCCCTGTGCTCCGTGTGCGCCGTGGATCTTGACATCGTGAGAAAGGCCACCACAAAGATCTTTCCCCCTCCTCGCATCATTGACACCAATCCCATGAGCCTTCAAGACGTCATATCCGACGTACGCCGACTCGGCACCGAGCTGGGCCTGGCACAGAGCGGGGAGGCGGCGGCGGCGGCGCTGCAAGAGCGAGTAGACCGAGCCGTTGCCCGGGTAGGGGAGCTGCAGGCGGCCGCCGCCGCCGCCGCCGCCGCCGCGCCCCGCTGGCCTGGCGCAGGGCCGCCGGACCCGCCTCGGGTGTGTCAGTAGTCTGTGCGGCGTCAGTCTCTCTCTCTCTCTCTCTCTCTCTCTCTCTCTCTCTCTCTTTCTATATATATATATATGCGTACGTGCTTGGGCGTGCCAGCTTAATAATTGGGATAGAAGATACATTCCTAAGAATGGAAACCGTGTTTTTCATCGTTACATCCCGTTTACATACACACATACACATACACACACACACACACGCACACACATACACACACACACACACGCACACACACGCACACGCACACACACACACACACGCACACACATGTTACACACTTCCCCTGTTTAAATGCATTATTCTCTTCTTTGTTCTACATCCCATTTGTCGTGTTGCCCTACACCAAAACCCATTTCGCCCTTCTCCCCATCTCCCCCCCTCAATTGTTTTAAATGCCCTTTAAGGTTGTGTTCCTGGAATGGACGGATCCGCTGTTCCCCGGGGGCCATTGGACCCCCCAGATGGTTCACATGGCGGGTGGCGTGTGCCCGATAAACCCGCCAAGGTAATGCAGTAGTACGGCAACTCGTGGGCCTGCCATAATCGCCCTCCGAAACCCATCTCCTCAACACCCGTCCTATTGAAGAGTGGGCAGAGCGTGGCATCAGCGCACCAGCCCAGAAACGAGTCTCCCAGCAACCTCCCTAAGAGCGCCCAGCTTCCCCTTCAGGCTCGTTTTGGGAATATGTGTTTCATGTGTGTGAGATGCAGTCGCGTCGTTTTCGCGTTGATTTGGATAGAGCTCCTTCTGCAGTTTTTGTGCGTGTGTGTATGTATGTATGTGCGCGTATGTGTGTGGATGCGCGTGTTGGGGGGGGGTCATGAAAGAGAAGAGTGCAGTTAAGAGGCATTGGATGTGATGCAGGCAGTTGGTTCCTTCCCGGCTTGCAAGCATTTCCTCCCCTTCCCCTAAATCGTCTCCAGTACTCCTCACGAACTGCCCCCTCTATCCCTTTGTTTTTTCACCCAAATTCACCGTAATGTGAAACCCTAAATGGATGACAGGGAGTGTTTGTGTGTGGAAATTGTTATTATTTTGGTTTTTGGTTTACGTGTGAATGCGGTTACGGCGAGTTGGTAAATATTGTCTTGTGTAGGAGCGATAGGGGAGGTTGGGAGGACGAAGCCAGGTACAGAAAGCTAAAGTAAAGCAGGTTAGTGGTCGGTCACCCTTCGCCGGGTTCGAATCTCGTGCATGGCTCTCTCTCGGACGTCATTTTCCCTTAGCTAGCTGCATTTAAAAATTAAAACCATATCTGCAAGGCAATCCAGGATTAGAATGTCATTCGCGGCGTAACCGTCAACCGCCAACTGACTGAGCTTGATTTTCACGGTTGCGTACGTACAGGCCCGATCGTGGCGGCGGCGCACTGCCGTCCAAACAGATTGATCCAACGGAGGTGACTGATATGGATCCGGATCTCATTATTATTGCACCTTGCGGTCTGGATTTGAAATCCACGCGGAAGGAGATGGCGGCGCTGGAGGAGAAGCAGTGGTGGTGAGTGAGAACTGCGATGCCCTCACATACATACATACATACATACATACATACATACATACATTACACACCAGCCATTTGAATCGACGCTGTTGCAAGAATGTTGCCTGCCCGCGGTCCCGTCCTCCTCCTCGTCCCATCTGTCCCCCAGTCGACGGTTGCACCTGCACCTGTCCACCTGCACCTGTCCACCTGCACCTGCACCCTGCTAACCCCATACGGAGCATAAGCAGCTCCCACCCATCAGCTGCTCTTTGATTGCTTTCACCTCGTGTTCGTGTTCGTGTTCGTGCTACACATCGTGCATTGTGTTTTAACCCCCTTGGTAACCCCGGGGTCCACTGGGGGGAGGGGTAGCTACTACAACAAGTCAGTCGCCAATCAACAAACACAAAACCCTGAATTTGAGTTTAAATTCATAAATGTTTATTGTTTCTTATATAAAAACGTGTTCCCTTTCTACGCCCCGGCCGTTCTCCGTTCCCCAGGCGCGGCCTCCGAGCGGTCCGCGGCGGCCGTGTGGCGCTGGTGGACGGCAACCAGCACTTCAACCGACCCGGGCCGCGGCTGGTGGAGGCGCTGGAGTGGCTGGTGGGGCTGCTGGCAAACCGGGATGACCTCATGCCGCTTGACTTTCCCTGGGAGTGGTGGGGGAAAAAGGTGACGGCGGCGTCTGGGGCCCCAGCTGCGGCGGAAGCGGCGGCGGCGGCGGGCAGAGCTGGACGGGAGTGTGCGGGTGCTGCTGAAACGGAGGCGAAGGTTGCGGCAGCGACGGCAGGAGAGGAGGAGGCGACGGTGCTGTTGTAAGTTACGTGTTATGCATACCGATGTGGGGCGAGAGGAGGAGGAGGAGAGGGAAGGTTTTTTCGTGGCCGTGCGTGTGTGGCGCCGGAGTTGTGGGTCCGGGGGAAGTGGGAAGGGCAGAGAGTGGGGGAGAGGTACGACATATGTACGGCAGATCTTCTATGAGATCTTTTATTAGATTGTCAGACGGCGGAAATCGGGAAGGGGGTTAATGGCTCAAAATTGGGGCGGCGTTGGTCACATGCGTTCCCGCGGGATGTGGGGGTGTAGGGTTTTACTTAGATGTACGGCGCAGGCAGCGGCAGCGGCAATGATTGTGGATGTGGATGTGGACGTGGATATTGTCGGTGGCCACGGAGGAGCCGAGAAGCCTGATTAGGAGACGCTGTGCCACGACAGTCCTGTTTAGGAAACCGTCAATAAATAAAAACAGATTCGGTCGGTTCGGTCAGTCTGTAGTCTTGCCCTTCGACCTTAGTTTTCGTCTCTTTGGCTGTTTTGTTCGTACGTATGCATGTATGCATGTATGTATGTGACATGTTTTGTTTGCGTCCTCTTGGAACGTCTGTTTGCTCTTCGTGGCTATGGTGATGCTGTGTGTAAACCCTAGCTGACGTGGCGCAGCTAGCCCGCCGTACCGACATTTATTCAGCAGTTGGTTGCATCTGTTATGGTTATGGTCGTTGATATTGCTAGCGTGGTTATGGTCGTTGTGGTGATGATGGTGATGATGGATGATATGGAGTTGGCGATCGGGGACTCTTTACGACATTCTTTGCGAATCGTTTTCGTAAGTGTCGTACACTGTGTAAAGCGGTTGTTGGGACCGTTGGCGGTGGCACCGACGACGGTTCCGCGTATTGGAGGTTGGGGGTTGTGTTTGCGATTGCTGACCTCAAACGACATCATCCGCCCAGGTGGAGAAAGCGTTGTGTCGGCGTAATAATGTTGTTGTATGTGTTGGTTGGTTATGGGCAGTTGGGACGATGAGCGTTCTTATCGTAGGAAGTCGCCTGTCCTAGGAAGGCGTATCCCCCCCACCTTACAAAGGGGACCAACGATAGACACACACACAGACAGACAGACAGACAGACTAATGGAGGGAGCAGCGTGAGGTGTAAAATTCTAATTGTAATCGCCTGCGCCTGGGGCTGTATTTGGGGCCACAGGGGGACGCCGTGTCGCGGCGTGGCGTGTGCACGTGCGCCCGGGGTTTGGGGGGCACTAGCGGCACTGGCTGGGGCCCGCCGGCGGCGGCACCTGACTGGCACACAAAAACCTGTCGTCGGTAGCTCCGTACTCTTTGGTTGTGGATGTATGCACGTGTGCAAGCTGTGAATGAACTTCTTCCCCCGACCCTTCATTTCCCTCTCTTTTGTGCGATGATGCGGCCGTTCTTGGCGTTCGAGAATTTGCGATAAATAGCTGCAGGCGTAGGTTGTCCAGTCCATACTTGCCTTAAATATTTAAGTATATATAAGGCAAGTATTGACTGGATTATATATATGTATACCTGCATATATATACCTATCTATTATTATATGTGTGCCACCCTCCGCCCCGCACCGGTGTTTGCGCCGTACAGCTCAGCTACTATTGCCGGGGCCGCCGGACCAACAGCAACACCGCGGGCCGCCGCCGCCGCCGCCGCCGCCGCCGGCCCCCCCGGAGTAATGCATGTGCCTCAGCAGGTAGCGCCATCGGATGCCCCCGCGGGCGCCCCCAGGTCCGCTGCAGGGCGGCTACGGCCGTTGGACAGCGCCGCCAGCCTACCCGGGGCTGCCGCCGCCGCCACCTCCCCGCAGCCCCCCGCCACCCCCCTCGACACAACCGCCCCCGGTGCCCCCTCGGGTATTGCTGACGATGTCGCCGCTGCGTCGCCCTGGAATGGTGTTGGCGGCTTGGATGGTAGGGCCTGTCGCTGCGGCGACGACGGCGGCGACGGCGGCGGCAATGACAACGGCTACGGTGATCTTCCTCTTCATCGCGCGACGAGCGACCCATGGGTCGCTACATGCAGTCCTTGGGCCACTGCGCCGCACCTGCCGGCTGACATTGAGGATCTGCACGCTACAGCCTGCGAGAGCGGTAAAACATCGTACGACGACCCAGAAACAGGTTATATGGTACGTACGTCGTACGCCCGTACATGCGGCATAGTTGACAGCCCCGGGATATTATATGGAATGTCGAGCCCTGCTGCTTAGACTTAGGGTTCAATCCATCCTTCCTTCATAATGTCCCTCTATCGCATTAGGTCGACATATTTTCCGTTTCCCTTCCCTCCCCTTTATAATCTCCGAAGGTCTTCACGCAACTCGCGCTGGCTAAGCGCGGGTACTGCTGCGCCAACCGCTGCCGCCACTGCCCCTGGGGCCACATGCGGGTGACTGGGCGGCCGCGTCAGAACCGCATCACCCGCCCCACACTGCTGCACCCCAGCCCTGACGCCGCGCGCGCGTGGAAGCAGCGGCAACTAACCCAACAGCCGCAACTGCAACAACCGGAGGCGGCCGCTCCGATGAAGCTGTTCAGCGGCGGCAGTAGCGGCGGCAGCAGTGGCGGCAGTAGCGGTTTTGATTGGTTGCATTCCGCTGCCCGAAGCGTGTTGTCTGGTATCGCCCACGAGGACTGTCTTGCGTCGGGTGCTGTGACCGCGTTGGTTTTGGAGCCCCGTGGTTCCCGAGAGCGTGTCGTACTGCTGGCGGCGTTTGACGTTGACAGCGGGGCCTTATGGCATCCCCCCGCAGCACCCGCCGCTGACGCCATGACCGCATGCAGTAACAGCTGCTGCTGTAGCAGCAACGGCTGTAGCCTTAGCAGCCTCAGCAGCAGCAGCAGCGGTGGCGGCGGCGGAGCTGGTAAGGGTAGCAGCAGCGGCGGATCTGCAATCGATGCTCCGCCGCAACGGCCGCCGCCGCTGACGTACGACGCGGCCCCTTTGAGTGCCGTCATGGACATCAGCGTACGACATGACCTCGATTTGGTGGCGGTGCCGCTGCAGGTGCCGAGGGTTGGGGCGGGTTGGGGCGGGTTACGTGTGGGTGGGGACGGGGAGAGGGGAAGATATGGGTGGCGGGGGAGAAGGACGAGGGCGCGGGCAGATATTCTGCTAAGTCGCAAGGGTTACAAACTCCTCAATACATGGGGCGATGGGGGGGTTGCGCCCCTGAAAGCTAGGGTTGGGGTCCAGAGGCGGCGGCTAAGAAGGGGAAGAAGAGCCCTAAGCTCTACGGGACCTTGACCGAGGTGTTTGGGACTGCAACCCCCCGGTATGCCGTACAAGCCGTACAAGACAGGGTTTTCCCCTTCGTCCTCCCCCGGCCCCCTCCCCACAGGGGCTCCGGCATTGGGTGCTTCGGACGTCGCCGGTTGGGGCGTTGCGTTTGATGCACATGACATGATGATGCTCTCCCTCCCTCCCTCCGTATCCACTCCACTCCTAATCCCTCTATAATTTCTTTCCCGCTGGGCCCCCCCCCGCCCGGGCCCCCAACCCCAACCCCCCGCCACGCTAAAACCCCTCAGGTCCAGGGAGGGACCTGGCCCCGGGACCCCGATGCGGTCCACCGGGCCCTGAGCTACCTGGTGCGGACGGCGGCTGAGCTGCTCAAGGTGGAGGGGGGAGGAGGGGGAGGACGTGAAGTGGAAGTAGAAAATGTTCGACTGGAAATAGCGGAGCGGATTGTGGGTGTGTGGTGGATGGGTAGCAGCAGCTGTAGCAGCTAAAGCAGCAGTTTTGACAGTAGTAGTGGAAAGCATCTGGGAAATAGTCCCTCGGATTGGGCGGGATGTCTAATGTCGCGAATTGCTCCCGTCTTCTCCGTATCCTCATTTCTGCATCAAAGATTCTTGTTTTCGATTATGTGCCCAATTCCCTTCCCAGCTGTCCGTTGCGTTCAATTTTTTTAATTTGCTGAAAGATTCCACCCCGCGGATGCCGCGGATGCAGGAGCCCTCCGAGACATACATAATTGCCGTACGGCCCGAGGAAGTCACCCCTGCTATGCTCGTACAGGGTCCGGCAAGATCCGTACCTGGCGGTCGGTTAAAGATTGTACGGCACGTCCACCCAGAGCTGGCAGCCGCGCAGCCGGCGATGTCGTTGGCTCGCAGTGACAAGTTAATGTATTGATGTGCTGATGAGTCTATTCGCTAAATACCGTGTGCTAAGTAGGTAGTAGATTTGGGGCTTTGGTTTTTGCATGACGTTGTGAAGTGAAGGATGGACATGAATATATATTTATTGTAACCAGAGTGCACGTTGGTGAGCAGGACGAGTGTAATTGGCCGTGGCAGTCTGTCAGTCTGTCGATCAGTCTGTCTACCTGTCTGTCCATGACGGAGGGGAGTAGTTAATATGCCAAATGCCAAAACCCCAAACGAACGAAAGAAAAAGTTTATGCCAAGTTACTTATTGCGAGCAAACGGAGACACAGATGGGCTAGGTAAGTTTGAATACATACATTCATACATACAAACATACGCTCGTACAATACAGAACGGTCGGGTTAGCTTAGCTCCATATGTTGCTAGTAATACGAATGTACGATGTATGTGGCGTTTTACGTTTAGTCTCGTGCCCCCCTAGAATTGTATTCATTTTTTTGGAGTATTTTTGGAGTTCTTAAAAGGTTACCCGGGGACCTTTCGCACCTATTGGACGGCGCAGACACCAAACCCTACTTACCAAACCCTACTGTGACCAACGTCTGTGAAGTCCTGTGTGTAATAGCGTCCTCCACCCTGCATGACATTTATAAAAACAAACAACGTGGAACAAGTGGGAAAGTTGCAAATACAAGTTGAGAATGCGCTGATATGCGCAAAAGACATTGTGGGTGAGGCTGGGCTTTTGTTTATACTTCTGTGTACGGACGGGTCCTGTGTGAACGAACGTGCATAAGATTGCCTATGTGGGTCCGTATTTTGGCGTTGGTCCTTTTCTCGTAATGCGCCGTACATGTGTCGTAAACGTGCTCATCTGGGAATCCTAATCCCGTGGAAACGTATAAACGTGTTTCCCCTGAATGTGCATCTCCTAATGTTAGGAGGAAGCACAACTGTGCCGCGTGCGCTATAAGGATTTGTGTGTGGTAAGGCCCTCTTACTTCCGAGTTTTGACTCGTTTTTCGGCAATTTTCAAACTGGCTATTGAGTCTTTCCCAATCCGATGAAATCGGTGAAAGAGGAACATGATAGCGTTTCCATCACCCGAAGGGCACCATAGGGTCAAGGCGAAGGGTAACAGCAATATGCTGTTTTCTCCGCTCGCATGTATTCATGTTACAGACACATATGCACAGCAGCGTCCAAGAAACTCTCGTGTCCGTCATAATCAAAATAAAAGCCATCATGTGGAATGTTGTGTATGATGGCTTGCGGCCGCAAAGTAATTTTACCTTGTTGTCCTTTTGCTGTCGCCGCGAAAAGTGTTGTACGTACGAAAATGTTTCCTTCCGATCCTTCCAATCAAAGATCTCAAAAGAAACTGCGAAATACTTCTCTCGTCACATATCATCTCCGAGCGGCCATGTACACCATCAATTCACCTTATGATAAACGAAACGCAGCCACGACGCATCCAAATAGGATTTATCCTCCTTTCAAACTGCTTCTTGATGTGTCACTGGACTTGTAAGATCGAGCAAAGCACTTCTTCAAAACAGACACATCCTTGGGTGGCAGGCCTCGAGGCAGAGCACAGCGAAGGCATATATTTGCAGATACAAATCGAGGCAGCCCGTGTGGAAACCTCCATAGCTGCAGATCACGGAGATGCCATGATGACATTTCCGCCCAACACTCAACAGCCCACAACAGCGCAGACCTCCACATAAAATGTCTAGTAACGATATTCATGCGCATTAGCAAACCAAAGCACACACATCGCAGCACAAGCAAGTGTACGTGTCAATATACTCAAAACCGCACACATTTTGACATGGCTCAAAAATTTACAGGCTGCAACACCTCTCGGGGGGGGGAGGGGTCCTCCGACATGCAAAGAATCCCGACAGAAATTGCAAACACCACGAGCCCCTCTTACACGCTCCACAACACCCCATTCACAGACTTCCGCTTCCGAAGCTTTCTTCCCTAAGCATCACAGCAAAGGATCTGGAGAAAGCGATCCACTGCGACAAAGCAGCGGAGCATCCACAACGCCCAAACTGTCAAAAGCTGATACAGAGCAGCCCTTTTGGAACCGCCACAAACAATCATCCTCGCTTCGTTATAACTACGAAAAAACCTTTAAAAAGTTAGTCATAATTAAATCCATTTCATCTCATGGACTGGAGGGAAACGGCGTCTGGTACACGGCTTTTCGGGATTTCGCAACCGGTAAACGGAGAACCCCATCTGCAGCCAAAACACACTCAGAAAGATAGCAGGAGCCCACAGAACCGCTCATCAGACCAGATGGGATCCGCCCAGCTGGGACACGCCGCCTCTCTCCGCCTCCCATGACGTGCCAGCCAAGCAGCTGCGGGGCAGATGCCTTACGATAGCGCAGCGGCCAATGGCTCCCAAGCACACTACACAAGCACATGCACTTCTGTGCATTAAAAAGCGCTCAGAGCAGATCGGAAAATAGCAAATGTTGAAAAAGTTGATAGCCCTGGCGACGTACACACACAAGCACTACACTTCTGGCAATAGAAACATGGTGACGACCATCAACGCCCATCAGAACCACTGCGCACGTCGCGCCGGCGACATTGCCGAAACATACACTGCCGCCGACGTCGCCAACATATTTAACACACACATTTTTGGGTTCTAGAAAGGTAGTAGCTTCAGGGGCCACACTACTACTGCCAGATTAACTCTCTAGGGAGCAGTGACGGCAGAGGAGGCAAAGGTTCTCATATTCCCAAACAGCAACAAAGCGATGTAGCCGCCGTACCGGACGACATATGGCTGCCGTACACTCGTCCAGTCAGAAACAGACCGTACAATTCCCCACCGTAGGATATACACTACAGGATCTAACAAAAAGACCCAGCATGATGGCACGGGCTTGAGAAACGTCCTCTCAACCAACACAACCACCAAATCGCTCCAGTGACCGCAACCGTCAACCACTTGACAACAATACGGAAGGTCTATCACTAACGATATCTATCCTCGACAAAGCCCGCCTACCTGCCAGGCCTGTCCGGAAACCTCTGCATCGTCTGCGGAGAAGTAAAGCAACACAACCTCACACAACCTCCAAGCAATCCTCTACTCCGCATGTACTGCGCACTGCGCACCACCAGCTGCACCGCACCGTTCCGGCAGCGACACATTCCGGCTGCCTCCACTGCGCTCCCCTGCTGCTTTTGTGCCCTCACACTACACCACGTCCACAAAAGCCAATAACACTCTCTCGGAGTTTAACGCGCAACAGAAAACCGCGCAGTGCAACACAGACACAAAACTTGTACAGATTAAGCTTCCAGGACAGGCACGCGCACAGCGCTGAAGGCCCAGATAGTGAAGCGTTTTTAAAGTAGTTGTTTGGAGAATCCAGCCGCTACAAAATCTCCTCCTTCCGAGTTCAACAAACATCGGCGCACTCACACCTTTGCGCGATCTCAATCTTAAGATACCGCTCGTCTCTCTAGACAGTCGCTCGTCCATCGCACAATTCATCGCACCACCGCCAAGCACACTGACATCATCAACATCCAAGGCGGCAAAAACATACCTCTCTCCACACGATAGTCCTCTTCACAGCCGAGCGACCGACGCGAAAAAACGCCTCTTAAGCAGGCCTGCACACCATCGTACTGTACTGTACTGCATCACAGTAGGGCCCAGCGGTCTCTGCCGATATATAGCTGTAAGTAACCCGAAGTAAGGGGACAGGACCATAATCATACTGCACGTTCTCGGCGCGGCACAACGCAAACACTGCCCGCTGTCCCATTCTGGATCATTTCAATCAAAATGATAATCGAGCAATTGAGTCTTCGGCCTGGTCGCATTTGTGCAATCTGCAACCTAAAAGTAATAACACGTCTCCAGGAAGAGCAAGCCCCCAAGCGAGGCAACGGCTGTCATGCCACGAGGGGGAAAGCTCCCGGCCCCCGATCACTCGTGATACTCGGCCTGCTGGTATCTTAAGTAGTAAGGTGTCAAAAAGGCGTCAACATCCAACACCACTCCAGGAGGAGAAGCCACAAGACTCCCAAGTGCCCGTCTCGTCCGCGGTTTCGTCCACATGCATAGACACTGATAGAGTCGTCCAATCCAATCCGCGGATTATCCTTTAAAATAATCGCGGTCGGGCGATGAGAACCATGTCGAGAAGCCCTGCTGCATCAAAACTCCCCGTCGAGAATCTCAGGGACCACAGCATCCTCACCACCGTGCGCAGCCTTCCACGCTTCAATCTCTTCCTTCTTCGCAAATCGCCCCTTAATACGAGGCCTGATCTCAGCGTAAGCCTTGCGAGAGGCGTAACGAATGGTCTTCTCAAACTTGCGGTTCTTGCGCTTCTCCCGGTACCTAGCTACCCTCTGCTCGCGGGTAAGGTTAGCACCAGCTGCCAAGGCTGTGTTGTAGGCAGCGCTGCTCTTTGACTGCACCGCCGTCGGTGGCGGTTGCAGTGGTGGTGCCGCCGCCGTTGTCGCCAGCGGCGAAATGACCGCCGGCGGCACCATCGGCGGCAGCAGCGACGGCTGCGCTACGGCGGACTGGAAGAACAGAGAGGCAGGCTGGGTCATCTGGAAGGCCGCATGCAAGCCGAGCGCAGTGGTGGCAGCCTCCGAAATTGCCGGCAGCTGCAGGAGAGAACAACAGCATAGATTGCGGATTGTAGCGTGAGCAGGAGAAAAATCAATTCCTCGAGCTGCTTTCGGTCAATGACAAGAGGTAGTGCGATGACGATGGTCAAGAGATAGATAGGCCTTAACATGGAATCCTAAAGGGAAGAGTTCGTCCTCAATCGTAAAGCTGATCATTGGGGCGTAGCCTTTGGGCGATGCAGGACCCCGAGTACTTAAGGAATCAGGGAAATGTGAACGAGGATCAAGGCGCACAGCGAAACCGAAGACCAGACTTTAACTGGGGCCACAGGGCTGGAGCTCCTATCCTGGACAACTTTCGGCACCCTACCTTCGCTGCCGGCTCCTCATCGCTCGGTTCCGCAGTCCGCTTGCGATGTATTTCAGTTGCGGCATCAGACTCCGCAACAACAACTTCTTCAGCGACGGACGGCACCGTCGCGTCCGCGACGGGGTCAACACCCTCCAGGTCGAAAGTTGGCACAAGGCCCACTGCAGACGGGAATCGGGACCAAAATAAATCTCCCAGAAACCACACTTGTACAAGCAGGACCGCTTACCATCTGAAGGACCGTCAGAAAGAATGTCCGTAAAGTCGAAATTCAACTCCATCCAAGAGTTGTCAAACTCCAGAGACTGCGGCGCAAAGCACATAAGAGTCTGGGGATATGAGACTCATAAGGAAAAGGGTAAACAATTGTAGCGCAAAATAAAGCCGACGCACCTCAAACTCTAGCTTATCCTTTATCTCCTTGAAGGTCGCCGGCTCTGTAAAAGTAAAATCATCCGCAGGTGCAGACATGACTGGCACAACAGCTTCGCTGCCAGCTGGCGAGAGCATGATTGGCTCCTCAAAGGAACCCAGGGACGGCTTCTCATCGTCGACGAACCAAGCCACTGGGCTAGCGGCCGACTGTGCAACAGACTCGCACGGGCCGGTGGCATGTGGCTGCTCAGCAACCGCATTTTCCTGCGCCGAAATGAGCAGGCGCAGTAAAGCGTGTGTCCGGCAGGAAGCCAATATTGGAGCTTTCAATAACACGTCAAAACAAACCTGCTCCATAAGCGGCAGCGGAGCAGTCGGCTCTGTCTCGTGAGTAGCTGCCAATGGATTAGCGCAATGGCAGGCCTCGCACATGTAGGCGTTGTCGCAGCGGCAGAAAAGCGAAGCGCCCTTTGAGCAGCCCCCTTCGCATGGAATGCGGCGCACATGGCGCGCAGCCACCTGTAAAAGAAATGTTGGAGGGCTCTTTCAGTTCATGCTCTGGTCGGGAGGTGGGGATGAGGGCAACCTTTGCGCAAAAAAGACCCCATGAGCAGCTCACCGCGTTGCTCATGTGAATGCGAACGTCGCAATCTTTACAGAGCAGCGCCTTGTCATTCTCACAGTAAACACTTGCTTGTGCTGCGCAAACTACGCAGGCCATTGTGCTTTTACAAACTGGAGGTAGGCGCGCTACAACAAACTTCCTTTCAAAATATGAGAAATCAGATAAAGATTACCTATGGCCATATCAGTGCTTGCACGTAGCACAGGACCTAGGTCAAGCGATTACGCACCCCGTACTATTCCGTCGTACAGTAGCGTGGGTATTCAATAACCGGAATGTAACCGGAATATAAGATATTGTCGACGCCGCATTGAGGACAGCAGTCCGCTGAGTCCCGTGCGGTGCGCGGACTGCATGGGAGATCTCGGGCTTTGAGGTCCCGAACAGACAGAGCCGATTGCATACTGCATTGCTTGGGGTTCTGCTTCATTGTTTTAATTTAGCTACAGAGCATTACTTGCAGTCGGGGGCCTCTGGCCAATAGTTCTCAGTGCTGACGCCTGTGTAAGTTAGCACCCAACCTCTTACTTGCGTCAACGATACAGACTGATTACGTCTACATCTGATGGGCTTTGCAACCCTCTGAATGTCGGCCTGCACGGCGTCGCTCGGTTTTTTGAAGCCATGGTAGTTCAGCTCCTACGACACCAAGCAAGAAGAGAGCATTAGCCGACGCCCCAGGTGCCGCGAGCATGGAGGCCGTGCGCCAGCCCAGGCGAAGACCCAGTTCCAGTAGGCTGCGTTGGATGGCTGCAGCCTCGCATCTTAAACACAGTGCGACACTGCCAAAGCCTTGCAAGGTGCTGCTCTCCTCTTTCCTGCCTTTGTTTTGTGCTGATATAATTATGAAGGTGAAAAAAGTGGCAGGAGGCAGCAGCCAGTCTGATTCCATAGCGGAAAATGGCGGATACCAATAATGCCAGAAGCGCAGAGAGAGTTCTTAAGCGAATATAACCTTTTATATTCCTTCTAAAACAATACGATGTGTTTGCAAGGTAACGCTTCTTTCCTAGCATTCCCTGAACAGGCTGCTGGTTGGTTGGGTTTCCACTGGTTTATGACGCCCATAACACTACCTGCGCTTGTGGCCGTGCTTGTGTAACTGCGAGAGTTTCCCCTAAGCCCCCGCAACCTCTACTTCAGCAACCCCATCCCAGCCCCAATTCCAGGGGGTACTGGCGGTGTGTAGACACGGAGGCTCGCACCGAGCTCCCCGAGCTTTAAGGTGCACAACACACCACCGTGCACTCCCCACGCCTCCAACCCCAACTGTATCGGGGGTAGGGTAATACACACACACACACACACGCGCGCGCGCGCCCCTCTACATGCATAGGACTTAGCCCATATCCTATTCGAGCCGCAGTCGCACTTCTCATGGCATACTGGCAGGGTCCCAAGGCTGGGCAAGTTTTTTATCATTGCCGCCTTCAGCACCCATTTTCCCCGGTTTCGGAGAGTATATAAACTTGCGAACGAGGTGAAGGTGTCGACGACGGCAAGGGGGTTGATGACAGAAAAGTCCAGCCTCACATTCACCATGAAAAAGCAAGGGACGCAAGGACATATATGCACATGCGCACCTGCAACTACATACAACACATGCAATCTTTTCCTGGAAATGAATTACGTTATATGCGTGTCTCCAGAAACTTCCTATGAGTCCGTAAGCTCCGAAACCCCGCCACGCGGCGAAACCCCATCATCACTCAGGCGTCAGGCCATCGGGGAGAGGAGGGGGTTTCCTATCTAAGATCCGACAACAGCCCAAGTGGGGGTGCAGCTCTCCGATGCGACCTCCGGTGCGACCAGATCCTTACACACAGTCGCACACCCTCCGATATCCTCAGCCCCGTCCCTGGACGAACCCCGTCACGACCCCACAGCATGAACCCCATTTCGACAGGTCAGAGTTTTTGCCATGCGTCTTGATGACTTGATATACGAGCGCACACCTAACCCCACCCGCCCAGGCCCTGCCATCACACACCCTATTTCACCGCGGATATTACCCGGGGTAACAACTTGACGTTTACAGACGCATATCCACACAGACGCATATCCACACAGACGCATATCCACACAGACGCATATCCACACAGACGCATATCCACACGCGCCCAGGACACAAGCATATGCACACGCGACCTCCAATAACGCGGTAGACCACGCACTTGGAAATGCGCCATCTGGCTTCACCTGAGCCGGCTTCATAACGCGTGCCTCCTCGAGTGCAGACGGCCACAAATTTTGCAAACACACGGAACAGACACACATGTATTCATATACTTTTGTCGACACACGCGCACGCGCTTGCTTGAGCTCTGCCGGGGCCTCCGTCTTGTAATCCCAGGTAATGTTGGTCCAAAACAATAGCACGCGCCTTACGTAGGTCACTCCCAGCTCACTCGCACTTATTCGCACACTTCGGCGAGTAACGCAACTCAAGGTGTTCAAACACACATGTACAAACACACATATTCACGGGGAACCATCACCCATCATGTTGCAGACGGGGGGAAGGTACTACTTTTACTGCCTGCAGCGTTGCGGCTGCCTGTCAAAGTCCCAGGGTGAAGCTGAACGCGGAATCGCTACCGATGCCACGAAATTTGCCATGTGTATCGGCGTGATATCAGATACCCAGGCGGCCTCTCTGCACTCACACCCATCGCTCGTACCTTGCCCTTATCACTCGTGCGGAAGCTGTAATTTTTCTAACAAATATCAAATATCAAGCTCAAAAACGTCCATCCAGCGACTAAAACATATGAATGCCCAACCACTAGCAGGCAACTGCTTCCTTGCGCCGCCCCTGGCGCCCGCCCCAGGTCCCGACCACCCACTCAGCAGCCCATGTATATATGAACTGAGCCCGTGTACTTCATTTCAGCCATAAAGGCATCGTGGACACCTCTTGTCATGTAGCATGTATGGGTAACCCCAGGCGCGCCTGCTTTAGGGGGTTATATCGCCCCATTGTCATCGGCTCGGATTCTTAACAGCACCTCCCCCCCCCACACACACATACGTACACACATACACACACACGCGCGCGCGGGCGCGTGCATCCTCAGTTTCATAGCAGCACACACACGTAAACATTTCATCACATGGTTCCATGAGCGGTATGTGCATGTGGGTACGCAGCCGCTTGTCTCGCTTGTTTGGCTTTCGCAGCTAATACGTCGACCCAGCTATTTGTCAACGCTCACACATTCAAAAAGCTGGTTCTGTGCTAATCAACGTGCACATTTAAAGCTGGGGTAAACCCCATCAGGTTTCCCTAAGATCTATGTTTGTATTCATGCATGTATGTGTGTATGGTACCCACGGCGTCCACGCGCACAGTAACGCCCACCCGTACAGACATGTATCGGCATATGTTAATTTTTTACGGCTGTACCCCCTAAGAGCAGTCACGATCATATACACATACGCACACATTCTCCGTCTAGTATGTAAGCACTGCACGTCTGTTTGGTCCATAATCGTCCAAGATCGCTCCATGGCATATAGGGTAGATAGGGCCGATCCCTATTTAATATCCCTAATACCCTTGTCTAATATACCAGGGCACGAACTACGGACAATATAAACTATGCAGACACAGGGAAGCTTCCATCCTGCCTTTGGCAACGACACAGAATCAATTGCTCATCCGGCATGGGCACCTTGGTGCCGCATTTCGTCGTGGTTAGTTATCGTTGTGGCGGTTGCGGTTGCGGTTGCAGTTGCTGTGGTTTCAGCCTACAGGAGTGTTTTAGCTGGTGCGATGCACCTATCTATCTGCCTTCTGCCGTAATTTCTCTAAGCACGCACACACGCATGGAGAGCAACGCAATGTCTTCGTGAGTCCGGAGCCCACTGTAACCACCCACCCACCCACCCACCCCACACACTACACATACACAGGATGTATGCTGCCGCCGCAACCGCGCGTTTCAATGATGTGGTTACTGCCATTAGTATGGCAGTAACAGCTACACCAACAGCCGAACTAACAACTACCAGCAACCGAAAGCACCACAACATTCCATCCAGCGGACATTCATCCAGCCTTCACGCAGGCAGCTTTCAGAGATGGGGAAACGGACGTTATCCAACCGAACACCGGAGACGTAGCGGGTGAAGACGACAATCTTCACCGCGAGGGGTGAAGGGGGATTTGTCCCAGGAGTCGGGTCCAGCCACCTCAACCGACTCGGCCACCTGTCGAGTACAACAGCCCTATATATTACTATTCGGCACAACAGAGCCGAAAAAAGTGATGCTGCTATCTATTTCCCTCGCTGCGGCTTCCTTCGACTGCCTTGGCACGACTTACAACTCCGGCCCCTGCTGCACGACCCGCAGCGTGCGTCCTGTGACTTTGGGCAGTACGTTGTCCCCGAACTGACCAGCGTAATTACCTGTCCGCAAAGAAAACAAGGGAGCATGATACGTTGGGAATTTCGACGGGCGCGGTAGCGGAGGACACGGACGTACATACATATCACGACTTTAGAAAAGTACCGATCGGCGGATGTCAGATCCCGTGATACGTCACCCAGGATACGACACACACACACATGCGCACATATACAGCAAGGGAGGATCACCACGGAGAGATCAAAAGGGCAGAGAGCAGCAGCGGTGTGTGATGAGCCGTAGAGCGGTGGGCTCGAGGCCCGTCATTGGCTCTCCTGGCAGCATTGGCACAGGCAGAGGCTCAGGCACAGCACAGGCACAGCACAGGCAGAGGCTCAGGCACAGCACAGGCACAGCACAGGCAGAGGCGTCGTGCTCGCCCACATAGACCACCTTGGTAAGTTTTAGGCTTGTACCGAGCTTGTTAAAAGCTACAAGTTCCGCACAAATGGGGGAAGACCCGCCCATAGGCTCCTTACCTAACACATTATAAATGAGTGAATGTGGTTACAGCAGGTCGTTACAGAGGACCGGACCGTCGGTGGCGCTACATGACTGCACTAGGCACTGGGCACTGGGCAGCTTCGATACCACGACACGACACTCCTGTCGTACCTGGCAGCCAATACATACAGACGTACAGCTTGCCGAACCACTGGCCGCCCAGGTACGACACCCCGTTGGGGCACACACCGATGGCGCAGCCCACAAGGGTGGTCCGTGCCCACACGAGCTGAGTGAACTGGCCCGTGGCCGAAGAGAACTACGGTAGAAGGTATCACGGGTGACGACAGGCAGGTAGGTAGGGAGGGAGGGAGGCAGGTAGGGAGGTAGGGAGGCAGGTAGCGACATGGGAGGGAGGAAGGGAATGAGCGCAGGGTAGGAACTAACAAGTACAGCCAGACACGAGCGGATGACCGTGACGCATGAAACGAAGGGAATTATGAAGCAACGCGTGGGGCACCTATCGTAGTGGACATCGATCCTATTGTGCCTTGTGTGTATTTAGCTTTGTAGTAGCTGGTACATAGTACGGCACACATGAAATCTACAAATACTCGCTAAGGCGCGCCACACTAGCATCTTGAAAGGTCTTTTCAGCGAGGCCAGCTATTACAAGCTTGGACAGTCAGGAATCCGAGCTTCTTTGGCGGTCTGGGCTGGGCCGAGGCGTCCGTTAAGGTGGTTACAGCCTGACAAGGTTTTCCCCACCGGCAGCGTTTTGGTCCCCAGTATGTGACCCTGGGGGCTTAAGAAAGCTCCGTAGCCGCTAGCGGGGCGAAATCCTACCATACCCAACGTTTGTGTATGTGCGTAGGAGTGTGTGCGTGTGTTTGTGCGTGTGTATGCGCGTGTTTCTGTTACACATCGATCCGGGCCTGGGGCTGGCCAGGGGCGGCACTTAACCGTACCCGCCAGCGGGAACGACTCCCGAAGCACTGCCCCCCTAGCGGGAAGAGAGGCGCGTGAAGGGCCACTATCCCCTCCTGCTCGTCCGAGGGCGCGATGTGTGTGTATGTATGTGTATGTGTGTGTATGTGTGTGTATGTGTGTGTATGTATGTGTATGTGTGTGTATGTGTGTGTATGTGTGTGTATGTGTGTGTATGTGTGTATGTGTGTGTATGTGTGTGTATGTGTGTGTATGTGTGTGTATGTGTGTGTATGTGTGTGTATGTGGGAGTATGTGGGAGTTGCGTTGTGGGAGGGCTCTTCACCCCACCCATAAGGACGTAGTGTACGTGCATTGCACACAAGAGTAGTAATCGTTCTGCAAAGCTTAACCCTGACGGATTAAACTACCCCAACCGCTAAGGCCTGTATCAGGGTAGCTCTCTTACCCCTGGGTCGTTGAAGTCGTACTTGCTGACCTCCGAGTACCTGTAGGTGTATGAGTTCGACCGGGTGTCCAAAGGCCATGGGGAAAGGAGGCGGTCAGGGCGGTGATGGCGGATGGGGATGGGATGGCCATGGGGACAGCTAGGCCATACCTCTACTAATAAAATACAAAACGATGCGAAATGGCGCCAGGGAGAGAGAAGAGGACAGGAGGGACGGCCATGGCCGCGGGGGTGGTTGGAGTTTGGAGGATGCGCACGTCACCGTGTGTGTGCACGCGCGTGTGTGTGTGTATGCGCGTGTGTATGTGTGCGTATGTGCATGTTTACGTGTGTATGTGCGTGTATGTGTGTGTGCGTGTATATGCGTGTATATGTGTGTGTGTCTCCCAAACTTCAGACCATGGCATTTCCAAAGGTACGACGGCATCAGGGGCCCGGTCTGCACGCTAAATACGACAGGGCTTAGTTACGCAGCAACCAAAGCCGTTCGCTACACGAGGTCGACGCGCTTTCGCCTAACTTCAGCATACCAGGAATTTGGTAATGAGCGTCACAAAACGGTCGGGAATGCGAAATCTGTTCACCTGTGTGTTTGTTATTCGTCCCGGCAACTGTTCTTAGCGTTAGAAATGTGGCGTGGGGTCGTCCGAAGTCGAGATTGCGAGCACATCACGCGTCTGGTGGCCTTCTGGTGTGCATTTTTCCATACCAGACATCCACAAACTCCGTACACATCCGTACATTTGCCTACCCGTCGTGAAACCCCGTGTCTCGTGCCGCCCTGCACTACTGATTAAAAAGTACTCAGTAATCCTTGCCTAATAAGTTGTATTACTTACCACCCATCAATCGCTGTTAGTAAGTTCGGATGCCCAAGCGCCAGATTTTCTCCATATGCAGTCCCACTTCGCTCAAACCTGTTCCATTGAATTGGTTGGCATCAACGGTAACGGTTATAACGGTTGGGTGAGGCAGCGGTAACGGCTTTGCCGTCCTTTCGTTCATCTTATACAACACACGACACCGGTCAACAGGCCAACGGCACCACATGAAAACAGGGGCGGTTATCATGTGTGTGGTTGTTGGAGCAGTGGGCTCCAGACTCGTGAAGAGTGGATAGAGCCAGCGGCCCAGCGGGCCAGTGGGGAGGTGTGTGTGTGTGTGTGGTGGTTACAGTGGGGAGAGTTGTGGCGCAAAGTACCCCTCCCTGGAGCAACCTACACAACCGGCTTCCCGGTTGCGTACTTATTTATCATCTGCTGACGGGGCCCCCGTGGCATTCCCCCACGCCCTCAGGTTCAACGTGTGAGTTCTCGGACGGATTCATCTGGACGGATTCCCTGTGCATTGCAGTGTACGGTCAGTCCGTTGTGGCCCTCGATCGACGGCCCTCTACCACCCTGCTGGGAAACATATTCATTCCCTTTTGAGGTCTATCTGGGGCTAGGTGTGTTTTATTACCTACTACCCACAGGTTCAGGGTGTAATATCCTGTGGGGCACATCACCATCACGGGATCTGCATCCAGCGATCGGTGTACTTTTCTGAAGTCGTGATGTAACAGGAGGAAACAATGCATAACTCAACAACGCGATGTCCCCCCTATCCTGCGTGTGTAGTCAAGACTTTTAATGTTTTCTTTGCTACTGCTGGCGATAGCGGGAAGCCAATCCACTGTGGCGGTATATGCGTCGGTTAGCAGTCGGTTGTGTAAGAATATGTTTGGGTGTATTTGCCCTCTCAAGCCATCTTTCGTTTCATATTTACCTTCTTTATTATCATCTGTAGAATTAAATTATTATATATTATTATATAATACTAATATATGTATTATATTACTCCTAGGCTGTATTTCCCAACAGCTTTATTTAGGTATCATCCCGAAGACAGGAGAGCTTTCCAGGGGAGGCCATCGGTCTTGCGTGATTTAACCCTGTCTGTCTGTCTGTCCTCTGTCGGACCCTACATTCTTTGAGCCGCCGTGCAGTCTGCTTTCCCAATAAAGTCTGAAGTCTACGGTCAAACACAGCCTAGTCAGGGGGTCCAATGTAACTATCCGCTTTCTCTGTCGGATTCGCACCAACAGTCGTCTATCGGACTATCGTCCATGCACAACGGGCCTTCGTGCCTTTTCGGCTCCCCAGAACATACAAGCAAGAGGGAAGGCGGAATCGGTCACGCTGAATATATACGCTTTCTGTGACACAGTTTTATTTTCTATTGTGGGGATACTCACCAGCAGTTATCCGCCCACTCTTGGGCTGCCGACTGTAGCCTTGAGCTCCAGGCCAGGGGCGGCGCCTGGTGCCATGATCGATACTGGTTATGGCGGTCTAGCGTGGCCTGTACATCCACGTACCTGCAGGACATGGCGTGCAGTACATACATTCGTACGACAGCTGTACAGACAGTATCGTTGCAAGTGAAAGATTGGGCCCTCGGGGAAATCATTTCGAACAGTCATGCAGTCATAATACTAAATACTCGTATCCAAAAGGTTATATAATTCTCAGAAATAACCTGTTAGGTTTTAGATGGATTTAAGATCTCAATCTCACCAAGGACTGGACGGGTCAACGGAAGGGTCCAGATCGGGTGGCAGGGGCGGTGGAGGCCTGGGGGACGGCGGCGGCGGGCTGGGCGGCCTCAATGTACCCGGCGGCATCGGCGGCAGACGTGAAGGCGGTGGGGGCCGTGGGGAAGGTGGTGTGAGCGGCAGGGTCCCCGTTGACTGCCCCGATGGCGGCCTCGGGCTGGGTGGTTTCGGAGGACGTGGGGGTGGCGGGCTGGGCGGTATGGACAGCAGCAAAGGGGGGTCGGGAGCCCATGGAGGCTCTGGGATGTTAGGGGTCCGTGGGGCATTACCGGGGGGTCGTGTCGATCTGGGGCTTGGTAGCGGTGGTGGGGGCCGAGGGCGTGGCGATGGTGGGGATCGGAGCGTTAGTGGCGGCGGCTGGGGCGATGGTGGAGGTGGTTGGGGCGTTGGTGGTGGCGGTTGCGGCGATGGTGCTTGGGACCGGGGGCTTGGTGGGAAAGGTCGAGGGCTTGGTGGAGAGCTCAGAGGAGGAGGTCTGGGGGAGGATCTTGGCGGCCTGCCTGGCGATTCAGGCCCTACGGGGGCCCCGGGTTCTGGGGACGGCGGTGGAGGACTTGGGGGCGGTGGTCTGGGCGGTGGTGGAGGTGGAGGGCTGGGTGGCGGTGGAGGCGGAGGCCGTGGGGGTGGTGGAGGTGGAGGGCTGGGTGGCGGTGGAGGCGGAGGCCGTGGGGGTGGTGGAGGTGGAGGGCTAGGTGGTGGTGGAGGTGGAGGCCGTGGGGGTGGGGGAGGTGGAGGGCTAGGTGGTGGTGGAGGTGGAGGCCGTGGGGGTGGTGGAGGTGGAGGGCTAGGTGGTGGTGGAGGCGGAGGCCGTGGGGGTGGTGGAGGTGGAGATCTAGAGGACGGTGGAGGTGGAGGCCGTGGGGGTGGGGGGGGTGGAGGGCTAGGTGGTGGTGGAGGAGGGCGAGGCGGTGGCGGACGTGGAGAAGGGCGCGGTGGGGGCGGCCTGGGCGGCACAGGTGCAGGACCGCGAGGTGTTGGCGGAGGTGGCGGCGAGATCCGCGAAGGCGGGGGTGGCCTCTGTCGCTTTCGAGGGGGCGCTGCTGGTGACTGGGGAAGGTCGGGTTGCTGCGGTGGTGGTGGCGGCCCTGGCGGTGGCGGCGGCGGCGGTGGTGGTGGTGGTGGCCCTGGCGATGGTGGTGGTGGCGGCGGCGGTGGTGGCGGCACTGGCGGCGGCGGCGGTGGTGGTGGTGGGGGTGGCTCATAAGGGGGCCATTCGTATGGTGGGGGCCACCAATAGTAATAGTCCGAAGGGGGGGGCGGTGGCGGTGGTGGTGGTGGAGGGTCTGCGGCAACACCGATGCAAATTGCACAACCCGAAGGAATTTTCACACTACATTCAATATCCGGGTTGTAATGTACAAGCTGCTGGATGCTAATGCCATTCTGATTGATAAAAGCTATGCAGTTAATGGCTGACACTGTTTGGGTGAACCGTTGACATGTTGGCACGTAGGTTGGACAAGGCCGTTTCGGAGTTCCTTTCGTCACATCAGGCGGCGGAGTTGCAGCTGGGTCTGATTGGCTGGCAGTAGGAGCAACAGCTGTCAGTAAGAAGAGGACCAAGGGCAGCAGCATTGCTGAAGTGCATGCGAAACATCGCGTGATGCACATTTTGTTGCGGGCCGCCGAAACTTGACAAGATCTACCCAGCATTTCCAGAAGTCCTTGAAGGTTGCTGCTATAGATCTGCAGAACTACGCCCGTGTAGACCTGATGTTGACGGTTGTCGAAGCGAATTGAACGAGCTGTCCCAAATCACCGATGTACACAGCTACAAAGTAGAATTTCCATTTCATAAAAAAAACGGCTTTGGATAGACCAGGCTTACAGGTGGGCCCACCATCATGGACAGTGGCAGTTGCCTGCAAGGGTCGTCTGCACAGCGATTACAGGCCAGCTATCTACTTCAGTAATTAATCTAAAGCATTCGGATCAATGTAGTCGATGTTTAAGAGTTGCACTTAGTACACTGCGGCAAGCGTTTCGGACCAACCTGACCAGCCAAGCAAATAAGTGACAGTTGCTCTACAGTTTCAAGGGAATACAATAAATGATGGGCTACGCTGGATCATCCAGCTGGTGGTCGGATCGAGAAGTACTTTGCGCTCGTCCCGCTGCACGCACATTCTATAGGCAATAACTGGCAACAGGATTACAATTCACAAGGCTAACCACATAGACTTCCAACAAGCTAGGCATACGTCGAAATCTTTAAAACAAGCAAGCAAGCCCACTACTGCGATGAAACGCGAACCTTTTGCATTTAATAATGATGATGGGTTTCGTCAGAAAATCTATACAGTATATGGCATAACATAGAATTAATTCAATCAAACGGTTCTAAACAAGTACCGTAAGGTATAGCATTGGATAGTCCGCCCGAACATGCATGTGAGCTTCCGAAGGACTCATGCTGGAGGATGCTAAAATAGTACATAACCATACAGTTAACGCAACGGCAACTTTGACCTGCGCCATGCACTGCTTCAGTAGCGGTAGTCCTTCGACGCGCGCGTGTGGGTCGCAGTTTGGAGCCGGACAGCCGCGCGCCGCGCGAGCCTTCGCGCCAGCCATCGCTTACTGGTGGTACTAAGAAGGGTAGTAAGACGGAAATCATCGTTATAATGAGATGAGGACTGCAAGTTTTCTGCGGAGGATATCCATAACTTTCAACTCGTTAAGTGACTCTAACAAGCAAGGTGTGGCCGACAAAAGCACATGGTGTTTGCGGACAGCCGACCGTGTTTAGAAATTCCGCTGACGCTCGCTGCACGGCGACATGACGAGCTGTTGGAAAGTGCTCTTAGGTACACTCAGGCTTGACACTTCGGTAGTTTGATTAGTTGCCGTTATCCCAATACGACATCGGATCAGGATTGGCTACGGTATGCTTATATACTGCTTGCGTATCCTTTCTCTCTCTCTCCTTGTGTAACGATATGAGCGAGTGATGTGTTCACTGAAGGACTCTTATCTCTAACAGGTTATGAGCCCCGCGCTTTAGCGTGCGGTCATCCGTTTGCCCGGTGGTGCCTTTTTCTGCTGTGTGCGGACTTAGCTGTAGGCAAGGATGAAAATAGATAAGGAGGATTTTTATTTCTCCATTAGCACCTTTCACCTCTTGAAGGAGCACGTCATCGGCGTCCTTCAACGTAAAGGTGTTGATATCTCGTCCAGAACTCCTGCATATCGTAGTTTGGCGGGATACCTGTACTGGTTCTGGAGCGGATTTCCGAGATACACTTTGTATTTATGGCAGGGTCTTGCCTTTTATCCTCGCTCTAATCCCAGACCTATGTAACGTATAACGAGGTGATCGCTCTGTATTCGCTGCTTAGTTTTTCAGGTTATGAGCCCCGCGCAAGGATAGTGTCGCGGTCTGCCGGAACCAGCCAACTGCGGGATTGCAGTCTCAGGATAAGAGCGGCTCTGGTACATTTGAGCCTGGCTGCAGGCAGGGAGGCTACATACAGCCGGATTTGCGAAATGGCCGAACAATCGAAGCGGGTCCCGAAGTTGGAGTCGATCGCCGACTACCCGCAATGGGAGCCGAGGGCAAGAAATGCCCTGATTCTGGATGGTTATTGGGATGTAGTCAACTCTGCTCCTATTACCTCTGTCGAGAAAGGTTTAATGGCGA
>NW_003307545.1:2435211-2436408 GCF_000143455.1 Volvox carteri f. nagariensis | reverse complement strand
CCAATGCTGTACGCAACTGCTCTCCAGTCAGCAACAAGAACGCTACTCCACATGAACTTCTTTTTGGCTACAAACCGGACGTATCGGTTTTGCGCGTTTTTGGCTGCACGGCATGGGTGTATGAAGAAAGGCAACACCGCACTAAGTTGGATCCAGTAAGTCGGAAGGGAATTTTCGTTGGCTATGACAGCATGGACAATTACCGCATTTACCTACCTGAAGACGGCAAGGTTGTTGTGTCGTGCAACGTAAAATTTGACGAGTCAAAGGGGGGTAGTGTGGTGAATGTGCATGCCAAGGATGATGGCAAATCTGTCTCAGCTTCTTCTGTTTCCAATACAAGAAAGCTCTTAGAGGATGCCGACCAGGATGAGGATGCAGTAGGTCTGGCTGATGATGCGGGGGATGAGACTGCAGAAGATGCGGGGGATGAGAGTGCTGAGGATGCGGGGGAGCAGGTGGCCGATGCTGATGCACCTGCGGGGGAGATATCAAATCCTCCAGTTGCATCAACATCAGGCCTACGGAGAAGTACTAGGGACCGTAAGGCTCCTGAGCGACTGATTGCAGCGGCAGCAATCCTTTCACCCAATCCCACGTCATTTCAAGAAGCCATCAAGTCACCGCAGGCCGATATGTGGTGGGAGGCAATGGAGGAGGAAATCACATCGCTGCACCGGCTAGGCACTTGGCGTTTAGAGCACCCGCCCCCGGACGCCAACGTTGTACCAGGCCGTTGGGTCTATAAAGTAAAGAGTGGCGCCGATGGTGAGGTAGAACCTTATAAAGCGCGTTTTGTTGCAAAAGGATATATGCAAGTAGAGGGCGTGGACTATGATGTAGTTTTTGCTCCAACAAGCAATCATGCTACCGTACGCGCCTTTCTCTCCAAAGCTGCAGCCAAAGGAATTGAGGTCCACCATCTCGACGTCCGCACAGCATTTTTGCATGGCGATTTGGATGAGGTAGTTTACGTTGATCAGCCTGAAGGTTTTGTGACCGGCGAGCGTGGTCTAAAGTGTCGGTTGTTGAAGGCGTTGTACGGCTTACGGCAAGCCAGCCGGGCTTGGTATGTTAAATTGGTAAATAAGCTACGGGAAATGGGCTACACGGTCTCAGACGCGGACCCCGGCTTGTTTATCAAGTGTCAAGGCACTGACGTTGTTGAGTTGCTTATCCATGTTGACGATCTGTTGA
>NW_003307545.1:2433578-2435141 GCF_000143455.1 Volvox carteri f. nagariensis | reverse complement strand
GCCTGATATCGCGCAGGCTGTCTATAAACTCGCACGTTTTATGTCGAAGCCTGCCGTTTCACATTGGGAGGCTGCCAAGTCCGTCTTGCGGTACGTTAAGAGCACATTAGCGTATGGTATTGTTTTTTGCGGTTCGCAGTCTTTGGTGGGGTATGCGGATTCTGACTGGGCCAGTGATCCAGATAGTCGGCGATCCACCACCGGCTATGTCTTTATTCTGAATGGGGGCGCCATAAGTTGGAAGAGCAGGCTACAACCTACTGTCGCTGCATCGTCGGTTGAAGCCGAGTACATGGCTGCTGCGTCAGCAACGCGGGAGGCAGTTTGGTTGCGTAAGTTGATGAGGGATTTGGGCTACGAGGTACGGGCCGTTGAGATCAAGGACGATAGTCAAGGTGCTATAGCCCTGATCCGCAACCCCATCACGTCAGAGCGGTCAAAGCACATAGACGTGATCCACCACTTTGTTCGAGAAAAGGAGAGTTCGGGTAGTGTATCGTTCCAGTATTGCCCTTCTCACGATATGGTTGCAGATGTGCTGACGAAGCCGTTGGCTTTGGTCAAGTTTTCGAAATTCCGAGAGTGCATGGGAGTTCGTTGAGTTTTCTTCTGGGGTGTGCCAGAGTTCTGTCCGCGGGGGAGTGTTGATATCTCGTCCAGAACTCCTGCATATCGTAGTTTGGCGGGATACCTGTACTGGTTCTGGAGCGGATTTCCGAGATACACTTTGTATTTATGGCAGGGTCTTGCCTTTTATCCTCGCTCTAATCCCAGACCTATGTAACGTATAACGAGGTGATCGCTCTGTATTCGCTGCTTAGTTTTTCAAAAGGACTAGCGAACGCGATCAGCCCCGTGCAGGCTACGCGGGATGTAGTGACAGACGAGCAAGACCAGCGAGCTTTGGGCGTTATCAAGGAATTCATCCGCGTCCTGGAGAAGCCCCTGTACGCGCGTCACGCGAAGGCGTACGACCTGTGGCTTGCTTTGGCGGCTAAGTATGGGCAGCAGACTCGAGCTGCGAAGAGCTTATTGGTTCAACGGTTGACCCAATTCAAGATGGAATCGAGCGAGACGATCAGCGATTACATCGCGAGGTTCCAAGCGCTTCGACTAGAGTTCGCAGCCATCGATATTAGTTTGGCGGATGACGAGGCGGTGGACCACGTCTTGAGGGGCCTACCTGATACGTATGCCATGATCCGCACAGTTATAGAAAATACTACCGACGTGGACGACGTCGAGAAGCTGGAGATGCGGCTACTCGTCGAGGAGCAGAAGATTGATACGGAGACCAAGAAGTCGCCCGTGAAGGGAGCCTACAACGTCGCGCGGCAGGCGCCACACAAGAAGAAGGACAACAGGAAGTGCTTCTACTGCAAGGAGCAGGGCCATTTAGTTGCCAAGTGTCCGAAGCTTAGACAGCCATATCCGCCACCACCACCGCCGCCGCCGCCGCCTCCCCCTCCACCACCTCCCCAGCCTTTCATGCGCCAACGACAACAACAACCGCAAGTGCAGCCGCAGGCCCAGGGCGTGCGGCGGCGACTAGTGGCGTCAAAA
>NW_003307545.1:2426193-2431310 GCF_000143455.1 Volvox carteri f. nagariensis | reverse complement strand
GTCGGAAGATATGGTAGCTGATTGCTTAACGAAGCCTTTACCAACTGAGAAGTTTGAGAAGCATCGTATAGCGATGAACGTGTGCAAGTCCTGAGCGCGTGGGAGTGTTGGAAAGTGCTCTTAGGTACACTCAGGCTTGACACTTCGGTAGTTTGATTAGTTGCCGTTATCCCAATACGACATCGGATCAGGATTGGCTACGGTATGCTTATATACTGCTTGCGTATCCTTTCTCTCTCTCTCCTTGTGTAACGATATGAGCGAGTGATGTGTTCACTGAAGGACTCTTATCTCTAACACGAGCACAACACGCGTGGCTACTGCACACCGTCGAATTTTTAAAAATAATCACCACTGCCGCGGTATGAGCTTACACACCCAACTGCAACGAGCGACCGGGAACCGTCATACCGTCCAGGTCCTATCGCTATTACTCGCTCTCGCGACCTGATGAACGACAGCAACAGCATGTAATGTACCCTTGCCGTTACAATTTTTTTCTATTGTCACAAGTCCCCGTAGTCGCCTGTAGTAAACAACATCGATCTACATTTCGTTTTTTATATTTGCAGTACATTGGTACCAATGGGTAACTTTTTGGCGGCGGCGGATCACGCACTGTGTGTGGGGGGTTGTTACAGTGGGCTCCAGACTCACAAAGAGTAGAGCCAGCGGGCCTGTCTGTTTCATGGAATCATGCCCCCCGTCTCTCACGTGGTCTAATAACTAAGTACGTAGGTTTGCCCCCAAAAGTACTTGTGGGTAGGTGCGGCTCCATTCTGGACTAGCTCAGGCCTTCCTAACTAACAAGTGGATATAGCTATACATAGATACCTCGTGTGGGCACTCGTGATCACCTCTCTAAATGGATAGCGCAACCGAGGTGTAACACACACACATACACACGCATATTTAGCCGCCGAGTGGGTGGGAGCCGTGGGGAGGCTCAGCTCAGCTGCACGCGGGGATGTGCCCACGCGGCGGTGAGGAGAACAACGAAATGCAATGGACAAAAGCAATGCGAACCGGGCATATTTGAAAAGTGAGCACGTGATCCGGCAGGACTCTGTCCGTCGTTGTACACACTTTACATGCCGCCGCATCGATTGCGCTGCTTGGCAACGGTCCTCATCCGGGAGCTCTGGCTATGTGGCCTCTGCAGGTTGGATATTATAACCAACAGGGAACGAGCGGGGCGGCAGCGGCGGCAGCGGCCCGCTGTGTGTCCTCGCACGGCAATCCAGGGGAGGCCACACAGCATCCCATCCGCGTTGCATACTGCACGCAGCATGTATAGATATGGGGGTATGGCTGTTAGGATGGCGAGGGATAGGGGTCCCTGCGGTGCTCGCGCTATTAAAGACTTCCCAGCTGGGCCTGATGCTGAGCCACACACGCCTTTATTTACCACCTTGACCACCTGCTAAATTGTTAGCTCAGCAGCGCCATAAAAAATCGCACAGATGTAGCTGCTGATGTGGTCAAATAAATCGCGCATGTTGTTGGAGTTGGGATGACGTTTGACGTTTTTGTGTTACAAGCTTCGAGCTTGTACGGTCCAAACGAGCCAAGAGGCTCATGAACCGCCGAACTGGAAACAAGAACCTATAAAGGTAGTAAATTATCCTTACTGTAAAAACATATTTAATCATCAATAAATTGTAATCTGCATCTTCTGATATGATCCAAAACATGTGCTAGTCCGCGTTGGTTCTCAACGCCCATAACGTCTATCATGCGGTCCTCAGGAGACACTCCAAGCTCAAATAGCTCGGTGCGAATATCCGCGTACGCAGGGCACTCAAGTAAAACATGACGCTCGTCCTCAACTGCTTGACGGTTCCCACATACACGACACCACCGCGCTGCTCTTTCGCTGCCATGAGGACGATTCACTGCAAGCGGCCACACACACATCCTAAAACGCATCAGCGTGACATGTTGCTTCGGCAAAATATATCCAGTGCAGTGTTTAGGCAACCCCATCCACTGCTTGTACCGGCACATTTTCACACCTGGTTGTTTGTTGTCGGAAACAAATGTCCTAGGATCCATTTCTAGTCGCTCACTCTCCCAATCGTCATCAAATCGCCTGCGTAACTCCTCCATCAACTGGCCTATATCCAACGAACATGACGTGAGCGCATCAACTCTAGCCTCAACATCCTCATCACCCGCCATGTCATGACCAAGAATCTCGAGTATCTTCAGAACCTTCGAACCCCAACCATCGTACGCCATGGATGAAATTAAAGCCAAACGTATCTCCTCTCTGAAGCAATGATGGTACACGGTGCCCTTCGCCTTAACCAGCTTATTCCAAAAACGGAATATCAGATTCGCCCAGTGAACTTGCAAGGGATATTGCCCAAACTCCCTAAACAACAGTCGATTCGTGGGAAGCCCCGCACCACCCAGTTGCTTTAGGAAGGTCTTCTGCAATTCGACCATCCTGTCCTGTAGCGAGTTATCGAAGTAACACGAGCGCGGTTCCTGGTTACGAGGATATCCTCTTTCCAGCACATCTAGAACCTTGGTCGGACCCCACACCTGCACTCCGTACGACAAAATGGATAGTACTTGTGCGTCAAACGCCTTCACCGAAACAGCTGGGACAAACAACCCCTGCCTCTTAAGCTTGGTAGTCAACGAGAAAAGCGCCCTTTGCCCTGACGCAAATAGTTCGTCTGTGCATGATTCAAAGTTGGGATGGATTTCGTAATGAACTTACCTTCTGCTGCATTCGTTACGGTGCCCACCCCGTACACGCGGTTTTGCGTCAGAGTTTAGTCTGTATAAACGAGGATGTCTAAAAGCGCTTAAGCTTAGCCTTGAAATTGTACATTATAATTTTTAAATATTCTTAATAATCCATCCATGAAACGTGACAGTAGTATTTCTCTTATCGGTGGGGTCCGGCGGGCGGGTTGATTTCATTCGTACAAGGAACACGTTTCAAGGACATTCTTAATTGCGTATTAGGTCATGGCTTCTTAGAAAACGTTATTGGCTAATGCTCATAAGTGAAAGGTTTTAGGGGATGAATCTCACTGTTTGAGGAAGACCGTAGGAACAGTCCCTACCTATGGGCTGTGTGGGTTACTATTTAGTTATGAAAACCGCCGCCGCTGATGGGTTACGGAATTCGGTGCTGGGGTAGAAACCATGAAGTGAAGTGTGTGAAGGCTTTGTCTCTAACTAGATGAGCACAGAGCTCAGGTGCTTCTAACTGCTGCTGAGGTCAAGCCGCCGATCGTGAAATGCCGGCGTGGTGACAGCAGCGCGGGGTTGCCTTCGTTCTCTTGCTGTCTAGGACGACCCCTCCCTGAAAGTCCTCCAATAAAGAGAATCAAAAAAATGGTGATAGCTAACCGTCTATCGGTGACCGCTCCCGTGAGCATATCAATTTGCCTGATACAATTCGCAAGAAGGGGTGATGTGCGCTAACAGAATCCCAGCCTTTCCGTGGAATTCCCAGAGCTGCGAAACCCTGAAGGCGGCCCCAAAAGTCAACCTCGACAAATGGCTCCTTCCGTAAGGGAAGGGCCAGGTAACAGTGCCGGGTTGGTTTTCATCTTTGCAACCATATATCGTCTCCCATGCTCCATGGCTGACACCGCAGCAAGAGCCACAACATCCCAAACACATTGTTGCACTGTTTGTGGGGCTTGGACAAGCCAAAGTTGTTCCCTTGAGACTGGCAATCCTATCGAAAGAGTGAGTTGATCTGCTACTGCCTGTGCCACCGGACAGGCCCAGAAGTGATGACAGCGAGGGGATACATCTCCCAGGGAATGTACTGGGTAACCTCCACAACCACACACTGTTGACCGCGACATCCTGGGATGGGAACTTCCTAACATGGGCACCCCATCAACCGTGAGACGCCACCAAACCTCTTTTTGCTCATTTTCCCATCGTAAATGAGACCATAAACGATGGAAGGTCCGTTGCAAGATAAGAATAGCCTCACCCAGTACCTCCGAAGAGCCCGTCGCCTCTTGCGAGCCATAGAAAGTGGCGAATGTTGCATATTAGTCGCTAATTTAACCAACCAAGCCTCGACACCAGGGTTTGGGTAACCGACTCAATGGAGGGCACCATCGCTTCCCTAGATTCTACACTCAGAGGCAACAAATGACTAGCCGCCTGTCGCCAATGCGCCGGGATATCAGCTAAGAGATCGACAATGGCATCCATACATTCGTGCCATTTACGAAAGGTGCAAAGGGATTGGGCTAGTGGGTTCCGCGGTTGGAGGTATTGCTTAAACGTCATCGCGTGATCCGTACTCACTACTAACTTATTGTGGGGAAGGCCATTGCGTCTGCGACCACACTCCCGCGGTACCCAAACCCTTCAAAGACAATTCCGATCAGCCATTTGGCTGTTAGTGGGAGGGCGGGTGGGCCGCTCGCACGGCAATCGAGTAGAGAGTACGAAAATAACCTAATGCAGTCATCGTCAGCAGAAAACGTAAGCCTCCAGCCTCATGCCGACTCTCTTACCTACCATTCATATTTTCTACCTCGTTCCCAAGACTCCGCTGCGTTGCCTCTAGTTCGGCTCGTGCCACAGGTAACTTCGCTCGTCGCTACTTTGCCATTCACCTTCGCCTCCACCCAGCCTCTGCTTCTCCACAGAAGCGGCGACCTCCTTCGCCGTTGTTACGCCTCGTCTATGCGAATCCTCCTCCTCCGACTGTGTCTTCTGCCTACCCGGTGCGCGCCCCCTCTCTCTGCGCATCCTTTTCTCCGGCCCTCTCTTACGGTTGCCTACCTTACTGCAGGACTCGCCCCTTGCCTGTCCGGTGCCGGGCAGGCTTTCCTTGCCTTCCCCGGCCCTACTTGGGGCGCCCCTCCTCGGCTCGTCAACTACCTTACTTCCGTCCGTTCCTGCCCCTCGGGGGCCCAACCCCTCCGCCCTTTCCGTGGGCCCGACGCCCGCTCTGGACTTATCTCACGCCCCCGGCCTCTCCGATGCTGCCCCCCCGGTAGGCTTGCCCGCGCCTGAGTCCTGTCTCTCCTCTCCGTCGCGCTTACCTCCCCTACCTTCTTCTGCCCGCCAGGCACTGCCGGAGCCTACTCTGCCTCAAATCTTGGCCGCACGCGTCCGCC
>NW_003307545.1:2422828-2425604 GCF_000143455.1 Volvox carteri f. nagariensis | reverse complement strand
CCAACGCTTCGTGGAGCGTCGTTTTCCAGCAGCGCGTTAGCCATGCGCGTGGGCAAACACCTGGAGGAGGCTGGTGTCTACGTCGGGCAAACCCCTCATGGGTTTCGTCGTGGTACTATCCAGGCCACGCAGGCCGCTGGCGCTTCCCGCGCGGAGCTCCACGCATTCTCCCAAATTCGCAGCGCCCAAGTCCTGGAGCGTTATACCGACGCCTCTCGGCCCACTCGAGTCCCTCGCGGCTCCGGTCCCAGATCCTAGCTTCCGCCTCCTGCTGGTGCTGCCCCTCTTGGCCCTGGCGCTCACATCGTGGCTCGTCTTCCTCCCCTCTCCCCACACATCGACGGGCGGGTGGGCGGGTTCTGACTTGCGCTTGCTTGCACGGTTGACTGGCGAACTAGCGTTGTCTGGATTCAGCGCTTTGTTCCCAGCTAATCTTTGTAACGCACTACCGTATCAGTCACTGTCCTCTGGCCAATTCCGGTCTGCTCCTCCCGCGCCGCACTTGCCGTACTACACTACAGGACGAGCACTTAATCAACATGCATTTCTGTGCTATGGAGGCCTAAGCTGAAGCTAAAGGCCTCACGACAACAAAGGAACTTGTAGATTTGAGCGCTTCACAACGCATCGCGCATTTTGTTCGAGAACCGCCATAAGGCGTAAGGATGAAGCAATGAGCACCGATGCGCCCAGTACGGTGTCGAGTACCGATGCGCCGTGTAATCCACGTACCCGTATTTACGGGCATTCCACCTGTACGGCTTTTCGTTACAATAAGCCTAGGACTAATTTTTCCAAGCTGCAAATAACTCCCAGAGTCATGGCGCAACTAAGCTCTTCATTACACACTCAATCATATCGATAGATACCAACTTACTCAGCAGGGATCGTATCGGTCAATTGTTTTGATAAGGTTCGTCCATCCACCCAGCCACAAAACCACAATAAACATCCATATCTTAAGTTCCTTTTACAGCTTCAATTACTGCTTCCGCTTCTGGTTGGGCTGGGACGCATTCGGTAAATTTTCCATTATCATCCAAAGACAGCAGTGTCATCGTATATATTATGGAAATATAGATTAAATAAATAGGGCGTATATACGTATATAGATTCACTGTATGTATAGGATGATCTATAGGCGGTGCCATGATATACTAAATATATATGGCTTTTAGATGACCAACCATTTTACAGACACCGCTAGCTGCTGCTGCTGGATCTGCTAAATCTGCTGCATTTACACGTTTGTACAGTCAGTTTCACTGCTGTCGCTGCATGCATGCCATATTCGCCACATACGCTTGCTACGGTGTACATACGGCATATGTGTTTTCCCCATAGATCGTGGGAATACTGAAATATCAATGTGCATACAACCCCGTATCTGCAGGGGCAGTACAGCGATGTCGCCCTTTAATGCGAATTCTCTTGCCTGTTCATCGTCTGTCACATAGGTGCTGCTGTAGGCAAGATGGACGGTACGTCATCGAACGCAAGCAGGTACCCCGAAGCGTGCCTACTGCTGCTGCTTTTGCTGATTGCTGCTGGCGCGAATAATGCTGCTGCCGCAAGCACTCCAGCCGCGATTTCATTATCTTCTCCGCCACCTCCGCCTCGGCCAGGTAAGCACACCTGGGCTATTCACATATGATTCCGAGTGTGACACGGTGCGCGCCCTTATCACCCGGGGGCCGGGACATTACTACTGGATCTTGGATGTAATGCGGAGTGGTCGGTGATGGCGTGCGTCCTGCAAGCCAACATATGTTACCGGTGAATTTAAAATAAATCCGGCATATTCCCGCCAGCGGATGATGATGGTAGGTACCAGTGTTTTTAAAAGTGGTTACTAGTGACCAAGTGGTTACTGAGAATAATTCCCTTCCAGAAGGTGGTCACAAGGAAATGTTTTGAGTCACCTGCCAGTAAGCAGGGTTTCACCAGGAAATTGGGCCACAGACCCCCGTAGCGAACACCTAAAACATTGTTCCGGCCATATCTTTCTGTACATATATCCGTACGACATATAAGCGTCGTCTTGGCTATCCAAAGCCGTGAATGAGCGTTGTGAAGTTGGATCTTCGGATGCATGGTTGTATTGGGCTCCTGTTCAGCATACTCGCTGGGGAAACATTTTCCTAAGGTGGTTACCAGGCAAACCCCCCGCAGTAACCACTTGGTCACTAAAAAATTACTACGGTCAAAAAGTTTTAAAAACACTGGTAGGTACATAGCTGGGTGATCAACCGAAGTCTGTTGCTGAAATTGGAAACAAGTCGGGTGTCGGCTTCCTTGAAGCCGGAAAAAGGGCGGGGCCCCCCTGCATCCGTACAGGCCGGTAGCTAGGGTAGTGTCAACGTCGTGGGAGCTGTGCTTGTTGCAGCAGTGCTGATGCTGTGGGAGCTATGCTTGTCAGAGCGCGGAAGGCAGGAAGCCGTGGCTCATAACCTGTTGAAGAGACTCTCTGGAACCTAGCAGACACGGCCAAGAGTAATTGGCCGTTACACGTAGTCGGGAGGTCCGCGACCTGCCACCGACAGCCCCTTGCTTGGCGCAAACGTATGATGCTGAGGTGCCGTTACCGGCACACAGCGGGGGCTCGGCCGCCAAGTCCGCCGTCCAGGCCGGCTGCTCAACGCTCAGCAGACACAATCGCAGCTTGCCAGCCTTCAGCCTTTTGGCTTTGCGGTCTGGTGCCGCAGCCCGAACACACACGGAAAACAGCGCAGTACAACACCATGCACTGCCAACGGCGCCCCTTCAGGCGTTGACC
>NW_003307545.1:2414826-2422778 GCF_000143455.1 Volvox carteri f. nagariensis | reverse complement strand
TCAACGCCTGAAGGGGCGCCGTTATACTTTATAGGATGCTACTGGTGGGTGATTTACCTGAGTGATCCACTGAAACATTGAGGTTTGTCACCTTAACGGTGTGGAGTGTTGGAGTACATACATTTATTTGTGATAGCAGACTTGGAGTCTGGAGCCCACATATTGATGGGTTGCTGGTCATGACTTATAAGCCCACAGTGAACAACTTCTGGGATGTGTGCAAAACATGGGCCAGGGGTGGTCATGGAGTGCAGTGTATGACTCATGTAAACAATGTAAAACATGTGCCAACGTGGTCATGGAATGCAGTGTACGAGTCATGTAAACCAAGCAAAACATGGGCCAGGGTGGTCATGGAGTGCAGTGTACGACTCATGGAATGAGTGCAAAACATGGGCCAGGGTGGTCATGGAATGCAGTGTACGACTCATGGAATGAGTGCAAAACATGGGCCAGGGTGGTCATGGAATGCATTGTTGCATCATGGAATACCATGCGCAATATGACCTGGTCATGTTCCGCATATTTATGACCAGGAACATGACCACCTTTATGACCGTATGGGGTCATAAAGTGCAGCCATGACCGTATACGGTCATATTGCGGTCCCATGACTTGTCATAAATCCCATCATAAATCCCATCATGACCACGCATTTCATGACCCCAACCAGTCATATCCTGCACTTGCTTATGCAAACTATGAACTGATCCATGACCGGATCCATGACTTAATGACAAATTATGACCGGATCCATGACCACATACATGACCAAATCCATGACTGGAAAACCCATCCATGACCAAGTCTTTCCCCGAGTGTTCGGGCGCCTGCTCACGCGCCCTTGGCGTCCCCCTCAAAGCCTAGCTCGACACACTTCCCCAAAGCCCTCAGCACTTTCCGGTGCTGTCTGTAATGTTTATCCTTGAAGCGCCAGCGGCTTCAGCAGTCCGCCCCACAGCCGCGACACTGCAAGTCTTCGGAGGCCCCGAGCATTGGCCAAATAAATGTACAAACGAGCAGCTTGCGTACTTCATAGAGGAATGAAAGCAGATTTGTCGGCCTGCTGGTGGCAAGTCGGAATGCCCGTGCGGGCAAATGGTAATGCAAGCTGGGTGTTTGAGTTCTCATACGCCGTCATCTCAGAGTTCAATTATGAGATACACGGCACCTTTTGAAATTAAATTTAGCCCGAGAGGCGTTGATGTGACTTTGACATCCGAGGTCGGTCCATGGAGGCAGCCAAACTTGTTTGTGCTCATACGATTTTTATTGGCTACAGGCGAGATACCTTGCAGTAGAGAATGCAATATCTTACCAATAACGCATTTCAGCCGGGCGAGATATTATGTTTCGTCCGTTACACACACACGGCCACATGGCCACACGGACATGGGCAATCCTACAGGGCGGGGCCCCCCTGGGCGCTTCACGCTGGGGCCCCGCCCAAATATGGAAATGATGTTGGCTAGGCAGGCAATGCCGGTGCGTGAATAGATTAGGTAGCAATGGTGCCTTGAGGGAAAGAAATGGGAAAGCGTGGATTATTTGTGTGCTGGTGGGGAAAGGGAAAGTGGCCACGGCGGGTACGCCCTTTGTAGTAGCTGGCCGCTGAGAAGGCCTCCCGCGATACTCGTTAAGCATGTCGCGTATTTGTAGCTGTTACGCGTGCATACGTACTGTGTATCAGCTATTACATTCCTCCCCCTTCGAAGGGATCCGTCTAGGGCTTAGCGGTCGCCTACACCAGCCTGTGCCTTAAACGTTTATAGAAGTCGAGATTGAACCAACGACTTCCAAATTGAGAACATGTTTGCAACCTCAATACCAGCTGACCGCTGATAAGGCCTGTCAAGATGCTCGTTAAGTGTATCGCGCATATACATATATATTATTTTATGTACACCGTACTGTGTGTCAGCTACTCATCCTTGCATCTGTCATTACCGACCTTGCTGCTGCATGCTGTTGGATTTAATCATATCTTCCTGCAGCCTACGACCACCTCCACCCAACCTATCTGCGCCTGCTGCGTGCCTCCTATCTTTTCCACGCATCCGTGCAGGCTACGACTCCGGCTACTATCTGGGGTGCTATAAGGACCGGGGTGAGCCTAATCGCGCCCTCCCCGTGCTTCTTTCTGGCGAAAGGGCGGATATGACACCAAGGCTCTGCGCGGCATATGCTCGGGAGGCTGGTACGTATGTCAATAGTTAGACAAACAGAGGAACAATCTGGTTTTTTTCGTTTAGGACGGGTCTCAATTTATTCCAACTTTAGTAACAAAGTTGCTAGGGTTGTCTTAATTTATTCCTTAATTGTGAGGCGCTGGGGGGGGGGTTCCGCCCCCCTCAGACCCCCCCGATATGTGTTACAACTCCCCTAGGCCTCGGAGACCCCAAGAGAGTCATGCACTGAGTTGGCGCGTTTTTCCGTTCGTGTGTCCACTCTTCGTGCACATGCGTAGATAGTTCTGGCACTGTTTGTGAACAAAAAGTAAATCCGACCAAGCAAAGGCCCAAAGCAAGCAACCGCATAGCAAATCAAAGGCCGTCACCTGCCACTGCAAACCACAGCACACTGGGACTCTACCGGTTCCTCATGTACCGGCCACTGCTGCTGCTGTCCAGCCACTCCTCCAGTGCGTCAAGGAACGGGAACGTGCCCAGGTCGAACAGGTCCTGCCTTATCTTGCTATTTTGTCGTCTGTTCGACGTTCGAGTTATTCACTTGTGCATTTTTGGCTATGTGAAGACCGGTCATACATGCTGCTATGCCGCGTTGACTAACGGGCGTGACCTCCTTACGGCCCCTCATATCTATTCTATAATTGCAAATACTAAGTTCTGCAAACTACGGAGCAATCTGGCAGCAATGGACGTTTTTGGCTGGAGAAATGAATATGTACAGGTCGGCCTCTTTTTTCCAAATGCCAAACAAGTGTGTTTCTGGTCGCTCGGTAGGCAGGCCTGTACAGGCACATGTGCCGCAGCAAGCATGTGTGCTTGCAGATGGCCACAGACACAGGGACAGTAAATTTCCAGGACACGGCGCATAATTGCTGCCTGCGCAGATGCATAACGATCGGTATTACTTTGGCTGCGGCCGGGGGCTAACAAGCCTGTATGTACACGTGCAAGAGGGGTACAGGCTATGTATCATCGTCTGAATAATTGAGATTATGTCCCACAGCCTTTGCGGCTTGTTTGTCCTACATTTGCGTTTAGGGTGCCGGAAAGAAACAGAGTGAGGCAGAAACGGGGCTCGGGGCCAAGGGGTCTTAGACTACTGCAAACTGCTGCTCACTCTCAGAGCGACAGCAGGGGCGCGTGAGCACCGAAGCGCGGTCTAGCGCCACACGGCACAATCAAAGCGCACACAGCGCTGTCCAGCGCAGTCGCACTGGCACGGCCGAGAGAACTGACACATAGCACTAGACGACTGAACGCAGCATTGGTGATAACGTCCGCTTGACCTCCGCCCTGAGGGCAAACCTGAGCCATCAGCGACGGACAAACCACACTGCTGAGAATTTAGAGTAACAATAATAGGCTCCATATGTGTAGGTAAATTGGAAAGCAAGGACGGGGAGGACCTCTACATTGTCCATGCAGCATAGTCGTATTGAATACGATATGTTAAACCCCATAATGAATACTTTGGGAAATGCGGTCGTACTCGCCCTACAGGCAATCAGACCCATGGGTCGCAGGTCCGAAAACCCCCAAACGTGGCCGCTACAGGTCGAAACCTACTATATTTGAAAATGTCGTATTTGGAGCGAGATTGTCCATGCATACGCACGCAAGCATGTGTACATGCGTTGTCACCAGTGCTGAATGTATGCCACTCGCAAGTAATATACACGTCATAGTGATTTAAGTAAAGTTACGGATCGACCATTAACATCCGATCGCTAGGGGCTAAGTGTTCTTGCAAGTACACTTAGCCCTAGCCATCGGATGGACTTGCATTTGCAAGCAAGTAGGTTGCAAATTATATTTTTTATTGGCCCTACCTGGCAACACACGCACACAGGAACACCCCAAATTCCGCGGCACCACACTGCGATGTGTGCCTTCGTGATAGATCTGCAGCAGTTTCAGCGGCCTTTCTTGGCCCACAGTCTGTTCAGCTGAGCTAAAGAGCTCAGACGCTTTGTGTTTGTGTGAAGCTATATTGACTTTGTGTAGGATGATTCTGAGCATATCACGAGGTACGAGATAAGTAAATCATCTTCATACGATTAAATTGTAAATTGCACCCATGGATGCAACCGAACGGTGGCCAAGTCATGACATAACAATAGTGTCAAGCAGGAACCCGGGCTCTGATCCAGATTGGAAGATTTCAGCTGAAGCGGTGTTTGTGCGTGAAGTGGCAGGCCCCGATCACGAGGCCGCTGGTTTTCCTGTGGGTGCTGACGTCGACACTATATGGGGATCCTGAGGCTGACCGAAGTCGAGGACGCCCTCTACCGCTAGATCTAGAGGGGGGGAAAATAGCATATTATGGGATCTGCATCCACCGTTCGGTTTTTACGAAAAGCCATGATGTAACACTTCGCATGCACGGCGGTGTTCCATGTACATATGGCGTGCAGGATACAAGTTCTACGGCGTGCAATACGGCTCTTTTTGCTTTGGCGGAAACGACTTGAAGCGGGCCACCGGCTTCGGTGTCAGCACCCAGTGTTCTATGCAATGCGCTGGCGACGCCTCCAAAACATGTGGAGGGTATTGGGCCAATGGCCTGCATACCCTGAGTAAGCCTGGGATATATCTATAGTCAGGAATGCGCATGTACAGAATATCCAATATCCGTATCCAGTCACCATTAAGGAAGTTTAATCGCATATGTACTTGTCCTTTTATGCATAACCGCAATGCATGCCTTGCTTATTATGACTTGGTTTACTCTGTCCGCAATGAAAGAAGACGGATCTATGCAGAGACCGTTTTACACAGCAGCATGTGTGCCGTTCTGCTCCCCTTGTGTTTATGACTGCTGCCTTGCCGTACGACGCGTCTTCCTCAATTTCCTGCGTACGCATGCCTCACTCAGGCTTGGACCTTGGCTGCTTCGCGGATAATGCCACACGACGTCTACCGACACGTCTCGATGGAGCAGATATGCAAGCAGAATTCAAGCTGCCCCAGTTCTGCGAAATGCTTGCACGTCAGGCGGGTGTGTATGCCTAAAATTTACACCATGGCGATGTGCTAGGATACATAGAACACCAAAAGTAACATGCATATCATTTCCAGCTGGCTACCGTATACGTAAAACATACGTAATGACTTGTCGTACAGCACTGCTGCTGTTGCATACACTGGCAGTTACGTATGCTATGCATGGGAACGATTTTGTGCGCGGATACATGCTTGGTTTCTGCACTTCATGGTATTAATGCTTATTCTGTTAACCCTTTATTAATAGAGAAACACAGGATATACAACGAAACTTAGCAGCAAGCGTAAGAGGTAATTACGAGCGTCTTATAAGACGCTCACATGCATGCGAGCGTGCATATGCACCCTTGCATGTGTACAATAATAATGTTGCATATATGCAGGTTTGAAGTTTTACGGCCTTCAATACGGCAGTCAATGTTTTGGCGGCAACGATCTCCAATGGGCTACATCTCTTGGACCTAGCTCTGGTTGCACCTATCCAGCTGTTGCTGACAACAGCCAGCAGTTTGGTGGATGGTGGGCTAACAGGATCTTTGCAGTTGGTACGTATATGGTAGCGTATATGTATTCGTGCTTGCACTACATAATAATTGCGACTTCAGGATGCCTATCGATCGATAGCAAGTAATTTCTCATCATCAGCAGCACCAATAACCCACCTGCCTGTAAAATGCTTGTTAGTCTGCAGACTATCTATTTTCAGGCGGCCTACCTAGGTTGGCCGCTTGCCACGGTGTTTAGACCGTCTACGGTCTAAACACGGTCTAAACACCGTTCTGTACCAATGACTCTATATGTGCTATTTATCTTTGGTCCTATCTATCTTTACGAACGGCACGCAGCGGGCGGCCATGATACAGCACTATAGGACGATTACGCACTACTCGAACGCCAGTAAAATAATGATCATCTATAGCTATATAGGCGACAGAGAGTGTTGCCTATAGATGACCAAAACGTTTACTGACGAACGTGGATGTATTGTATATAGCTAGTGGATGTACGAACCATCTGAGAAGTTGAATGATCATGCATTGTGCAACTTCCTCTGAAGCGGCGGCAGCCTAGACGGATTATCATAATGTGTCAACTACTATTAAGATGATTATGCTTGCTTTGAGCAAGATAGAGCTTTCGGCGCAAGGATAATGACCATTATTAATATCCCACAGGACATAACAGTGAAGCTTATACTCACGGAGCTTACTTCTCTTCTGCCGCCGCCAATCTGTATAATGCATGCATGTACTGCTTCATAATAAACAGCCGACAACGTCGTGGCCACGGATGGCCTCTCCAATCTAGCCTTGCGCAAGCCTGCGTATGCCTCCTCTATCTACAATAACAATGACAACTATTATGCACCCTACCGTGCTGTGGATGGTCTAAGGGCCGACTTCCCTGTATTCCACACCGCCAATGATGATACATCAGCAACATGGCTCTCTGTGGATTTGGGTGTCGTGTCCACAATTGTTCGTGTGGTTATCTACAACCGCTGCGTCTGCTGCAGTGGCCGTCTGCAGTCTGCAGAGTTGCGTGTTGGAAATGTCAGCTTGATGGGGTGGGCAGACACGAGCAGCATTACACGGAATCCGTTGGTTTGGAAGCAGACCAAGAATTTGGGCATTTGTGCGCCTCAAGTCGTCACCTTGGATCCACCCCGGGTGGGGCGCTGGGTCACACTTCAAAACAAGAACCCGAGCCAAACACTACCTGATTATTATCTACAAGTCACTGAGCTGGAGGTCTTAGGGTTCCCATCTGCTGGTAGGTGTGTGTATGCGTGCACATTATCTTTGTATTGTATGTAAGTATGCATGTATGTAAGTATGCATGCATGCATCCATGCATGCATATACACATACATGTATGTGGGTGCGCATCTAATCGGTTCATATGTATGCATCTGTGTGCACTCATCACTCGCTCTAGCTAATTCCGTCGTCCTAATTTATGCTTGCTGCAACGGTACATGCAGTGGACTACTGTGCCCAGCAGCCCTGTGGGAACGCCTTCTGCACAAATTTGGGAAACAATTGGGCGTGTGGGCCCTGTCCGGCTTCAAGCATCCCTACTAGGACTACTGTCTACGGTGTCAAGGGACCTGCTTGCCAGGGTAAGCTACAACATATCATGCATACCACTCTGGGAAAGGTTTTCACCCGTAAATTCATGTTTACCCGTAATCACGTGGTCTTCACATGTAATCACCGGCCAAGAAAATTTGTACACATGCTTATTTTTAAGTTGCCAAAGCATTCCTTTTATAAGGAATAACACAGGTGACATTTTGTTGGTTGCCCGTGCTGGAAGTCATCCACAGGTTACATTACCCGTAATCACAAGGTCTTGACCCGTAATCCCCCAAGCCGTAATGCACAGCACCCGTAAAATTTCACGGGCTTAATTGCGACGAAGACGTGTTATGTGTGTGTGTGTGTTACATGGTTGGGGGTGCGTGACCCCATACCTGTAAGATTACCCATACGAGCCGAGGGCCCAAGGGTAATACTACAACACCTAAAAGCCACGGAGGAAAGGAAAACACCGCACATCAGCCCAGACTAGCGTCTAAAGGGGGTAATTGAGTTTCGGTGAGCCCACATACGTTCCAATTTCCTCGCCAGACGTGCGGGTTCCCATTGCATGGCCTCCAACATGCTCTGTTGATGATCGAATCCTTCTTCAGCACGAATATCATTATAGGCTGGGCATTCCAATAACAGGGGTTCACATCCCTCATTCGGCTATTAG
>NW_003307545.1:2404493-2414595 GCF_000143455.1 Volvox carteri f. nagariensis | reverse complement strand
GGTTTCCTGAGCTTTGAAGGGCACAAGCATGCGGCTGTTGGCGCCCAGTTCTTCTCCAGGTAAGAAGGCTGCGAAGGCCCTGTCTGAGGCGTCCCCGACTAGTTCCGTCGTCAGTCGTAGGGCTGGTCCTTTCCGCCAGGTGGCTGTCCCGTTGCGCCTGCCCAGCAGCTCCATAAACAAGCCTGCCTGGTGTAGCACCTCCGCCGGGTCCCAAACCTCTTCGTCCCACGCCACGCCCCGGGCTACACACCACACCATCCACGCATACAGGGGTGCCGTGGTGACGGCGGGCGTCATGGCGATGATTTTGCCGGCCACCTGCGCCACCTGCCGCGCTGTTAGCCGTTTGCCTTCGAGCTGTGTGAGCAGCGTACGGAATCTAGCTAGCTTGTCGTCTGGTACTCTGAATGCTTGCGCCTCCGCATCCACCTCCATCCCCAAGAAACAGACTCGCCTTCTTGGGATCAGCTGGCACTTGGACAGGCTGAGGGTGAAGCCTAGGGCCGCCAGCAGCCGTATTCACCTGCAGTACCGCGTAATATTCACCCGTAATCACTGGGTCTTCACCCGTAAGTTTGCGTGTAATTGGTTACATGCGCCCGTAATTCACCTCCAGCACCGCGTAAAATCCACCCGTAATCACTGGGTCTTCACCCGTAAGTTTGCGTGTAATTGGTTACATGTGCCCGTAATTCACCTCCAGCACCGCGTAAAATCCACCCGTAATCACTGGGTCTTCACCCCTAATTTTGCGTGTAATTGGTTACATGCGCCCGTAATTCACCTCCAGCACCGCGTAAAATCCACCCGTAATCACTGGGTCTTCACCCGTAAGTTTGCGTGTAATTGGTTACATGCGCCCGTAATTCACCTCCAGCACCGCGTAAAATCCACCCGTAATCACTGGGTCTTCACCCGTAAATGTTCACCTGTATCCTTGTGCTCAAATTACGGGACCCGTAACGTGTTACGGACCCGTAATTTCTGTCAAATTACGGGTGGATTGACCCAAAATTACGGGTAAAATGACCCCCCTTTTCCCAGAGTGTACAGATGTGTGTTGTGGTTGTTACAGTGGACTCCAGACTCACGAAGAGTAGAGCCAGCGGGCCAGCTGGCCATGCACTGCACTAGAGATTGTAGTAGCTGGCCGCTGAAAAAGCCTCTCAAGATGCTGGTGGAGCGCTGAGCGCGTTTTTGTAGTTGTTCACGGTGCCATACGGTGTACCGGCTACTACAGAGACGATCAAGGTTATGCATCAGTGTATTTTTTTTCCGTAATATATTACGGTTCCGTAATAAAATGGCATATTTGCGTCCTGCGCTCCGTCATAGACCATGGTAAAGGCCTGGTACGGTCGTTACGGAGCCGGGGCGGGCCGAAGGCCCCCAGAGACGTTCTATTTTAGTATAAATAAGTTATAAATGAGCGATGGGGCCCAAGAAATTAACTACTATAGCTGGTCAGGGTAGCGTCAAAGCATTCCTGACCACCGGCAGGCCAAAACCCAGTAGCGGCGATGCTGGTAACACTTCAAACAATATAGCGAGTACAAGAGAGACATTAGAACCAGATGACAGGGCGCCTCCCGCTGGTGTATCAGGTACCCTGTGTGGGCAGGGGGGTCTGGGGGGGCTTGCCCCCCCAGAAAAAATATCCTGGCAGTAATAAACGTATTGGACTGATGGCATATTTATTACGGAACTCGTAACAGATTCAGGATCGGCCTCCACGAAAAAAAAAACACTGTTATGCATACATACGATATGTGGAACAGGTGGGCATATCTTCACCCGTGGCAGCTACCCGGCGAAACCCTGCCTTCCCCTGTATTTCGGGGCACCCTCATCTAGTCGTCCTAGTCAAATTCTCAGTGGATCACTCCGGTTCCACACCTACCACCGGCATCCAACGAATCTGCCGGATCGGTAACGGCTCAACTCCTTTCCTGGTCGGTTCACAAAATCACTTTAACCCAGGTCACCACCGTCCATCGACTAGGGGCACTTTACCCTCCACCATTGGAAGGATTTTCGACCCTGACAGGTTCCGATCCCGGGATCTCCTGCCTTACCAGTAGCGGCTAACTTAGTAACATGTATCAATATGCACAATGAATCACGCCATTTGCGTGATACATATGCATCCGTACATGTACATGCATGTAAGTATTGACCTGAGCCTGGCTGCGGGTCCCGCAACTTGCAGTCCGCACCAGCATCGCCCTTCATCTGTAAAATTTGTGATCGTCTACAGGTCGTGCACTGGTATATTAGATTTATATGGACCGTCCATCCTAGTATACCAGGGTGCGATCTACACACGATTAACAATTTTGCAGGTAGATGGGAGGCCCACACACGTTGAAATGTCCTCAAGCCTGTTGTATCACGTCTTTTTCAGAGAAGAACCGATTGGCAGGTGTAGATCCCGTGATACCCAGGATACTACAAAGCCAAGAAATAATGCAAACTGGGAAGAGGGGGAAAACCCGGGTTGATGATTTGTACCCACCCGATGTCATACATTTAGGCAGGCGGCTAGCAGAGATTAAGGCCTGACTTCTGCTCCCGGAGTGTCCGGGTTCAAATTCGCCTGCCGACTCCTCGGGTGTTTGAGGGGTGTTGGGAGGTGGTCCCCCATCTTATGGACGGTGTAGGACGTGATTATATCAACTTGCGAGCTGACCAGGAACTAAGTTGAGGCGCCGTTGATCCGCTAGATTTGATTGGATGCTGGTGGTGAGTTGCTGAACCCAACGAATACACTCTGAAGTCGGATGGGGTGAATGGATTAGGGTGCCCCTCTCGCAGGGGAGAGCAGGGAACTGCCTCGGGAAAGGGGGCCGCTGGTGAAGCTATACCACCCTGTAACATACATACATACTGTGTGATGTCTGCCACAGGGTCGCTATTGCCTCGTGCATACATGTGTGTGTGTCTGTGTGTGTTGCATGGTTGGGGTGCGTGACCCCATACCTGTAGAACTAGTCATACGAGCTGAAGGGCTCAAGGGCGCATGCTACCTCGCCTAACTCAAACGCCTGCATGAGTACATCTCCCGGCAACTCTCACTCTCGTTCTATCCTACCACACAAACAGCAGGGGAGGATGGATGGGGACACTCAAGAGGTTTAGTAGCTGGTGTAGTAGGTGGCCGCTGAAAAGGCCTCTCGAGATGCTGATGGTCGCACTACACGCGAGTATTTATAGAGCCGTACTGTGTACCAGCTACTACATTCCCCCCAGTGTGTTTTTTTTCGTGGAGGCCGATCCTGGATCTGTTACGAGTTCCGTAATAAATATGCCATCAGTCCAATACGTTTATTACTGCCAGAATTTTTTTTCTGGGGGGCCAAGCCCCCCCAGACCCCCCCTGCCCACACAGGGTACCTGATACACCAGCACATATTTAATAAATATTTCATTAGAGTCTCAGCTGTTTCCGTCCGTTGCCACATGCGTTCAGGATTATGTCATACGTTTTCACCACGACACCACAGCCAGTACAATGCCCCAGGGCATAGCAAGCTCGTCAGTTGTGCATGTAACGGCCACGCTTCTCAGCCCTCTGCAGCCACTTCTCCACCGCCTTGTCATACGGGAAGGACGAGCGGGTGTAGAAGTCCTGGGCAAACATACGCAAGCACAGGCCCAGATGCTTATCAAGCTGGTTGCGGTGCTTATTCTTGACGAAAGACATTGCTGAGAACCGCCTCTCATCCTCCACTGACCCTGGCACCATCACAAACACAATCTCTGCCAGCCGCGTTGCTGGCCACATCGCTGGCAGTGTGCCTGATGGACCTGCCCCAGCAGAGCCAGCCGATGGCTCATTGAGCTTACGTCGTTTCGATGGTGATACAACCGGCTCCGGGCGTCTAGCCTGGTGTGCCTGAGCTGCTTCCTGGCCTGCAACAGGCTGTTGGTGGGATTGACTGGCTGAAGCGTGGCGCCGTGCGGGAGGCACCCTGTCATCTGGTTCTAATGTCTCTCTTGTACTCGCTATATTGTTTGAAGTGTTACCAGCATCACCGCTACTGGGTTTTGGCCTGCCGGTGGTCAGGAATGCTTTGACGCTACCCTGACCAGCTATAGTAGTTAATTTCTTGGGCCCCATCGCTCATTTATAACTTATTTATACTAAAATAGAACGTCTCTGGGGGCCTTCGGCCCGCCCGGCTCCGTAACGACCGTACCAGGCCTTTACCATGGTCTATGACGGAGCGCAGAACGCAAATATGCCATTTTATTACGGAACCGTAATATATTACGGAAAAAAAATACACTGATTCCCCCCCTTTGAAAGGATCCGTCTTGGGCCCTTAGAGCCTCGTATACCACCAGCCTGTGCCTACCTTCGCCTACCCTCGGGCAATGGGTGCTCAATCCACGTCACGACATGTGCCGGCCTCACATGCGCCTAGCCGTCTTCAGGTTTTTCAGGCACAGAGACAATCCAGTCGGTTCAGCTACATTTTGTTTTTCGCGATAATCGCTCACTGTGTCGCCAAACCCGATGTTCCACTCAAGCGTGATTGGTGGGGGTTGAAACGACGACATCAGGATCGTGAATCCTCACGAGGTCTCGATATGGCGACCAAATGTAGTAGCTGGCCGCCGAAAAGGCCTCTCGAGATGCTGGTGGTCGCGCTATGCACGAGTATTTATAGAGCCGTACTGTGTACCAGCTACTACAGCTGGACTCCAAAAAAGGCCTTATGGATATGCTGGGATCGTGCTCTAGCATGTATATGTATTGGTGGTGTGTGCTACAGCACTCCCCTCCCTCTAGAGGAAAACGTCTCGACCACACTAGCAGTCTAGGCTGCTAGTGAAGGTGGGCACAGGCCTGTGCCTACCTTCACGTACCCTCGGGCAGTGGGTTGCAAATTCCACGTTGCGCCATGTGCAGGCTCACATGTACATGTCATAGCGTTCTTAACTTGAAGCTATTACCAAATGTGTTAATGGTGTGTATCTTGTCCTACAACTCGCATGCATGGCAGGCAGCGGCTTAGATCACTGCTGGCTGGCCTGGCCTGGTGTGTTCCTAGTAGAAACATGCCGCAATTAGAAGCAGATAATCAATTCCTTAACCGTACTAATTAGGCACTGGGGGCCCTCCTTCTCGCTAGGCACCTCTATTGTTATTGCTCGCAGTTCTGGTCACTAGAGGTCACTAGATAGGCATCGCTAGAGTCGCATCCCGTATTGCATGCCACACGCCAGCCGGTAAGCATGCCGCTGATTTTGTTGTCTAGCATGTCTAGCCCACTCTGCCCACATCAAACACATCAACACATCCGGTCGACCTAATTGCTGCTAAATGTCCTGAATAGATTGCGATTGAAGACTTCATCATTATGTGTGCTTGCATGCGTGCACGCAGGCAGGCTCGATGGCTCTGTCAATATCGCACTGAATAAGCCGATTTACGCATCGTCAGTCTTCTCAGCGCCTTATGCGCCATCGATGTGGTTTACCAGCCCCTTATGTGCCATTGCTGTGGACGGAGACAAGACCACCATTAAAAACCAGCAGGACGGTACCTACGCCACCTTCCAATCAGCAGAAGGCGACACCACGCCCTGGATTGCTGTCGACCTGGGTGCTCCCTTTCTTGTCAGCCGTGTCATTATCTACAACCGGCTCGACTGCTGCGGCTCACAACTGTGGAATGCGGAAGTCCGTATTGGCAACATGAATGGTGGAACTTTCGGCATCCCGTTGTCTTCTAATGCATTGGTCTGGACGCTCTCAGGAGGAAGTTCAACAGGCGCTGTCCATCAGATCACAATCTCACCACGAGTCACCGGCCGCTGGGTTACATTGCAGAATTTTCACCCCCGAGGTTGGTGCATGCAGCTATAAATGTGTGCATGTAGAGCTGCCTTCAAAAGCACGCATCATACTGGCAGAGCTTCCAGATATCATTAACATAATATTAGGTTTAATACTATGTTAATGCTACTAATATTAAAGGGCACGAAGTACCTATTGACTGACTCACACAAGTGCATGATACCCTATCGACCGAAGTGCTAACTTGCCACTTGCCGGCCGATGTGCCTTGCCGGCTTTGTGTTTATTAACCATTGTGGCAAACATGTGCAGGGCCCATTCTACTTAACACCCGTCTGTGTTTATGTGTGCGTGTGTACATATGTGCGTATCCTTGATTGCAGGCGAACCGCTAATTAGCACACAACATGCTTATAAGCATCAGCGAATTGGAGGTATACGGTGCTCCGTCAACATACCTTCCACCACCGCCCCTCAGCCCACCACCACCACCGTCACCTCGACCGCCATCACCTCCTGTTTTTCAACCTGGTACGGCCAGCGTCGCAGTAGTATGCACCATCAGTAAATAATATAGGCAGGATAAGATAAATTTGTATACAGAGACTCGTTACCTACGTCCTAAGTACTGTTACACCACGAGTTTTTCAGAAATAATGGATTCAGATCCCGTGATATGCTCAAGATACTACGACATTACGCTACAGTAAGAGGACGTCATCGATGATTTGTCAAAGTCAGGGTCCACATGTAGCGGCTTTAAGTACAACCCGCGCTGAAACAGCTTCATACGACATTCGAGCCTGGGTCAGCACCAGAATATATGATCCATAACAAATGCTATATGACGGCTCTTTTGGGCGGGGCCCCAGCGTGAAGCGCCCAGGGGGCCCCCGCCCTGCAAGAATACCCATGAGTCATCCCGGGCTGGGGAGGTTACCAAGCTCAAAAATCCCCCCGCAAAAGGAGCGCAAAGAGTTCATACCACAAGACGCCTAACAGCCTCCTGAGACTACTACCCTCCTCCGCCTCTCCCTCCCTGGGCTAGTCCAGGGGAGATAGCACCCGTCGGTGGGATAACACCGCACTAGCCCACGCCCTTCCACAGCATTGGGTCTAACTTGAAAAGTACTCAAACGGGAAAACCCAGGGACGAAACACAGCGCGGGGGGCGGGTGCACACGGCTGGTTAATCTCATGCACTCCGCCCCCGGGTCAGGCCGCGCGGAAAACGACAGCAGGCACACATCAGCGCGCCCCTCCGGGGGTTGGCGCTCCAGATAGACGGGATCTATGCCCGCTGGTCTCCTAACATAAACGAAGACGCAACCGGGGGGCTCTTCCTGCCGACCGAATGAACTGAGCAAGTCAGAGAGCTCGCAACCAGGACCTGGGCGACCGGGAGCCTGACGAGTCATCCCAGCGGCGTCACCAAGCTCAAAATTCCTCACGCAAAAAGAGCGCAAAGAGCTCACTATGTATGTATGTATGACGTTGATTACACTGTGGGCTGAAAAGCCGGGGGCCCAGGGCCGAAACACAGCGCGGGGGGCCGGGTGCACACAGCACAAGTCGGTTAGTCTTGTGTGCTCCCGACCCCGACTCAGACTGCCAACACATTACGCAGCCACTCCGCAGCACCTCCATCCGGGGATGGCGCTGCAGTGAAAACACCACGAAGGACTCTCAGGTCCCGCTAGAGCGAGTCCACATGTCTCAGCTAGGGCAAAGTCAAAGGCTCTCTGAAACAACCCCCCAAAACACCACCACTGACAACGGGATGCCAAGGGAAAAAAACAGAAAATAAGAATACGGTTAGGTCAGTCCCGGCAGGGGAGAGCTCCTGATACACCTAACAAGCCAAAAAAGAAAAACCTCCGAGAAAGGCTAAGAGAGCTCGACACCACAAGACACCTTGCAACCACCTTACACTATGTATGTATGTGTGTATGTGTACGACTTAGATTACACTGGCAACTATTTATGTGGAGGGGGTAGTAATGTATGCCAGTGAGGTGGCTAGCAGCAAGGCCTAACATGCATGGAACGCAGCAGCAGGCCTGGGCCGCTTCAATGCTTCATACATGTCTCTGCTGCATGTGCTGCTGTAATAGTGTAGTTGACGAGTGTAGCTTTCTTCCCTTACTACCCGCCGGTCATGTATTAGTCGTGTATATGTATGTTTATGTGTGTACACGCTCACTCATTTATGGTTGCAGGTCCGCTCAACCTTGCTTTGAACAAGCAGGTGTACGCATCCAGCTATTACTCAGACACAACAGGTCCAACACTCGCTGTCAATGGTGACAAGACCTCCATTTTCCAGAGCGGTTTCAATGATACCACACCTTGGCTCTCGATCGACCTTGGGGCAATTTACAGCGTTAGCAAGATCGTCATCTACAACCGCCAAGATTGTTGCGGCTCCAGGCTCTACAATGCAGAGGTCCGTGTCGGCGTTGTCCCCATCTCCGCGCTGGCAGATGGATGGCGAATTCCTGAGAACACTTTGGTTTGGACGCTTGGTGGTGCTGGCACCACTGGAGCCGTGTATACAATCAAACTTTCCCCGCCGTATGAGGGCCGCTGGGTAACACTCCAAAACAAAGGAGGTGCGTGTGCTTGTGTGAATAGAAATGGCGATACCGGCGGCATCATCATTAGTTTGGTACCATACGGCTGTAAACTTTTTGATCGTCGAAAGGTCGTACCCAGCTAGTATAATATATAGAATGGACGGTCCCTATCTAATAATATACCAGGGCACGATTTATAGACGATCAAAAATTTTAGCTAGTAGCTAAGTGCATACCAGCAGCGAGGCAGGCGCAAGTGTAGAACATCGTCCAAACGTAGTTGCGTGCATGCTTCTGAAAATCCGTAGCCATCCCCTGCCTTTACTTTCGTCGTCACCCCATTCACCCGCAAAGCATGCATGCATGCTTGTGGTACATACATACATGCATGCAATAAATAAGTACACGCTGTCGACTATAAATATCTGATGGATCTGATGACCCCTCCTGCCAAATGATTTAAACTGCGCAAGCGGGTGCACTATGCGCTTCACACATGTAATGCACTGCTGCATGCCGCAGGTGACTTCCTTCACATCACGGAGATGGAGGTCTACTAGAGTAGTACCCTCGTAATGGACGGGTTTCACGCTTGGCTGGGTTGGCCGAGTTGGGCAGATTACAACTAGCTAATGATAACGTTTGTACTGCTATCGATATACCGATATCGGTAACAACACCAGGGCTTCGTTGATGGCTGTGCGGGGAAGTTAATGCAAGCAACTCGCCAGCAGCAGCAGCAGCAACAGCGGCAGGCGCTGTATGTTTAGCTGCATAAGAAGCATTGCTGTGCTCCATCATATTTGTCGCTCCGTTATTCCAGGCATATTTTACTAGGCTGGCGTATGAAAGACCAGACAGAGCTAGGAAGTCCCACGAAGAGACTTCTCTTCGAATTTCGAAATTAAATGTTCTGCATGGACACATCAATTGAATGCTTCGGGGCTCTATCAATTGATCATCCGGGCATGTATACATAGACCTGTGACGCGTACGGTGATAGCCGAACACCAATCACCTGGTTGGTAAGGATCCATATCTGTAGATGTATGCAATTGTCAAAATAGCCACGCAACAACATGATGGAGTGCGTCATATGTGTGCGAGGACAGTGTCTGCGGCTGCTTCATAATGCTATCCCTACCACATAGACTTGCCCGGTTATCGGGCAATTGTGGCCGTTAATGGGGTACGCGGAGACCGGTTACCAGGTGGATGGTTACCGGGGGTCGTTAATGGGGGTGGTTACGATTGGGTTACCAGGTTGATCGTTACTGGGCAGTAACCGGGGCTGGTTACCGGTTTGAAGACTATCGTTTTTCGCATTAATTCACAGCAGCAAGGACAGCCCTCTATGGCCGGTACTCAGCTCAGTGTCTTTTTTTAAAGTAATATATTCCTTAAAAGTAATAAACAGGCCATTTTGGCGTTTGGAAAAAAGGAATTAACTGAGGCCGATCCTCAAAGCCCTCAGCACTCCTCCTCTGGCGATCTAAGTGATGCCCAGCACTGTGCTGCGTAAGCATGATGCTGCGTTTGCGGCGGTCCTGGATGATGTCCATGCCGAGGTAGTAGCGCGCCTCTCCAAGGTCTCGTACTGCGAAGCAACCAGCTATGGCCGCCTTGGCGGCCGCGACCAATTGCAGGTTGTGTGCCGCCACCAGCATGTCGTCAACGTGCACGAGCACATAGATTGAGCCGTCGGACCCGCGCTGACGAAT
>NW_003307545.1:2374559-2396630 GCF_000143455.1 Volvox carteri f. nagariensis | reverse complement strand
GCAGACCGCGGGCAGTGATCAGGAACCTGGAGGGCGCCTTGTCACGACATTTTAGCGTCATGTTCATTTTACCGTCTTTTATAATCGTCTTTTATAGTCTGCCGTACGCACGTGCACGTGCGAACAAAACACGTGTTTTGTTCGGTGCTACAGTCGTATGACACGACAGCCTGCAGTTTCAAGTGATTCTTAATGTTGACTAAAGAAGGGCCTATAGTCCTCGTGGTACCGATTGAGAGATGTGAGCAGGTTGTAGTAGGCCATTGGGCAATGCTTTGTGTAGGATAATATGAACCCGCTATGAAGCTGGTAATCGCTGTTTAATGCGTAAGAGTTTGGTCGGTTAACGTCCTGATAATATCTATGTTATTGCCCCATTACCGGGGACATTCTTGTAACTGGCCGCCTGATAAAGGACCTGGTAAACACCCGATAATGCTGCCTGATTACCGGGTAACTTGTAACTGGCCGCCCGATAAACGACCCTGGTAAACCACCCTGGTAATGGAGCCTGATTACGGGTAACTGGCCGATTAACGACCCTAGCCCGTTAACAGCCCAGTAACCTTATAGCCTGGTAATCGAGGCCGGTTACCAGGCGTTCCCATTATCGGGCCAATAACATGCGGTAGGGTATGTGCCGAAGCGTCTTGTGAACGTCGCTCGCCGTCAGCAGTACGTACGCACTACTGCTGTCTACGCTATCTACGGGTAATATTACCGATTGGTAGGATTTATAAATTATCGCCTTTATTTTACCGATCTTTTTATGCCATATATAGGGCTATAGCTAGCTATAGGGCTAGCTAGCTATACATATATGCAATTATATACTTATATCGCCGATATCGCCAATATCACCAACCCGCCTTTATCGCATCGCGTCTCATTTAGGCGTGTTTTAAGATTACAAGTTTCCTTGCTTGGGGGGCCTATAGCAGGCTACTTCGCACTTGAGTAGTGGGCCGCTGGGGCATGCATGCCTCCCATGCAGAGTCTCTCAGGCTTCCGGGTGATGACCTATATCGTGTAGTAGCTGGTGCACAGTACGGCACACATATCAGCCACAAATACGCGCAAAGCGCTCGACCAGCATCTCGAGAGGCTTTCTCAGCCGCCAGCTATTACATATTTTGCTGCTGTGGTGAAGGTGTGTGTTCTCATCTCATCAGGACAGATTCCCGGTGCAGTACTGTGCAGGGTCCGTTGTGGCCCGATGGCCCTCTACTACCCTGCTGGGGTATCTGGGGCTCGCTGTAATAACTACTTACTACTACCTTACCTGTTTACCTAGTCGCTCGCACTCCCAGTGGGACACGACTTTTGAATCGCACGCTTGCCTAATTGGCACCGAAACCTACCTACCGAACGATGTGAAACACCAGTAGACTAAGTTTCCGCCTTCCAAAAATGCATCGTATTGTAAAATCTTCATACTTGCCAGCATGCTTAGAAGTTACGGCCCTTGTCTATTAACATTGCATACGACGATTTGCCTGAAATTTCAGGGAATGTTATTTCAGGCTTTTAAAAGCCTGAAATAAAGAGACAAAACGTCTCCCGCTGCAAGCATTTCAATGCTTTATTAAATGGTTTGAGGTTTTCGTTAAAGGCCGGCTGCGGAAGGATGGTCGATGCGCTCCCCGCCACACGCAAGCACCTGCGTTTCAGAGAAGGGTAACTTGCTTCGCTCGCACATGGCCCCAGCAGCCATGGCGTTGGCGCCACGCGTGGCGAGCACCTACACTGGCGTCCACCTGGGTCCGCCTGGGTGTGCCCACATCCACAGCGGCAGCAGGCACCACTAAACATGCCATGCACGCCTGCTTAGGGAGATGAGATACCCGCCCGCAAGGGGCATCAGGCCGCCAAAAGTTAAAACATCAGAGGACACTTTTGGGTATCATGCACCGGCATGCGGACCGCCGATGAGTGATGAAAATCCAGCAGCCACAACCCGGTGTTGGGTCTCCGCTTTCGTTTACAGGAGTCTGTTTCCAGGGTTAGTCTGTTTCAGGGTGGTAATTGAACACAGCCTGCAGGGTCTATCTGCCCAGCACACCGGCGCGTGCGCGCAAAGCTTCGATCAGCACTTTCCCTGAACAACTCGGAATGTATGTATGTTACTGCGCCATGGCGGCGTGCAATGGTGCACTCGGTCCATGTAGTGGCTTGCGTGTCATCAGCCATCAGCTAGCCAGCCTGACACCTAGCCAGCACCAACATAGCACGAACATAGAGTATAGAGTCATTTCAACAGCCGTGCGTATTGTGATGTACATCTATTAGTGAGGTCGGTACGGCGGGCGAGCTGGTTGCGCCATGTCGCGCTCCCTCCGCTTCTGCGAGTTCGCCAAGGGAGCTTGCTTGGTAAGCGTCTACCCTGAGCTCTGACAACGGTATGATCAACTAGACCAGGAATTTTGAGCGGCTCGCCAAAACTAAGACCTTAACAACGCAGCAGCAGCCCACCAAAACGTGCTCTTGATTCATGCATGCGCCAATGTTTACGTGAGAGCCATGAAGTAACTAGTAAGGCAACCTCGATGTAAATTAATGGCTTCCGCAAAATCGGTGTCGCAAGCAGCTTCCTCATCACATGTGCATGCGAGCTGTACGCACGAGGCGATGTCCAAATGCGCAACGAACCAGGCCAAATACGAGGTACGAAAGGTAAATTGTGACCGTCAAAACCAGTCAACCTCCAACAAATGTCCCCAACCCGGGCCGATAGAGGCCGGACAACTACCTGTAACCGACAAACCGCTTCGGTCAACTTGTTTTGCTATGTCAGAATCCGTAGCCGGAGCAGTTTTCAGCTTCCGTGCGAACGGTATGTAAGCCGCCAAACAACGTATTAAAGGGAACAGGGCAGTCACAGCAGTCACAGCGTTAGGTACAGCAAGTAAAACTAAGCAAACCACTTTCAGCTCTGAGAGAGCAAATCAAATTCAAACTGATTTTAGTGCATTCTTATTAGCATTATATGATAATCTTGTGTCAGCACTATGCGCTCCGCCAGGTTCAAATGATAGCCGCCAATTTCGCCAAGAATTCGTTATGAGCATCTTGCAGTGAGGTAAGCAAATTATTCGCAGCAATCTATGATAGCAGCGGGACCTGAGAAAATAATCAGCTTCGTATAGCCCCTCGTCCGTCCTCCTGCTGCGTGACACCCATCCACGGTCGGCGTCCCTCGACCTTGGGCAGTACGTTGTGGGTGAACTGGTCGGCATAATTCCCTGTAAAGAAAACAAATACACACGCACGCACAACGACAAATTAGGTGACAAGCGCAACGGAGAAGAGGCTTAGCCTTAGCTCGCACATCACCTTTGGTTTTTTCCTTGGGGTCTGGGGCTCGCTGTAATACCTACTACACATATGAGGATGCCGGAGAGAACCCACACACCAGAGACCCGTACTTCCATGGTACGTTTGAGAGAGTTGTGGTATGGAGAGGATTGTTAGTGCGCCCAGTCATCCTAGGGCCTCGAACCAAAAACCTTTGCCGTTGCCGTTGCCTGGTTTGGCTTCAACGCGTGGATTACACATGCAATAGTAAACGACAGTCAGGTATATGGCAGCGGGTGCGACACCCCCGTCGTCCAGCACATTTGTTGCTCCCATGAATTCCAGGCCAGTTGCAAAACATGTGCATAGTAGTAAGCATGCACGCTAAGGTTGCGCTTATCAACACCGTACAGTCAAATTACGGCACTACTCCCGTAATACAGGGGCTAACGAGTCCCTTCATACCTGGCAGCCAATACATACAGACGTACAGCTTGCCGAACCACTGGCCGCCCAGGTACGACACCCCGTTGGGGCACACACCGATGGCGCAGCCCACAAGGGTGGTCCGCGCCCACACGAGCTGAGTGAACTGGCCCGTGGCTGAAGAGAACTACGGCAGAAGATATCAAGGGTGACGACAGGCAGGTAGGTAGGTAGGTAGGTAGGTAGGTAGGTAGGTAGGTAAGTAGGCAGGTAGGTGGGTAGTAGGTATAGAGGAGTAAGGGAACAACACACGAACTTGACGGAGGTGGTTGAGCCTCCACCACCTGTAGGTCGCTCGGGCCTTTCAAGAACCCGGCTCCGAAAAACCATAAACCGCCAAGTATGTGTAGGCCCCCCCCTGCACATAAACTCGCTGAGACCCTTCGCCCTTCAATGTCTGCATATCAAAATGTCCTGCCCTGGAATTAAGCTTCCTGGACACCGCCCTGGAATCCGACTAATGACAGGATTTCAAAAAATACTCACTCCCGGGTTGTTGAAGTCGTACTCTCCGGACTCAGCATACCTGCGGCCATGTGCACACACACACACACACACACACACACACCGGATCAGGCTGGGAATGGAGAGGAGTCTTGTTCGTGCTTCAGTGCACAAACTCGTGTGACGGAGGCCTGGACTCGTGCGGGTGTGACGCCTCTCATCCCCCGGGGGGAGGGGGAGAGAGCGGAACTAGCAGAACTGCGGCTCTCGGCTGCTTAGGAGGGGACAGAGGCCCCCTCACTCCCCTCTCCCGTCCGCGGGAGAGAGCTTGGGCGGTCTTTCCGTTGGGGCTGGGCAGCAGTCCCTGGCCAGTGTCTCCGGCCAGGTACTAGTAACGTTCACATACACACATATAAAACAAATATAAAATATAAGCACATATACACACACACGCACACACACGCGCACAGACACTCGTACACGTACACATACATACACACACTACATACATACTCATACATACACACACACACATGGAACTTCCGGAGTAGTCCCAAAGCAGTGAGCTAAGACGGTTCAGGTTCCCAGTTGCATTAACTTTGTGGCAACAAAGGAAACGCAAATCAATATCCGTACTCACCACCCATCGATGGTGGCGATAATGTTCTCTTGGCCGAACGCCAGATTTTCGCCGTACAATGACCCGCTGTGCTTGAACCTGCGTCATGGAAAGGGCCCAAAAGGGACGATATGTTATACACTTGTCAGGTTACCTCCCCAGTCTCCTCTTAGCCGCACTGGGTTAGGTAGGTTTCGGAAGTAGCGGATGGTGAAGCTGTTCACAGGAACCCCCCTCGTACTTACAACTCTATTGTAACCCTAGTGAGTCACCCTAGTGCGATGATGATAGTAATGCTATTCCCGCCGAGAAGCCTTTAACACCCGCGGTAGCTCCTGGGGGGGGCTCCGAAGGGGAGGAAAAGGAATCCCGCCGAACGCGTCTGCTGCAACAGGTATAACAGGAATCTATTCGACGTATTTAGCAACTCGCAACTCTTTGTCCATTCCACCAGGGTTGGACAGGACCTTCCTGAAATGGTCGGGTTGGAATGATTCCACCATTTGAGCCATTTGCTGTTTTCATGGATGGAATCAGAAGCTGTCCGTATTATATCCGACTAAAGTAGCCATACCAGGGTACCCATCCCGAAACCCACTGGCAGTTATCCGCCCACTCTTGGGCAGCCGACTGTAGCCTTGAGCTCCAGGCCAGGGCCGGCGCCTGGTGCCATGATCGATACTGGTTATGGCGGGCTAGCGTGGCCTGTACATCCACGTACCTGCAGGACATGGCGTGCAGTACATACATTCGTACGACAGCTGTACAAACAGGGATATGGTGAGGAGCCCCGAGGCTCGGAGGCTTCTAATTAAGGTCCCATATCGATGTGCATTCCTTTTGCTTTTCCAAACTGGGTGCGGTACATGGCTGTCTGTTGGATGTGCATTCCGGCCCCAAGTAAATGCATCGCATTGTGTGATATACGTGTGAAACGCGCGCGTGTACTGTTCTGTCTCTATCTCAAGATTATAACGGAGGTGCAAACGCTACTTTACCGCTGGGGCATTGAAAGAAAGAAAGAAAGAAAGAAAGGAAGGAAGAAGAAGAAGGAAAGGGCACTGCACCGTTAATATCCGTAAACCAAGAAGTTGCTGCTGTTTAAGTTCGCCAGCGGATCTAAGCTTCGTCTTTAATTCCTAAACTTAGAAACGTAGACGACCGCCAACGGTATTTGGGGAGAACATGGCCCGCCGTTGCAACTACCAAGGACTTCAACTGCTGTGGCTGCTGCTGTGGCTGCTGCCCAGCAGCTAGCATGTCCTGCGGGGAACAACACCAAACCGCGAAAACCCTGCGTACCCTCCTCCCCTTCCCCCGTGATTAAACGCTGCATGACGATATCGACATGATATAGAGGTGCAGGACAGCCGTTATGGCAGGTTGGAACGTGCACATACAGACACACAGCACTTGTAAATCATCTTCACAAGGTAGTCCTCCCAGGCGCATCTCCTCAAGCTCCCAAACCATATATCATCGCAACCCATAGCGCACGTTTCAGTTATCGCATGTGGATATCGCACATAGATATAACCGTAAGACCACAACCCAGGCCTCACCATGGGCTGGACGGGTCGCTTGGATTATTGGTAGTCGTTGAAAGGGTTAGGGGAGCTGGGGGGAATGTTTCGTTTTGGGACATCTGCCGTCTAAAGGTAGTCTTAGGAGGCGGCGGCTTCATGACGGCATTACTTCTTGGGAGGGTAGAGGGAGGGGGGTTGGGAGATGGTGGTTTTGGGGGAGGCGGCTTGGAAATTCGCCGGCGAGGTTGTGGTGGCGGTGGCGGCGGTGGTGGCGGTGGCGGCGGCGGCGGCGGCGGTGGTGGTGGTGACGATGTAATATTGGCGGTGGCGGCGGTGGTGGTGGTGGTGGCGGTGGTGGTGGTGGTGGCTGTAATGGTGGCGGTGGTGGTGGCCGCGGCGGTGGTGATCTCTGTTTCGGTGGTGGCGGTGACGGTGGCGGCCGTGGCGGTGGTGGTGAAGGTGGACGAGGAGATGGCGGTCGCGGAGATGGAGGCCGAGGGGAGGGCGGCTTAGGCGAAGGTGGCCGTGGGGAAGGCGGCTTAGGTGAAGGTGGCGGCGGAGGTCGCGGTGGGGGCGGCGGCGGCGGTGGGGGCGGTGGAGGCGGCGGGAGCGGTGATGGCGGCGGCCGCGGTGGGGGCGATGGTGGACGTGGTGGTGGTGGTGGTGGCCGCTTTTTCGGCGGTAGCGGTGGCGGCAGCGGCGGCTGTGGCGGTGGCGGCCGCGGCGGTGGTGAGGGGGGACGTGGGGATGGCGGAGACCTCTTGGGTGGCGGCGGCGACCGAGGCCGTGGTGGCGGTGGCGGCGGCGGTGGCGGCGGTGGTGGCGGCGGCAGTGATGGTGGCGGCGGTGATGGTGGCGGTCGGCGTGGCCTTGGCGGCGGTCTTGGAGTTGGTGATGGTGGTTTTTGTGGCGGTGGTGGCGGCGGCCGCGGCGGGCGAGGCGACGGTGGTGGTGATGGCGGCGGCGGCCGCGGCGGGCGAGGCGATGGTGGCGAAGGCGGAGGGCTGGGGCTGGGTGGCGGCGGCGGCGGCGGTGGCGGCGGCGGGGGAAACAAGGCCACGATGCCGATGCAGACGGTGCACCCCGCAGGAATTCGCTGCTGGCAATAGATTCCCGGGTTGTACCTCAGGATGTCTTCAAGCGTCATCGTAAAGCTCCAGGCAAGGTTTTCGCAAAAGATTGGTTTGGTGGTGTTGAAGAAGCGCTTGCAGCCTCGTATGGGAGTAGGGCAAAAAGAAGCCACCTGAAGGGCGCGCTCCATCGCGCGCGACGCGCCCTGCTCTCCCAACAATTCCTCTCCCGGCTGCTGCAGCAGCGATGCGTGTGAAGGAACAGGCGACAGCAGAAGCTGAGGCAGCAGGGCCGACAGGAGGAGCGCTAATGGAGACGCAATGACACGGCGGATGCGCGACTGCTGCTGTCGGGGCCGCTGCTGCTGCGGCAACGGTGACCGCGCTGCCGCCGCTGCGCCGTATTGTAATAAGACGCCGTGCATTTCGAGTGCCTGTTAGTATGTTGCCGCAAGGCGTTGTCGGGTTAGCTGCAGTCTTGCAGGTCCACCAGCCCGTGCAAAATGTGAGCCTAATGCCAAAGACAGGAGTCCTGTAAGTTCTGCCAAAGCAGGTTAATGGTGTCGTTGTTAACGTAGATGATTATGTTGAGTACAATGGTTTATGTAAGCTGTTCCCCGAGGTAAGCGAACTTTTCGGACTGAGAACGGCGATGGCGATGCCACTGGCGCGCGTCAGCCAGCACACGAACGCAGAGAAGACGCGTCAGCTGCGGTAAGGACGAGAAATATTGGGACGAAGCTGACTCAGCGCTTGTAAACAGAATGGTTTGCGCATGGAGTGGCGAGGGATGCTTGCAGCAGCAGAGATGCCAAGTTACAGCTTGGCGACAGGGATAAGACACTAGCTTGCCTTACCCAGTAATCCAGAGACTATATTTAACGTTATGGCGACATGCAATTTATAATGCCAGCAATGAGCTCCCGCCCTCCGCTGGAGCTGAAGGGCCCTTATGCATCAGTTAAATAGTTCTGGAGCACAAATTAAATGCATCTTGAGCAATACTGCAACACATAACCTTCATTGTACAGAAGACTGTGCATCCGTATCTTTCCAGCCAGGTAGGAGCAGTGTAGTACCGGTAAGTTGGGATTATACCGAAATTGCATCTGGATGAAATCTACAGTTCTAAAATGCTTAAGAGGTTGAGGACGAATGATTACTGCTCCCCACAACGATACGATGAAGGTAAAGCATTCGCACTCAGAGCTAATCCACCAGCGACATCAACAAAGAAATTGCCATCAAAATATTGTAACTCCCATTATATTTTTCTCCATCGAGGAAAGCACCGCTTGGAACTCTGAATGGTCAACTACCCTTTCCGATAGTGGGTAACATAACATAGCGCGTTCAGCGCTTTGTCCCGCAGGAGGCACGGTTCCATCTGATTGATAGTATACTCGCAATTATCCCTTTTCCCTCAGTGTCTTTCTTGGAGAAGTACCATAAGTCAGAAAATGGTTGTGTTGCTGGTTACTAGACTCCCTCCGGGAGGCCAAGACCTGCATCAATAAATTCACAACCTATCTCTGATTATCCCAGCCACTTGGATTCAGCATGGCCGGCGTCAATAGTTTCGAGCGCACGACCCTTAAAAGGCAATAGATTGGCGCCTGTAAATCATAGTTGGAATTTCAGAGATTTTACTGTTATGAATAATTTCACTTTTCCTACCATTTTCCTTCTTCAGAGAAGTTGGTCATTTTGGCGTGCTCGTCGTTCGACATTGTACGGCGGAGTTTGGCGATGCCTTTAGTCTGCACGCCGGGTCGGGCTCAATATTATGTTACCCTTACATCATTGCAGATCAACACACTATAATAATCATTACACCTTTTATCGCATGCTGGTGTAGATAAGCACATACATAGCCACATCTCCTTAACTAATTACCTAACTAACCGATGCAAAATCCATCCGCTCGCTGACGGGTAGGTTAATGCAAGCTACCAGAAGCTATCGGAGGTTATGAAAGGCCATGACATACCGGAGTACGTATCGGAAACTACCGGAGGTTGCGTAGCCCAGTTAGGGCAGCGGTGGTATTACTGTGTATGTCTTCTTGTTTGCACGGTCCTCTCCGTCAACTGCAGGTCATGTACATATGCTCGTACAGTAATTGTGCATTATGGAGTCATCGGCGGCTCATGCATGCATCTATTTTAAATTTTGCACACCCCAGTCCACTTCCTTTTGTGCACTCCACTTCCTACTGAGCTTCCAACTCGGGCAAGGTAGCTGGGGATGTGTTATATCACAACTTCGGAAAAGTACCGATCGGCGGATGCAGATTCCGTGATGATAAGCCCTCCAGGATACTATAAGGGACTAGACGGAGGGATCACCCTCGGGAACTGCTTCCTTGTGGATGGCGCCTCTGCAGCCCTGTCATGTTCGTACACATCTGGACGGGCAGCAGAACCGGATAGGTTAGCCGTTCCGTGATAATTGCGATCGATCCACCAAAGCGATACATAGCAGCAAGTCATTATTACAAACATACAGAGTGAACCCCGCCTCGGATCCATTGTTGTCAGACAAACGCTGGTAAAGTATTGCAAACCTGAAAGGGTTCACGACACGACACGAGGCTCAACACGAGGACATCCACGGTGCTTTGAACAGCGACAGACAGACAGGCTCCTGCAGGTCTGTACATCTTGGCGGAACATGCACATGCACATGAAATTCATGCACATGCAATCCATGCACATGCAATCCATGCACATCAGCTAGCCAATGACAGCATTTCAAAGCAAGCGTCAGTTGGCGGTTGGCGGCTGCCGATGCACATGTGCCATAACATCTTATTTGTGACTAAACCGTGCATGTGATGCAGGCATGCTCGTAAAGCAGATAGACTCCCCTCCCAGTCGCATAGCACAGCAAAAAAGTCTTTTATAGCCAACCTGCCTGTTGGTCGTCATCGCCTCCACATATGTAAGTGCCACAGCCTTCTACACGGCAACTTGGCCCTGTACATGCGGCCCCCTACACAAGCCAGCTGTCGAGACACCCGCATGCGGCACACACTCGCATGCACCGCCACACGCACACACACCGCCCCCCAACACGACTTGCATGTTGTTCGCGGCTCCTGCTGGAGCTCATGCGTCCATCCATGTGGTCCGTCGCCCGGGGAACCACCACCACCACCACCGCAACCACAACCACCACAACCACAACAACCACCACAACCACCACACACACCCAGTTCTTGGCCGAGTCGAGTCCTCCAATTCTTCTCTCTGGGAAAGAAGGTGGATATCAACCCGACGAGATCCCGGAACATCAACCAGAGCGACATTTGGTAGACCCCCCAAACGCGTTGAGATCCCAGTAGCTTCATTGCCACACCGTCAGCACTAACACCGGCATCAGCACCGCCTTTTCTCGATCTGAACACAAACCAGCACACATGCGAGTTCGTGTGCGTGCTCATTTACGCATAACATAGAGTTTGGGCAAGCTCCATGTTGCTTATACGTATGACGGGATTCGCAGCGAAAAGGTCACATTGCGGCATGTGGCTGCTGCTGTACAACCGCCGTACACCGCCGTACACCACACGCTGTACACGACCGGGTGCAACCCTGGCAAGTTAACCAAGCCAGGGGGACGGCACCTGGATTACAAAGTATTTACCTGGCAAGACGCCGAGAAAACAAGAGAGTCGAACTGTTCTGAGGAAATCAACCAAAAAATTCCGTCTCGGGAATATCAAAGAAAAAAGGAACAACGTGCAGAAGTCATATCTTTCGCTATGCGTTTTGGTGTCAGCAGTGTTTCCTTCATACACCTAATTAGGCAATGCCGTACATACAGACATAACAATACCTACGGCAAGCTATAATAGTTACTATTAGGACCCTCCCCATTTTGCTAATTAACAACCCTAAGACCGCATCCATGGAAGAGGAAATATTAAAAAGCCGCACCTAACCAACTTATGCGCAACCCTGCCGGGCATGCCCGTTCTGAACCCCTCGTACCGTTCGGTTCGCACACCAACTCTTGCTAACAAACAACTTACACGTAATAATCACATGCTGAACAGCGTCGTAGAAACGAATACTATAATAAAACCTAACAATACACCTTAGTATCTAATATTACATAGCCATGGCCTATTAGTAGTGCTTCGGCGTTAGATTACGAAACAGAAGAGCTGAACAATGGGAAGCACGACACAAGCGCACACAGAAAGAACAAAGAAACAAAATTGAATACCGGGAGGAGAGTGGAAAGAACTTACGGGGCCATTTAACTCGGGCGTTTTCGTCCGTTCTTCAACGCTGTTTGTATTACTGCGCCCAAGCAACACTCGCACCCATGCGGATGCGCTCCTTATCTTTCCTTCCCCCGGGCCGAGGAGGCCGATCCAACGATATGCAACGGCATCCAAACGATCCCAATGATGCATTGTTGATGGCCACGTCATCCTATATGCACAGAGACCTGCCTGCTAATATATCCGTACGCTTTGTCAGCCCCCGCTCGCTGTCAGCAGTTTCAATAACACAAGCCGCCACTGCCAGTCACATTCGTCATTCGCCGCCTCTTCATACACTGCTTGTTGCATACCAGTCGGAATGATCCGCTAGACAGCGGCCACGTGCTGCATATGCCTCATCAACACTGCACTAAAACCCAAAGTGAAACCCTTCAGGGTGCAAATTTAAGGGTAGTGGCGGGCGTCGATCCTCTTCAAGAGCATAAGAGCATGCAATGCTTAGGATTTGCCCTTTTACCTGTTACCCCTGTGTTTTACCAGGCAAATGACGGCGGAAACACAGGGCAACCACCACCAGGCATCTTCAAGGCGCATAGGCTTAAGAAACGGCTATCGGAAAAGGTTCGCTTGCCTCTTACCCCTCTTACCCCTCTTACCGCAACGTAAGCGACATGACCTCCCACCAACCACGCCAAGCCAGCGCCGGCCAGGACCGGATGGAGTGAAGGCACCCGCAAGGAGTTTCCTCCCTCCTTGCAGCGCACTCCGTCCTGCCCCGGCAATACCTGGAAGAACTGATGTGCCCCAAACCGTGTCTAATCCTGCGTGAAGGTGCACATGGCAACCGCCACCACTGCCGCAATCCGCAGCCTCCATGGCCCCCTGCAGTCCTAAGCCGACCCTCAGACCAGACCTACACCCTCTTAGCTCCGCCAGCCCTGCAGCTCCGGCCTCCGGACATACAAGGCACAACCCACCATGACACGAGGGACTATCCATACATACATACATACGTGCATACATACATACATACGTGCATACATACATCCATACATCCATACATCATTCACACATGATGGTGGTAGGCTGGGCCTCCGTCTTTTTTCTCCTCATCTATACATTAGGATACAGACACACGCACACACACACATTCGGGGTATTTACACACACATATTACCTTCTCTGTATGACAGCGTGGCAGTCGTACAGCTGGCCTGCTGCTGCAACATCTTTGTGCGCTTCTTGGCGCTATTGCTGCTGGCTGTCCCATGTAGCTTCTAGACACTGTTGCTCCTCGTACATTTTCGGACGTCTACGGGTGTACGGCGGCAGCATCCGCTAGAAGCTGCAGTACATCTGGGCGACAGCAGCGGCGGGCCATCTCCAGGATTGGCTTAAGCGCTCCGCTGGTTCGCAGCCCAGCACTGCCAGCCTCTAGCAACAGCTTTATCACAGTACGGTGCCCCTGCAGGCACAAACGCACAAACGTCTGTGTGAAGAAGAACCAAACTTAGGGTTAGAAGAGCCAAACTTTCAGGTATCCTTGCATGTGCGGCCAAGACAGTTGAAAGGACTTTTCCTGACGCGTACTTAAGGCATACTAGCGCCCAAAGAAATGGAGCCCCCTTCCACTGCCCCCCGAGCCGACGATAGCTCACAGCACACAGCACAGCAGGCCACATAACGGGCAGCATGTCGCACAGCGCTGCACTCAATCGCATCCCACAGCGCATCCTAACCCCACTACACGCCCGCTACCCTACCAGAAAGGCCGCCTCTTGCAGCGCTAAGGCCCCTCTGTAGACGGGATCCGCGCCCTGGCGCAGCAGAGCCGAAACCACAGCCACGCGGTTGTCGCTGGCCGCGGCGACGAGCGCTTGGTCCAGATGAACACGGAGGTCTGGTACCATGTGGAGGAGCTCATCCACAACCTGCGGGTGTCCGGCTTGGAGCAGCTCTGAACCGCCCTCACGGTCCACCTTGGCGCCATGGCGGAGCAGCAGCGCGGCGGCAGCGGAGTGACCGCAACGGCACGCTGCCAACAGCAGTGAGATCGTGCCACCGTGCCGGCAGCTCGGCGGCAGTAGCTGCGGGAGCGGTGGAAGCGGCGGCATCACAGCGCTTGGCGGCGGAAGCGGCGGCAGTGGAGGAAGCGGCGGAAGGGGCGGAAGCGGTGTAGATACTAGCAGCCGGCGCCTTGGTGGCCGCGGTGGTCGTGGTGGCAGCGGGGGCAGCGGCGGCTTCCGGCAGCGCGGCGGCGGGGTCCGCTGGTGACTATCGCGCCGGTTCTGTTCAGGTGTTTGGGGGGAGGGTGCGGCCCCAGGACCGCTGTCATCGACTCGAGCGCTAAAACACAGCTGGAAGTCGTGGCTGGGGCCATCACCACCGCTGGCGCCGTCGTTGACCTTCTGTTCGTCAATGTCATGATCCTCATCATCTTCATCGCTGTCCCAGCCGGACACGACGGTGCTTGTTGGCACGCGAACGGTAGTGGTGCTGCTGGCGACGACAGTGGAGAAGGGTGACGGTACTACTGCTGGCACTGGCACAGCAGCAATGGCAGCGGGAACAGTGACGGGGAAAGCATCATCGTAAGCGAGCATCTCACAGCACACCAGGGAGGAGGAGGAGGAGGAGGAGGCGGAGGAGGAAGTGCAGGCCGATGCGTTGGCGACAGTGGCGGCAGTGCTGGAGGCCGCCGCAGTCATACAGTCGGCCCTGGAGGTGACGGCAGCAGTTGACTGTGATGATGAGGCTTTCAGATCATTGAATGCTGGCTTGCCCGGCTCGTCCACGCCATAGATTTTGCTGCTAGTGACGGTCCCGAGGGCTACATGCGGCTGCAGCGCGCCTCGCCGTGACGGTGGACTCGGATCTGGAGCCGCCGCTGGAGCTGTCGTGACAGCGGTCCTGGTCGCAGGCATCTGAAGCGGCTGCATGCCGTCATTCGCCGCTCCGAAATGCCAAGACCTGTCCAAGCTTGCGACAGTCGGCCACTGACGCAGGGCGTAAGCTTGCAGCGGCTGGTTGGCGGCGGCAGATGCCGGTGCACCGAAACGGAGTACGGTAGCGGCGTACGACCGGCCCTTGAACAACGGCACAGCGATGCAGGGCCCGTCAACTTGCGTCCCTGCCTCCAAAAGCAGCTTGACTACGTTTGTGTGGCCACTGCGAGGGATATGAGAGTGTGGGGTTTGGGGGGCGATTAGGAGCTAAGTGAGCAGCACGGCGAAACACGTCTTCTTAAGCAAGGGTTAGGGTGCGCAGGGTGCGCACATGGAGGTTTTCCCACAATGAAAAACTACGACAAAGCATGTTCGCTGGCAAAACCTAGATCCAGGTCCGCGGACCTTTGCACTGCCCACTTTGGGGCTGATGCCACAAAAGTAGATCCCTCTAACGCGCCCACAAAACCCTCTCAAAAACAGCGGCCTGTGCAGTCCTACGAAGGCATTCACGCACTTTTGCACAGCCTTGAATAGCGCCGATGGCGCTAAGGAGCCGGACACGGCGTTGGGGTCCGCACCCCGAGCCAGCAGCAGCCACACCACCTGAACTTGGCCTTCCGCGCTGGCGGCCACAAGGGCCTTATCCATGCCCGATGCACCCAGAGCCAGGGCCAGGGCCACAACTTGCACGTGACCGGCAGAGGCAGCGGCCCCCAACAGCCCAGTTGCAAGCTGCCGAAACGAAAAGATGGTGCCCGGATCCAAGCAGGAAACTGTGCGCAGCGCGGGATTCGATGTAAATATGTAATGTTTCATTCACATACGGCAGGCACAAAGGTACGATAGAGGAGGCATATGCAAGGGAGAGTACGGCGAACAGAGACGGGAGGGGCAAAACGTGTTTTTTTCGCAAAACGTTTCGGGAAGAACGGTTAATGGGCTTGCAGTCGGTCGGGCTACTTGTTGGTTAGTGGTTAGGTGGTTGAGTAGCTGGGTATTTAGCTGGCGGTTATTTCACCTGCATGATACTGGTGTCCAGGTATGGAGAAGGATGTCTTGTTACGGAAAATCGTTTGACATTTTTTAGGTAGTTCGTTAAACAGGCAGTTAAATACTATGGCATAACTGATTGGAAGTTGGACCGGTTGGCCGTTAGGTACGGAAACTGTTATCGGGGCATCTTGGATTCTGCGCCAGGTGGTACCGATACAACTTTTAGCAATGGTACAACTTATGCCTACCATCATGGTTCGTAACTTCGATCTAACAGTGTTGGACATGAGCGGAAAGCCAAAGGGTAGGTTTAAAACTTCGCAGGAGTTCTTTTTGATGAACGCAGATAAGCACAAGTGGGGTGCCCAAAGCTGTACGGGTGCACAACGGGAACATGGTACCTGAAGAAGATACTGCGCTCGGTACCAAGATTGATGAAAGGCGCCGGACGGCTGCGGAGGTAGCGCTGCCAGTGGTTGCAGTGCCAGGGCCGTCGCTGCCAGGTGCAACACCAGCGCCGGCTCCTTCATCCGCTGCAGCTGCCACTGCAGCTGCCACTGCAGCTGCCACTGCAGCTGCCGCCACAGCTGCCGCCGCGGCTGCTGCTGACACCACCGCCGCTGCCGCAGTGGATCCCGGCGGCGCTGATAGCATAAGCAGCTCCTGAAAGGTGGTGGCAACCCCCCCATCACTGCGTACAGCATGCAGATCGCTAAGTTGGCCTGCTGAATCGCTGTACAATCTCACAGCTGCGCCTGAGATACCGTGGTCAACCACCAGCGCCCGCGCCAAGTGCATGGGTGTAGCTCTAACAGCTTGATGGTAGGTCTGGAAGACAGAGGAGCATGAAGAGGCGGCGGCAGAGGCGCGCAGCCCAGCCCAAGACAGCACCAGAAGCCACATCTGCAGCATGGCAAGGTACCAGGAATGCGAATAGAGCTATCAATGTTTGCGTTACTGGCGTGGTGGCTGGGCTTGGGTGAGGTGTTGCCTGCTGGTCGTGGTGATGTGTGATAAGGATGGGTGGGACAGGGTGAGATAGGATGGAACAGCATTGTGCGACGTGAAGCAAAAGTACCGGCAGACGTTTAGTAAAGGATTTCATAGTAGAAAATTACCGCGAACAGATTATGGTTGCGTACCTCATCTGGCAAACTGGAGAGGGAGTAGGTCTGCTTTGAGCCTGACGCGAGCATGCTGTCAATAAGGCATGTGGCATCCCTATAACCATCTACACGACTGGCTCTTTCCTCTGGAAGAAATACAACGGGATCTTCAAGCTGTCCCGTAGCTGCAAAGATTGGTTGCTGAGGCGACGTGTCCATTTCGTTGCTCGACGTCTGGAGGAAGGCGAGCGAGTTATCGCGCGACGAGGAGACACAGCCTGTCAGCGTGACGAGAATTCGAGGCTGTAAAATGTAAATTGTAAGGCGCAGCACAGGCGCTCACGCAGATATCGCAACTCGATGGCGCCTTATTTTACCTCAGGGTCAAATCGAAGCAGGATGAGGGATGCCAAAAATTAGCAGATACCAATTTAATTTTCCTAACGGCTTTTGATAGTATGCCTGATTGCCTGTAAAAGGTCGCCTACCGCTTTGCCTTCCAATTGGCGTGGATCACGGAGCATCTACCTATGTATTGAAGCAAGGTATAAGGAAGATCACACGTAATCAATTCTGGACAATGGAGTTGTTTGTGTCAAGAGGCTAACCCTCCCTGAGCGGTTCGTATTTTATGACTTGCCAAGGAATAAGATTTTAAGCAATAAGGAATGAAGCAACATCAGGCTTCATAACGTCTGTGCATTCCATCAACTGATGAACGGCATCCCACAAAGGGCATCGCAGACGGCAGCGCTCATCATCGTACATATCGCCGCCCGTTCCTCCCCGCTCCCTGCAAATGTAAAGGCTGCGATCCACAAAGGCACATATGCATGAGGCAAGATAAATTCCATAATAAGCGACGGTTGCTACCAAATCAATGTGCCTCCAGCTTCCTGTGAATATGCCTCCGAAGGGAATGCTTTTCTTCAATGTAATAAACATACACGCGATTTAAATCGATGCACAACTTGTCATGCTAGCCAAGTGGAGCTGTGCATTGCTTAGAGTTGCGACAGCTTGGTGAGACGGATTCCGATTACGATACTGTACCCGGCAACAGACGCAAATAACCACGGCAAAGAATTACATGCCTATACATGCATGTAAAATACTCACGTTATAAATGCACACATCAACAGTTCTGTAGGTTTTGTTTCGCTCGTCTCTAGCTTTCGGCGAAGATGCGATAAACGTGGAGACATTTAAAAGGCACAGTCGTAGCTTTTGGAGGACAACTGCCTACCGATTCAAATTCTGTCCGTGGCTGCAATAAATTGGCCTGATACAAGCCTCAACCATCAACGCCCAGAGTCGCCTGCTAATCGCCAAGAGGATAGGGATAGCATCCGTACCGAGAAACGCTAGGTCTAATGGCCTTAGACTGTAGCATTATAGCTTTCGTTTAATAGCTAAGGCTGACTTATGATGATGCAGATGGAGCAGGAATATGAAACGATCAGGCGCCCTGTAGCAGCAGAGGAACCATCCCCGCGCGCTTCCTTCGGATTTAACACAGAACACCTTTGCAATAGATTTCTTTATATTCCTTTCCTAAGTTCAAAGCCAACGTCCTTGGTGGTGCTGCCTATCCTACGGTCGCTATTCACCCGTGCCATGGTTTATTTGCTACATGCAGCAAGTGTTCAGTCATTCAATGTTGGCTGATGCCATACGCTTTGTGCTGCTATATTCTTAAAATTCAACGGCAACGCCTTGGCAATGCGGTTTAGCCGAAGCAAATATACATAAGGATATACTCAAGTATGAACATAAGTTGTATGCACTGTTTTCCTACACTTTTAATCATCTATCTCTATCTTGTGTGGTTGTTACAGTGGGCTCCAGACTCCCGAAGAGTAGAGCCATCGGGCCAGCTGGCCGTGCACTGCAGTAGAGACTAATATACCAAAAGATTATCATCTCAGATAATTAACCTCTCATCGGTAACCGCTCTCGCGAACAAATCAATTTGCCAGATATAATCCTCAAAAAGGGGTGATGTGCGCCAACGGATTCCCAACCTTTTCGTGGAATTCCTAAAGCTGCGAAACCCTGAATGCGGCCCCAAAAATCAACAATAACTCGACAAATTGCTTCTTCCGTAAGGGAAGGACCAGGTAACAGTGCCGGGTTGGTTTTCATGTTTGCAGCCATATAACTCTATCTTGATATCGGTGCGGATGACTATTGACGGTTGATGTAGCTATAAAAAGGGTCCGCCGGGAGCCGAACCGGAAAAGCGCTACTGAGCGATAATAAGGATATCAGCATAGATAACCAATGCTCAAGCATATGCGGCCTTGTTGTTGCCGACTGCAGGAGATGAAATAGCCGGTTACAACTGTTATAGATCACAGTTCAATGCAGATCTTCTTATTCAGAGACGATCAACCGTAATGACCTTCTGCGGAGGGCCAATTAAACGACGGAATGCGGCGCCTCTAAAAGTCCCCTGCGGGATATGAACAGACACAAATAGATATCAACAAAGGACGGTCCTTTGGATCATAAAAATTGTTATTATCTTACATTCTTATTCATCAGGAAAGGTTTGGGAATTAGACGGTACCCTCCGGGCCGCAGAACTCGGTACAAAGGTTGTGTCTTCATCGTCTTTGAAAATCCCAGCAGGAATGAGGCTAAGGCTTGTTTTGCGTTGTCCATTTTCCATTTGATTCTGAAGGTCTTTACATGCAAACGTGTGCAAACCGACGCAACTGGCGACCCGGGGGAGACCTTTCCTGCGACGGTCCTCGTTACGTGACATTCCTCGCGTTGCGTCCCTCGCCGGTCGACAAAAGCAAAGCCGTACATTGCACACAGTGTTTTTTTTAAGTAATCTATTCCTGCATCCCCTGCACGTTGATGGAGAAGAGCGACTACCTGATCATGTGCCGGGCGGCTACCCTCGACAAGCACGTGACGTCTGAAGTGCACAAGACGTCAATGGAGCATCAACAGAGCCAGAAGGCGCGCCTGGCACTCCAGCAGCAGCGGAACGCGACCCTGCCACAGCTCTACACCCCGGGAACACGGAGGCAGAGAAGGCCAAGCACCAGCAGCTCATCCAGCTCTTCTGGCAGCTTACCCGGGGGCGGCCCATCACGGACTTCATGGCTTCTAAGGAGGCGTTCGAGGCGCTGTCCGTCCCACACATAAGCAGCTCACACTGGAGCGGCTTCTCAGCCTGGAACCTCGCTGAGGCGCTTGACGGGGTACTGATGGACAAGGTCCGGGAGCTTGTGCGGAGCGCGCGATTCATTTCGCTGAGCATGGACGAGTGCGTGGGCATCGACAAGAATTCGCGCCTCTCCCTGCACGTGTACGTCATGGATGCGCAGTGGAGCCGGTTGCCGCTCCTGATCGATGTGAGTTTTAACGGGTGGACAGGCTGCCGGGACTGGGAGTTTGCCGCATTTGTCTTGTTCTCCACAAGTTGTAACATCATTCCTCACAAGTTCCTATCTTCTGAACTTGTGTCCACTTTAAGTACATGGGACATCCCTGCATCCCCGCAGTTGGCGCATGTACGGGGCGCACCAGACGCTGAGAACATCACGCAGTTGGTGCTGGATACACTGAACGTGGAGGGCAACCTCGGGGAGGAGGATTTGGCGCGCAAGCTCGTAGCGGTCAGCACTGACGGTGCAAGCGTGATGACGGGTGTGCATAATGGGGTGTCAGCAAGGCTCAGCCAGACCGCACCGTTCCTGCTGAGCATCCACTGCATGGCACACCGCACAAACCTCGCCATTGCCGTGCTGGAAAAAGCCCCGGTCATCAAGATGATTGTGAGCGTCATCAAGGACGTTTACAACTACTTCTCGGGCAGTGCTAAGCGTGTGAGCATGTTCAAGGATGTGGCCAAGGCTGCAGGAACGGATGGCAACCGGCTGAAGCGCATTGTAAAAACAAGGTGGATCTGTGCACGAAAGCCGGCAGCCTCCCTACTGGCGGAGTACCCAGCGCTGCTGCCGCTGTTCTGTGAGGAGGAGGAGAAGCTGTATAACACACTACGGGACGCACGCCTGTATGTCTCAATGCACGCGCTGATGTCCGCCCTGGTCACCATCGACATGTTCATCAAGCTTTGCCAGAGCCGTGGGCTGTATATTGGTGAGCTGGCCAAGGCGCTTCAGCGCACCAAGGATCGGCTGCGCGGCATGTACCTCAGGCCGGAGACCCGCTACACCACCGTGGAGTTTGGGGACTTCAAGGAGCTGCTGTCAGTCGATGGACACATCAAGGGCACCGCCTGGGTGTTCAATCCCGACACGCCGGGGGAGGAGCGGATCGGACTGATGTGTGGCAGCAGCGGCTTCTACCCCTTCACCGCTGATCCTCCTCGCACTGGCCGAGACCGCACACCACCGCCTTTGACACCGGACCGCCTGGCCCAGGTCGTGAAGTCGGTGCAGGCAGACATGTCAGCCGCGGAGGAGCTGATAGGTGAGCTGTCTTCGCGGTTTCCCCCACATCCACTGCTGGAGGCGGCGTCGATTGTCTACAGTGAGTACTGGGAGAACAGGCCCACGGCAGCCGACTTCAAGGCGAAGCTGAAGATCCTCAAGGACTACTACTGCCGTGAGCGGGTGGGCGCCAACTCCAGCAAGGTGCCACCAATGCTGGACAGCGCCTTGCTGGACCGGCAGGCGAACTTGTTCGCCTCCAGCATGAATCAGCTTGCTGCACAGCAGCTCCTCAGGCGGGCGCGAGAGCAGACCGAGCGACAGAGGCAGCAGGCGGCAGCAGTGGACCCAGACGCGCCCACATCCAAGCGTGAGCACCGGGTGCTGCTCGATGACACACCCACAGCACGGGTGTGGCAGGCCATCGGCAACTGTGCGATCCTCGCCGGCGGCTTAACGGAGTATTCGGCTTTGGCCCAGCTGGTGTTAGTGATGGTGCCGGGGTCGGTGGAGGATGAGCGGCGGTTCTCGGCCATGGGGTACTTGCAGGACCCCACCCGCAACCGCCTGGACGAGCACCTAGCATTGTGTGTGCGGATGTTTACCCAGGACCTGTTCGACCTGGGCACGTTCCCGTTCCTTGACGCACTGAGGAAGTGGCTGGACAGCAGCAGCAGGGGCCGGAACATGATGAACCGGTAGAGTCCTAGTGTGCTGTGGTTTGCAGTGGCGGGCGGGTGACGGCCTTTGATTTGCTATGCGGTTGCTTGCTTTGGGCCTTTGCTTGGTCGGATTTACTCTTTGTTCACAAACAGTGCCAGAACTATCTATGCATGTGCATGAAGAGTGCACACATGAACGAAAACGCGCCAACGCAGTGCGTGCCTCTTGGTCTATGAGGGGAGTTGTAACTTATCGGGGGGGGAGTCTGGGGGG
>NW_003307545.1:2366980-2374509 GCF_000143455.1 Volvox carteri f. nagariensis | reverse complement strand
CCCCCCCAGCGCCCCACTCTTAAGGAATACATTACGGCGACGCTAGCAACTTTGTTACTTAGGTTGGAATAAATTGAGACCCCCCCTAAATGAAAAAAAATCACTGATTGCACAGTTCATTCCCGCATTGCCGACCTCTCCATTCGTAACATTACCTGACGGACGCTGAGGCCAAAAGTGTGGACTTCATGTTACTCGACTTCCCTGCACGCAATGTGTATTGTTCACACGGCAACTTCAACGTTCCAATGTGTATCCCCAGCCGTGGTGTCCCGAACACGCAGGTGCCGTTTTCCCAACAGTCGATTGTATCACAGGTGGCACTGCGGCCCACAGACAGAATCCCCTTTACGCCGTTGGCCATGCGAAAACGCCCTGCTGGACCGCGTCTGCGTGGGCTGCATGGTTTTCCAGTGAATGTCAAGTCACCTTATGTGGAACTACGGAAGCTGGAAAAGTGCGTGGCGTTCGTCGCTTGCGGCTGAAACTGCTCGGGAGTTCGTTGCCAACTCCGGTACTTTTCCAGCGGCTTTGGAGTGCTGTGGTGCCGTTCAGATGTTGCGAATCGATGTTGTGTTCAGGAATGCGCAACGCAAAGCGGGCAGAAACGTTGTCCCTGATTGTCAAGAAGAAGGAAAAAGATAACACCGATGACATACAATCACGCATGCACGCGGTTCGGTTTGCCTTTACCCGGCCTCACTTGTTTGTTGGCAACATAGTGCCCGTTCATCTCTTTCGTTCGGGACCTAGGTACCCCAGCTCATCTCGTGCATCCACAGAAAACCTGCTGCTCAATCAGGACCGGTGGGTTATGGCGCTCTGTGTGCACCCTGACCGCCACCAAGCTCGGACGCGTACCTACCACCACCGACGGGTTCACACGCAACACCAATGCACCCCACGCACCAATGCAGCCCCTCACTCATATATCAACCGGAAACACGACTGCCGAATGCCACCCGGCTTCCCTTTGCGTACTTTGCTTGCTACACTGCACAGCGTACGCGTTGTCCGGCTGCCATCCACCGAAGAAATCTACGGAGAACCTTCCGTTCTCCACCACCACTACCACCACCACCGCCGCCTTCACCGGATAAGCCGCAAAGAACATCGAAAGCGCCCAACCAATCAAGCTGAGCTTTCCCGTTGAACCAAAATAGGTGGGGCCGTAGGTGACAGATGGAACATACCGTACATACATGCATGTAGTGGATGGGCACATACATGTGTATTGTGTCAATTGATGCATCATGTTCTTCGACTTGAGCAATGCTTCCCTGTTATACTACAATCAATTGCACAATTGCATCCACGTGAACCAAGGGTCCCCTTCCGACTTTTGTCGCCCCACGCCATCACTCCAGCTGAGCTCCCCTCATCCAAAAATGCACCATTCGTCTGCTTGCACCACTCCATAATAACGAAGAGTATACCAGTATCCATGCAACGATGCGGACGCACTTCGTGCAGGCGGCCCCACCCCAGCAGCCACTCGATTGAAACATACGACGGCACACATTAACAAGCCAGCCAGCCCTAGCCAGCCAGCAAGCCAACCAGACACAGGTAGCTAGACATGCAGGCTGCCATGAATGGGAAGATAGATAAAGCGACACATGAATGTTTACGTAGGCACCCAAGCAGCAATGGCTTCATTCCCAGCAGCTCGCTAAATCCACATCATTAGCCGAGCTGGCGTGTTGGCTCGAGGTGACGCTTGTGCGGCGGGCGGGATGAGGCGGCGGAACGGGGGCCGGCGGAGCGGAGGGTCGCTCATCAGTCATCGCCACCTCCACGGCCACCCCTAGCCCCTACAAACACCGCATCGCCCCAAGCGTCCATCCTGTGCAAGTAGGATTTCAGGAAGCAAGAGGACATCAGCAAGAGGACATCAGCTATCCATCCTGTGCAAGAGGACATCAGCCATCCATCCTGTGCAAGAGGACATCAGCCATCCATCCTGTGCAAGAGGACATCAGCTATCCATCCTGTGCAAGAGGACATCAGCCATCCATCCTGTGCAAGAGGACATCAGCCATTCATCCTGTGCAAGAGGACATCAGCCCTAAAAGCGGACCCTGATTTGGGCGCGGGCAAGCGAGGTGTCGGGATGGTAAGGACATGCATGGCGGATGCTGCTAAGACAGAAGCCCCAAAGGCCGTCCTGGTTGCGTCAATATGAACACATGTCATGCACTAAAATGCCGCCCATTTGTTCTCAGAGTGTAGCCATGGGCGGCGCATTCACGTACGCGCAAACGACTACTGGCGTTCTCACGCACATGCGTACTCATGCGCTGGACGCCGCCACCACCTTCCTACCGGCCCTAATTCCGGTTCCGGCGCCCCGAAACCAACGTCGCGCTTTTCCCACCCATGTCGTCACCCGTGTTTCCATCCGTCGCCTCGCTGTCACCCGCACCTGAATCGATCGTCCAGAATCAAGCCGGACGGGATAATGACCTGCGCCATAGGCAGAGAACAAACTGGAAAATGTAAGTGGGGATTACAGTCAACGTGCTGAGATTATATATATATATATATATATATATATATATATATATATATATATCGAGACACAGAGAAAACGCAGGAAAGGGAGAAAGGGAGACACGTGGTGAAAGGGAGAAAGGCAGACAGCCGCCCACATGCATGCCATGTACGAATCCCCGGTAGAACCCATTATGGGCTCCCTTCAGTTAGGACAGCGGTCCGGGCTCCCAGCCTAACAGCAACACCCATCCACATGCGCCCCCGACAGCAGCAAGTGGCTTGTTACTCCACGAGAATTTTTTAACATCCAATGAAGAATCCACCATTTATCCACCGCTGAGATTGCTCCATCATGATTACGGAATGGATGTTCACCTCCATTTCAACCAATTACACACAGATATACATATAGGTACACAAACCTTATGGCAACGTTTGCCCTAAGCCAACACGCATATGCGCACACATGCATGCATACGTACATACATTTACGCATACATACCTGCGTGTAATAGGCGGAGCACTGGTAGCCCACACGGTTGGGAATGTACGACGCGAACAGGCCCCACTTGTCGCCGACGCCGTGCTTTTTGGCGGTTTGCACGAACAACTCGTGCTCCTCCTGTGTCCACTCGCCCTGGGCCTGCAGCTCCCCGGGTGCAGTGTGGCGGTAGAAGTAGGCGTTGGGGTTCTTTTGCAGCTGGCTGGCGGCGAAGGCACGTGCGTCGCTCCAGCCCTTGGACTTGAGATGCGCCGGCACGTCTGGTGTGATCGGGGCCCAGCAGGTGCCTCGGTTGGCGGGCTCGTGCATGACGGGTGTCAAAGGATGTATATATTGTATATTGTATATGCCGTAGTGACACAGTAAAAAATAGTGACACACAATTGGGATGCCGTCACCAATGTTGTAGCATGTGTAATTGTCCCCAAGACCCCTCCAGCACGGGCGTCACCAATTGTACGACGCAGGGCGCATTTTTATGACTGGTAGGAAGTTAAACGAACAGCTTTATTACTTTTTTAGGTAAAGGATAATATATTGACGAACATGTTGGCAAGAGACACCCAAACAGAATTAACCGGCTTGGTAGAGAGAGACCCACACGCACAAGTGCACGCATGATTTTTAAACACGCACACATACACACACACACCTGATTTGCTAATTTTGCGCTGGAACTTGCCGCCTCCTCCTGCCTCCCACGCCTCCGCAGCGCTGGACGCCAGGCCCAGATGCTCCGCCACCTCCGCCTTAACCCAGCCCCGAAACCGGCCGTCTGAGCGAAACCATCCCTCAGGCAGCGACTGGCCTTTGAACTTCAGGTACTGCTCCTGCGGAATCCACCGGTGTGGGCGAGCGAGGTTACTATTGCATGTTGTCGACCCTTGCAGGACTTGCTTGCGGGTAGAGTCATAGCGTAATAACAGCAACAGCTGCACTAGCAGAGATACATGCGGGAGCCGTGGTGCGACTACAACGGCACCCGTTGTGGTGCACACATGTTCTCAATCCCGCCCCCTCCTCACATCCTCGCTTACACACATACACGCACACGCACACGCACACGCACCCGAAGTTGACAACCCAACTACCCAACCAGCTCACCAACCGTGCGCGATACAGCGATACCGTACCTACCTACCTACCTACCTACCTACCTACCTACCTACCTACGCGCTGTCTGTCCGTGCTGCCCTCAACCTGGACCCAGATCAGCCTCGGAGCCCTCGCCCCGGCCCCCGGCCTGATCCCATCTGCTTCTTGACCCACGGTTTCATCTTTTTTAATATATCCTCTTGGCCGACAACGCGACAATGAAGAGGATATTATACAACCCCTAGCCCGTAATGCTGTGTCACAAACGGGGCCCTGCACGACGGGCCCCCACAAACGGGCCCTGCACGACCCGGTCACCTTGCAAGGTTGATTCTTGGGTGAACCCTTGGGGTTGCCAAGGGATATCCTGTGTACCAGTGCCCAGTCTTCCCACACCTACCTGCGTCATGATGCCCACACCACGACCCGTGGCTCCAGCTTGGTCGGCTGCGGGAAATGGGCCCGGAGCCCAGAGAGCGGAGGAAGCACGGCGGGCAGGGGGTTTCAAGCAAGGCGCGAGGGAGAGGAGGCGGGAAACAAACCACGAACGCGAACCGGTAAAATCCTATCTACTCGCCAACGGCGCATTTATCTCATCCCATGGATGCAAGTACTAGGGAGACACACGACAGGTGTTGCTGGCTGTCGTGATGATGGCGACTGCGGCAATAGCGAGTGCTCTGCGTGTATTGGTAAAGGAAAAGGGCCCAACCCCCTTCAAAGTTGGTGACAACAAAAATTGCAAGCAACTAGCATGTCTGACCACCCCAGCCCCAGCCCCCAAACCTAGTTTTTTCTCACTTTATAGGGGTTTGCAGCCGACGCAAATGGATGGCTTGCGCCCTTACCCTTCGCCTAGGAAACCCAAGCCTTCTTTGGTACTGGCACAGGTACTCGGCAGCCGCGATTTCTGCCCCGCGCCCGCATTGAACATTCCACGACGCCACGCACCTGCTTCGCTCTCCACGACGTCTGCAATGGCTGCTGCAGCTGCAGCCCCCGCCAGACGCCCTGACCGCCGCATGGGCTCTATCTCGCCACGAGCGCGCTTTCCCTGAGCCGCTGGGCGACTGCCTGCTTGCACGCCCTCCGAAACCGATTGAGGTCGTGGGGCTGCGGGTTGCAGGTTATGCTGCCTGAGCTTCTCTACTGCCGCGGTAACACCGATCTGGGACAGCATCATCTGGTTCCGTTTGATAAGCTCCGCCCTCTACAATTAGTTCGAGAAATGTTCTTCAAAGCAAACCAGGTCGCCTTTGCCAGGCGCGATTTATTCAATATACCGAGCATAAATATATTATATTTAACTCGTTTGGATCGATCGCATACCTCGCGCTCAAGATCCGTCATCTCGGCTGATTGCGGTGCTTCATCTTGTTGATGTTTGTTGACCAAGCATCGGGCCTTGCCTTTGCCTCGCCGCTGCTGACCTTCTTTTATGCCGGTTGAGGCTGCGTCTAGCTGCGAGTCAATGACGGCAGTTGCTTCCATTTTAAGGAGGTTACTGGCAAGTCCTGGTGAGCGATGTCATGTAACTGAGAGTCAGTCAAGGAGTCAAATAGCCAACATGTTCGTTTCTGCTTTACAGGTACTGAGGAGCGGCTCATCTTTCCCGTGGGCGCAAGATTTTGACAGCTGTTAATTCGTACTGTCGCTGTTTAAACTTCCAGCCCGACCCTCCTTGCTCCTTCCACTTTCTGTACATATTTGCTGCATCATGTATTCATGATATATTAATTGCGCCATGATGCGCTCTGATCTCCGCCCCGTTGAGCGAATCGGTGTTGGGACCTTGTAAAAGACACACGACGATATAGACAGCACGAAGCTTCAGTCCTTTCGAGTGGCCCATACCAGGTAACGGCACGGGCCTTCAGAGCTTCCTGGCGGCAAGGTTTTATGCCTCTGTGCAGGGCTTGAAACGACGTACAACAGCTGACCCCAGGTGTTCACCCAGCGTCACGCTATTGAAGGGGAAGAAATACCTAGAATTGGATTTAACCACGACGCGGCGAAGCCAAACCCAACGCCCAAGGCCCTGCTGCAGTTGTTAACACCCACACAACCATGCTTCCGACTCTTGTTCCTTCTTGTGCGTTCCAGGGAGCTGCTCGTCCAACCGCTTGAATACCTTTACAACACTTTCCCTCATTTTTTTACCACAATCTCCACGTCGCAACATGTAATGGTTGTGCAGCCCCAACAAGACCTGCCAAATCCGCCGGCATCCGCTCACAAGCTCTGGTTCCCCTCCCACAACTCCCACATACACCAGGCACATACAGCAATTTGCTGACCTGATCTGCGTTGATAACTTGCCTCCTAAGCCTCCAGAATCTTCTGGTTCTTGTCCCCCTCGACCCCCAACCCATGACCTCCTACATCAGCGCCAACCAGCCACTGGGTCAAGCAGCCAGTGTATGTGCGAGATTCGTGCACGTATGTACCGGCGCGATGCTTTTCGGCAACGGCTTCATCAAACGGAACAAGACTTCCAACCAGATCAGAAAAACTTAAGTACGAAACTGTATCCCGTGCAAAGCTGAATCAATGGAAATCAACGCCGCACTAAATATGAATTATTACCTCTCTATCCCAGTCGACCACTTGATGCACCTTTGCCTATCCTATTCCTCCTCCTGAAAGCCTGACGAGACACCGATGGCCAACCGTCAACCGAAAACAATTAACCGGTGACAACCCAACCAACAAAAAAAGAGTAATACGAAGCAACCTCCTTATCAAAGCACCACACAGTTTTGAGACGCGGATTCGGAAAGATACGATCAACTTTAAGTGACAGAACAATTGTTGCAGCGGTTGTATGACCTTAGCAGCAACGAAAATCCGTTTCTTAGTTGAGGAAGCGCCCACGCAGCGAATGCCGTTACCCGTCATTCCGGGCCCATGCTTCGAAACTGAGTGAGTGTTTGTTTGCCAGTGAAAAGGACAAAATCCTATCACACATCCTACACAATACAGCACTGAGCACACAATCATCATATACCCACATTTTCGCTGAACGCCTACACAAATTAAGCCGGCAACTCCCGTCAGCGGCCGCCAGGGCGACTCACTCTGTATCCCTCCAGTTTCAGCTTAAAATGCTGCGGGGAAACGCCGGAGGAAAAGCCGCATTCGCAACCGCCACACGGCATGACATCACAACCGCCAACATCTTGAGTTTGACGCAGAATACAACAGTTACCGATAGTTGACCGGTCCGCGGTCTCAGTTTAGGGAGTAAGGGTAGCTCGCCTGGAGTGGTAGATCCCCCACTTGAATTCATGACTTACGAGGGCATCACTGGATGTCGACCTGGATGTCGTATCGTTCCACCTTGTAATCACAGGGACAGCCTTTGACAGCACCGCATAAGTACGTCCGGCGGGGTAGCCGGTCGCTGCTCGGACCCTGGGGCGCATACTATTAAAAC
>NW_003307545.1:2307485-2366930 GCF_000143455.1 Volvox carteri f. nagariensis | reverse complement strand
TTAGGGTTTTAATAGTATGCGCCCCAGGGTCCGAGCAGCGACCGGCTACCCCGCCGGACGTACTTATGCGGTGCTGTCAAAGGCTGTCCCTGTGATTACAAGGTGGAACGATATCACCTTGCCGTCGACGCCTCCACTGAAGCTGTAGCAGCAGCTTCAGCGGGTTACCCCGACACCGCTGCCAGCTCCGCAGTTGTCGTACCCGTAAGGCCCAGATACTCCATATGCTTGGCGTTGGCTTCGTCGGCTGCGCAGGAAAAGAGCGGACAAAGGAGAGGGAGGGTTAGAAGTGCCAGGTCTTAATTAGATCGACCGGGTTAAGGCCGGGTTGCAAGGAAGAGCCACGAGAGGGTATACGACGAAGCCAACGCCACGGCGATTGAAGAAAAGAATATACCAGAGATAGACGGATGCTCCAAGACTATTCAGTGTTGCTCCCTCTTGCACATGTTGATGCGAGAGGAAGAGAAAGCATCAAAAACTCCAGTGCCGACCCACAAAAAGGTGTTCAAAGCACCCACAAATAGCCGATGTCGGCTGCCGGGAGCGACAGGATGAAGGGGAGGAGTTACTGTTTGACGTGACGAGCGTGACAAGCAGTCTCTCCCCTCCTCCCTCCCCCCCAACGTATCCCCCAAGCACCCACCACCAAACCGCACACGCGCCCCCACCTCGTGTGTCCATGAGGGCCATCCACAGCGGCGGCACGAACACGGCCAGAGCCAGAAGATTCACCGGCCCAGGGAAGCACGGGCCGCAGACCGCCCCTCCGGGGGGTGCGGGGGGCGGCCGCAACACGCGGTAGCTGTGCCGGTAGTGACAAACAAATGGGCCGATGGGTTGGGGGCCGGGCCGGGCCCGGGGCCGGGCGGTATGCAAGGACGGGTGCAAAAGGCATGACGGGTAGGTGTGTGAGTGGGTGTATTACAGTGGGCTGCAGGGCGCGGCGGGTGTGTGTGCTAAGGATGTATCGGTCAGCTATTGGATAGGTGTATCTGTGGTTGGGTATAGCTTACGCCGCAAAGGTAGGATAGATCGTGGGGCAGGGGGGTTTGCAGCCCCATGCGCCGTCCATGCGCATGGGCCTTGCAGGCAGGTTCCAGACGAACAGCGCCGCGTGGCTGTGGCTGCGGCTGTGTCTGCGGCTGTGTCTGCGGCTGTGTCTGCGGCTGTGTCTGCGGCTGTGTCTGCGTCTGCGGCTGTGTCTGCGGCTGTGGCTGCGGCTGTGGCTGCGGCCCACCCAGCCACGTGCACATGCACGGGTGCGGTCGGCCGGTCGGCCCTGGGGTGCCCACATTGGCACGCCTGGGCAAGGCCCCCGCACAGACACTTCCCCTTTTTCTGTACGCCATTACCCCCCTTCCGTCACAAACACGAGGTGTGACCCGTCCACCCCCCTTTACCTCTTCACACCGTGCAGGTGGTGGTCGGAGTGGAGGAGTACGTTAAACAACACGCCGTTCTGTTTGTTGGGGGGGAGAGGTGATGGGGCGAGGTAACTACGTTTTGCAGAAGCACATAAATGTTTGCCGACCTGCCAACGCCGGTGTGTGCGCGTATGTATGTGTGTTGGAGTGCGTGTGTTGTGTGCGTGTATGTGAACGTTACAAGTATCTGACCGGGCCTGATAACACCGGCCTGGGACTGCCGCCCAGCCCCAACGGAAAGACCGCCTAAGCTCTCTCCCGCGGACGGGAGAGGGGCGCGAGGGGGCCTCTGCTCCCCCCCTAAGCAGCCGAGAGCCGCAGGCCGCTAGTTCCGCTCTCTCATCCGGGGGTGGGAGGCGTCGCACGCACGCACGCTCTCACGAGTCAAGGTTCCGTCACGCGAGTTTGCGCACTGAGCCAATTTGTGTGCGTGTGTGTTTTTGTATGCGTGTGTGTGCGCGTAGGGAATTTAGCGGGCGGCAGCCCAGGATTCGGGATGTTGCAGCAGAAATCGACTGTACTGAAAGCTCTGTACGGCAGAGCTTTTCGCCGCCATCTTGCCGCCCCACCTCCAAAAAGAAAACAAAACTGGCCCCACACTATTCTCACTGTCATCCCCTTCTGCGTTACCTCCAGTGCATACAGCGAGTTCCAGCTTGTGTACGGCGTGATGGGTGTGTAGCGGCGTGAATTGCCCGGCATCGGCTGCCGTACAAGGCCGTAATGTAGAATGTAGTCAAAGACCGCCATGTAGACCAGCAGGATGAAATTAGAGGTCAGGTGTACGGCGATGGCTACTGGACCAAAAATGCCGTACATGGCGACCGTCAGTGCCGCCTGGGCCACAAGCCCCACCAGCGTACTGCAGGAGGAGAAAAATTACGTTGCACGCGGTACGGCCCCGGATTTTCCAAGAATATCAAGGCGAGTGCTTGATTAGGCTATGGTTGCACCTTTCACCGGTATCCCATGATACTGCCGATGACCGGCGATGCCCCGATTGGTGATGCGCCTGTCCTAGTAACGAGCCTCCAACCAGTTAGAATTGTCGCTACCAATATATTCAGCACAGACAGGCCAAATTATATCAAATTATAAATTATAACTGATAAATTTGTTGACCATAACAAAGAAAACCGCAAATGCAATCAGCATATAAAAGATTAATACATGCCACGCTACCTGCACTATAACTTCATGCTTTATTCTCGGCGACCAAATTGGACACATCGCCATTAAGACTCCTGTAACCATCATGGTTTGATGAACAACTACAATAACCACAAGGCTTGGATGTGTGTCGCGTGCTGCCCACCATCACCACCATAACCACCACCACCATCACCACACAGTCGTCCATATCGCCCCCACATCGGGGCGGCCGTATTTCTACCCGTTCTGGCGTCTTTCTGTCTTCCTACACTTCACCACGTGTACACCTCCAAAACTCCGGCTATTTCTTTTCCTACTACTACTACTACTACTACTACTACTACTACTGCTGCTGCTACTACTGCTACTACTGCTACTACTGCTACTACTGCTGCTACTACTACTGCTACTACTGCTGCTGCTGCACCAGTACTGCTACTACTACTTCATCTACTGGGATATTACTTGTTTTCGGACTTATTTCTTCCACCTGCATGGCGTGCTTCCCGCGGCTCATCAGTCTAATCAATAAACACACAGTCATACAGCCATTATAACACACAGCCACGCACACCTTGCGCTATATATACACACACATATACATACACACACTCACTCACTCGCCTGTTATGGGGGCTGAATTTCGACTTGCCTGCCCGGTTGCACTCCTGAACCGCCAGATGCCAGGCCTGCGGCAGCGGGTAGGTGGCGGGTAGGTGGCGGGTAGGTGGCGGTAGGTGGCGGGTAGGTGGCGGGTAGGTGGCGGGTAGGTGGCGGGTAGGTGGCGGGTAGGTGGCGGGTAAGTGGCGGTTAGGTGGCGGGTAGGTGGCGGGTAGGTGGCGGGTAAGTGGCGGGTAGGTGGCGGGGTAGGTAGCGGGTAGGGGGAAAGACGAACCACGAACGAGTGAAGCTGCTGCCAGGTCAAGAGTGTACCAGACGCAGAACTGACCAAAAGGCGTTCTTGAAGGCGGCGACCTCGGGATGACGTAGCGGGTAGGGGGTACGAGGAAAGAAGGCGAGGCGGGAAGCACAACCAACAAAATGCAAAATGCGTTACCCTCCACCCGCACTTCCCTCTGTCCTTCCCCCCATCCCCGGCGGCACAGAACCCCTCGGGCTCACCTCCTTGTAGCTGCCGGCGTAGTACGGCAAAAAGAACGAATAGAAGTCTTGGCCTTTGGGGGCGCATGTGTAGTCGGGGGGGGTGCAGACGTGCAGGTGGTGCTGCAGATGGGCCCTGTGGGTTTCGGGGTAAATATTGGGGTTTCGGAGAGGGCTAGCTGGCTGGCTTTGAAACGGTTTTGTTCCCGGAGAAAATTTGAAAGAGGGTGGGAATAGGCACACCCTGGTTTCGGAGCGAATGGTTTTGGAGCGAGTAAAGAGCGGGCGGGGTTCCGACGAGAACAGCACTGTACGTCAGCTTGTCGCAGTATAGGCATCTACCGCTCAACGGGACCTTACGTACGCCGTACATATGCCGTACCTGTAGTACGGGTACCACCAGTACAGCGCAAGGAACATCCACGCCGTCGCCAGGTGCACAGGGTTGCGGCTGTGGATGAGCTCGTGACTCGCCGCCATGGCGACGGAGGCGCTGGTCGCCAAGGTGTACGACAACAGCAGTAGCAGAAGCGGCTGCAGCGGCACCGTCGCGACGGTGGCGGCGGCGGCCATGGCAACCGCCAAGTGGGCCAGCACGGCCAGGGTGGGCACCAAGCGCGCAGCGAGATCATCAACGGCCGGCACCTGCTTTCAAAACCCCGCCACCGCAAAACACACGTGCGTCAGATGCCGTACATTGAATCCTTTGTGTTACCCTACTCACCTTGTCATGGCCTTGTGGCGCATAGGGGTGAGTGCTTACATGGGCAGTAGTGGTTAACATGGTGGGTAGGTACGGAAAAGAGTGTACGACATGTTGGCAGGAAATGCAGCCCCGGCGGTGGTCCCCGACTGTGTGTACGTGTACATGCAACCACTAGGACTTAACGCCGTGCCCATGCTGCAGGTCCTTCAGTCCTTGCCATTGTCCTTCACCCCTCCGAACCGGAGCACTGGGCGCTGGATGAGCAGCGGGGATGGCGGGGATGGCGGGGGGAGTTGGGAGCGCAGGGTTGCGGTGCCATGGCGGACGGGGAACAAGGACTGGAACTCAACCAATGGCGGGAAAGAAGAGAGGAGGAGTGGGGGAGCTAGAGGGGAGGTGGTGCGGAGACTTGGTATGGAGGTGTCGTGGACGGATGCAAGCGGGGGTGGATGGAGAGGGGAGCTTTCTTACTTTGGTTGTGGAAGGAAGCGGATCCTGGCGCTGCTCTCCAAGGAGCCCATCCAGCGCCGGAATGACGCAATGGAGCAGGAGGGGCCCCGATCCGATAATGAGGAGCCGCAACCACGCGAAGTTTGGGTCGATTGCAAAGGACTACCGTATGCAGTGTAGCATAAGGAATGAAGGGACGGGAAAGGGTCGCGCGAGATGTTGCTTTTTGTATTTGTCGTGGCAAAGTAGAGCGACTACAGGGAAATGCTGGAGGTTGCGCTGGTGAGAAGCTTCGGGAATTTCGGCATAAGGGCACCTTTTTCCCGGTGTTACAGAGAATCCCTTACAAAAGGCTACATCGCAAGTAGATGCCAAAATTGCCGCAGGCAAGCCTACTAAAAAATATTCGGTGTCAGAAGGCTCAGCGCTTTCAAACCTTTAGCTTTCAGATCTTCCGCTTTCAAACCTTTGTCGTATGGATTACCTAGCCCCAGGCGCGTGCACGCAATATTTGACCTTACCCCAGTACAGCTTGCGGTAGCAGCCGCTGCAGCAGTTGGCAGAATAAACGGCACAATCCAATGAAGGGCAGTGCTTTGCGCCAAGGAGCCAGCCTTGCTAGGCGGAAGCGCAGCGCTGGATGGCCCCGACACCTCGAGACACCGGACAATAGACACAGGGAATTTCCTAGATATCGGATCGCGTTTCAAGTATAAAGCGCAACGGTATGTGCGCGAGCTATGCAACCTTGGACAATTTAAAGCTTGCCGTTGAAGGCGCAATTGATAGGACGACATATTGAACGACTTTAGGCTTGAAAGAAGAACAAGGACAGACTTTGAGACGACGCTAGGTTAGGCTAGTCGAACTGTTGCAAAGTAACAAAACCCAAATGCGACCTGCATTAAGGGAGGAGCTTTGACACCTTTTCATATAGGTCCTATCACATATATCTATTCATCTGACATGGAGTGATAGGTAACCTGATTTTCACGTTTGAGACAGTGCTCGGGCCGAAACCTGTACTGCAAAACCTCGGGAAACCTCCGGTAACTGTCGGAAACCTCGAAATGCTGCAATTTGTTATGTCTATGCATGGCAAACGTCGTAAATGGGCCTTACGCGCCGGCTTAGATACCCCCTCAGATAGCTCTCAGGTCTCGTGATCACCCGACTGCCACCTAGCCAAAGGTCACACAGGCCTAGAGTTAGATCCTTTGTGACCTATATGTTTTTTGCTTGCAAGGGTTACAACTTGTATTCATGGGAGGGGGCTACAGAGGTATAGCGAGGTGTCACAGCATCTAAGGGTTTGCTGATTGGACTGTTCTGGGATAAGTGATTCGGGGGTTGTGGTCCAGCCATCAACTGAGGTGCCTGGTCTCCGCTATTCTGACATCATAAGTATGAAACTAAGCAGGGTTAAATACCATGCGTATGCTTTGAAAACAGATTCCGCGTACCGCGCTTGCCGAAAAGGCCGGTAACTAGTTTCAGTCTTTCCGGTGTTCCCGGACCTCTTTGCCGAAAACACGGAAACAGGTTTCGCAGAGTATCCGTTTCGGCCCGAGCACTTGTTTAAGAAGAGCACAAGCAGTTGATGGCCGTACGTTCTACCACCTTTCATTGTTAAATGCACAGTAATACTCAAACTCCCACCCACGCGGCCAGGAGAAGTCTTCATTTCGGACAACAGAGACATGCAGATTCAAAATGAGGATTTAATTGGGGTCTCAGCGTAGTCACGCCAGATTTTTAGCCTAGCCGGCCGCCTGGAGTCCCTGGACGGCAATGGGGTGGCAGGGTGTTCGGCCTCGACTTTTGAGGTTCTGCCGTTTTTGTGTTCTCCTTGCCCTTCTTGCGTGTTCCGGCTGCAATGGGCCGCATGACAGCTTGTTAAAAGCAAGGCGGCCGAGAACTTGGTGCACGTCGCGAGAAGGTTGTTCGGTGTGCCATCAATGCAAACGGTGCCTGTGTATAGTGGAAGGTGCAGCCCTGCGGCGGCACCTAAGGGCGAGCCTGGACACCGCGCAGTCGGTGGGGAGGGGTCGCAGCAACCCTGAGCACGGTGTGATGGTCACGAGCCGTGACCCGCACATGCAGAGGAACGCCCGCGGTCGTCATACTCTAACTTCTAGCCCTGCCCCGGGGGTACCGCCCGCAGGGCCGTTCCTGCTGCTGTCGCCAATATCTAGTGAAACACTACGCCCCGCGTATGCAGCCCCACGACCACGGCGCCCCCGTCCACCATTGTTCTGGAAAGGGCCCACCACTGCGACCCCTGTGCTCCTTCTCTGCAAGGTATTTGAGGGAGACCTTCTGCCGGGCACGGGCAAATTCGTCATCCTAATCGTGAAGAACACTGTCTGCAACCGAACGATCGCCGTCGCAAAGTAGTCGCAAAGTAGTGCCGGTGCAAAGCTACTAGGCCGTCTCTGCCTCGCATCGAAAACTCAATGAGGCAGTTAATGCGTGCGGAAATGAGCGCTTGCATCCAAGACACATCATAGCGCAAGGTGCGGTAGGTGTTTAACATCAACCCTGCCCAGCTCTGCTGCAGTCCCATGTGCGCCTCAGCCCGGATGAGCGTGTCTAGACCCGTAGCGAGCAAATCACTGATTGACAAAACGGCCATCAAGATGCTCGTAAAGCAACGAACCGGCACGGTCCGGATGGCCCCGCTGCGCCTGCTCCAAATCACGCCACTCTGGGAAGGATTTAAAGTTTAGCAGGACCAAATTGCTGACCCCTATGTCGACCGGCAATTCCGCAAGCACGCGTCTAGGGAAGGGGAAACGGGCCGTCTCCGAACACTGTTGGGTACGCGGGTCTTGAAATATCGGGACAAATACTCATCTCTGTAGCCCCGGGCTGCACACCTTGATTGCTCAGCTGGTTTGACAGCGCCGCAACTCCATCGCATGTACGCCGCTAGCAGCGGCCATCAGAACCAGAATCAGCTCCCGTAGGCTCATTGTTCAGGATCTATAGTGTGGTGTTTTTAAACCTAACACTCAACCCGATGGGTATTGCCGATTAGCCGTAAGCACAGCCGTCTAAATATCAGACAGCGCGCCGGATGGCGCGGGACCTGCTTTGTTGTTCAGCGAGAGATATTTCAATTGCCATTTCTGTTACAGAAATGCTGTGCTTACGGCTAGTAGGCAAGATCCATCGGGTTGAGTGTTAGATTTAAAAACACCACACTATAGATCCAGAACAATGAGCCTACGGAGCTGATTCTAGTTCTGATGGCCGCTGCTAGCGGCGTACATGCGATGGAGCCGAGCATCCCGGCAGGAGCGAGCAACTACACGAATCCTTTCGAATTATCTCGACCCGAAACCCCCGCTGGACAGTTCCAGCCAGATGCCGGCGTACACGTCGGCGATTTGGGCATCCCGTAGATGGCGGGAACCGGAGTATCCTTCCCGGCCGGCGGAACAGCGCTGCACCCCACTAAGCTGGAGCAGCAAACGGCCGGCATTGTCCAGTTATAGCACCAAGTTGTGGCGCTGTCAAACCAGGTGAGCAATCAAGGTGCGCAGCCCGGGGTTATAGATTTGAGTATCTTGTCCCGATATTATTAAGACCCGCGAATTGCCATTGCCATATCTTTTACAGAAATCTGTGTTATGGAGGCCGAAGCTGAAGTGAAAGGCCTCACGAACCAAAGATAAGCTAACACGTGGGTGACGCACAGGGACGGGTGGACGGGAGCGAGCTGATCAACCAAAGCAAGATGTGGAACTTAACTCAAGCAAGATGTGGAATCGAACCCAAGCGCGCTGTTTATACGGCCCTGAGGACACGGGCCGTGGCGAAGCACCGAGAAGCTTGCCCAAGGGCCTTACGCCAACTAACGCAAGCCTGCATTAACTCGAACCCCCTTGGTAATCGCTTCACAGGTTTGGGTAGGCTGTTTTGGATTTAAAACTTATGGAAATACCTTCCAATGACGGTGACATGCAGAGTTGGATGAAAGATATCATGATCACATCAGCAGGCAGACGAGCTGAAAGTGTTTCGGAGGAATGGCAAGACGAAGACCTTCGTTCCGCCAGCATTTCCGCTGCGCTTGCCAGTCGATGCGACGTGGGAAGGGAGCTGCTAGATATTTGCAAAGCCGATGAGGAGGGTCTTGGTGTAGATGCCTCCGCCACCGACCCTGGCACGGCAGCCAACGATCCCGCGCGTCGAGTTGTCGTGCCCTGCGTTCCTGGTGAAGTCTCTACGCAAGGCCTGGCAACCCTAGATGCCTGGGCCATGCAAGAGGCGGTCGCACAAGCCACTGTCCAGCCCAAAAGTGCATGGCTTCCCAGTTTCCTCTATCAAAACACCCCAACTCTTGTGGCAGCCGCATGCGCTGCAGACTTCCTTGGTTGCCGGGCCTTCCTGGATCTTATGGTGGATGTACAGCTGCTGCGGGTCGCATTGATGGATACCGAGCAACTCAATGCTGCCATGAGCCAGGACCCCACAGCAGCGACAAGTTGGCCTGTGCCCGCGCTTTCATCCCTCAAGCAGGCACGTTGTCTCAATTCACCGTGTTCCTGTCCCAAAATTTTCGGCTTGCACTAGGTTGCCATTTTAGGCCCAACCTCGTTATGTTTCCCTCAAGATGCTGTCGACACTGCACGGCCCCCATGCTGCATATCTAAACCTAGCCGCCTGGTCCATATTATTATCCATTATCCATATTGTATGTGAGAAGTTCCACCACGAAGTTCACAACGAAGCTCCGGAACCAGTTCCACAACCAAAGAACACTATTAGCCTCATGCAACTGCAGTGGCATCTCAGACGGCTCTCGGTGGTGAGCATTCCAGCAATCGAAAATCTATTATCCGTTGCGACACACCCGTTGCGGACGCGGTGTTCTTTCTGTACGCGGGTGGTGTATGCTCCCTTTCCAGCACATCTTCCACATGCACTCCGAAACTTGTCACCCTAGTCGAACATCGCCGTTAGCGCGCTGCTTGTACCCATCTTTGTTCTCTGCATGCTCTACTACGGCGCGCATCTCGCGAATTTTACGCACCTCCCCTCCGGTCCTCTGTCCCCACTCCTGTCCTCTGAAACCAACATCCTCGACACTCAGGCCGACTTTTGCCAGCTACCTTGCCTTCGACCCACCAAGACATGTACGCCGGAGCTAGACGGCGCCAAGCCTTCAGGATCAGGCGCAGCCACTCCTCCGCCTCCGCTGGAATCATCGCAACTATCATCATCAGCAGCAGCAGGAGCAGCAACGGGTGAAGCAGCAACAGCGGCGGCAACAGCACCCGAGAGTCGTGGCGGCGGTGATGTGGCAGAGCGAGTGCGCGGCGGTGATGGCGGCGGCGGCGGCGGTTTGCCGCTACGGTTCGTAACGCCGCAACAGATGGAGACGCTGGTAGCCAGGCTGAAGGCCGATCGCGACTTGATGTGCTTCCTGAACGCTCAGCCAACCGATATCCGGTGGGTGGTTGGCAGTTGGGTGGTTGGGTAGGGTTTCAGGGCTTTGGGTTGGCTGGGTGCGTGTAAAGGTGAGGGTCATTGCGGGAGATGGGAGAGGAAGCGCGGCTGTGTAGGATGGGCGGGATGGAAAGTACTAGGAAGGTACGTGTCGCGTCACCTCTTTCCATTTCATATGTCAGTTCAATTAACACACATACACATGCACATACACACACGCGCGCGCACCCTCGTCTTCTCGGGAGACTTAGCCAATATATGTAAGGACACGCGTGCCTGGTTGTCACCTTTCCATCACTTGAACATGGTTCGAATGCCCTAAACTCTGTAGGAAAGGCTTGTACCGCCTGGGGCTCGAGACCGCCCTCGTTGTACGGAAAGCACGGGAGGCACGTGCTATGGATAACAGCGTGCCGTACCTGCGGCTGCAGTTAGCAATGCCGGACGTGCCGGGTTACGGAGCAACTGCACCACATTACGAGGTAACACATAACCGGGAAGGATGCTCTTTTAACTTGGCGTGAATGAGGCAGCGGGACTTGAATGGTCTGTACGTGCGCATATGAGTGCGTGCCTGTGTGCGCATATGCGTTTTACTTGGGGCGAGCCCGATACTTAAAATCGGAGAAGGAATCCAGATTAAACATATGAATAGATTGCAAAGAGAACGATGTTTTAGAGCATCATAAAAATTCACAGCTAAACAGCTTGCTACACCTACCCTTTCGCCGGGCCGGGGGCCCCCATGGGACACGAAATGGCAGTTAGCCTAATTGAGGGAGGCCTAACAGGTTCTGTGGACATTTGAAATTGTTTAAAGCAGTAGAGCAGAGGGACGCGCCTCCAGGCGAGATGGGTGGGCCAGATGGGTGAGCCAGCGGGTCATGTAAAGGGGCGTCGTCATAGGAAGTGTGTAAACTCTGCGCAGTAAATCATAGCCTACGCAGTTGACACCTCCCATGTACACTTGCTCGTCCCTGCCTCGTAATGAAATACGTACTGCTCGTCCCAGGTGGTTGCTGTGACGGTTAGCGTCGAGGCGCACGATCAGGTACGTGACGAGGTCCTCGAAATGGTGGTGGTAATGTGTGTGTGTGCGGGTGGGGGTGCGGGTGGGGGTGGGGGTGGGGACGAGGGTGCTGGTCGACCGGGGAACAACACTCGGGTCACACCGAACCAGATGCGGGCTTGCATTTGTCCATGAAGTACACGCCGACGCAATCCTGAGAAATGGGCGACATGTTCAGCTGAAGCCATTGCTACTGCCGCCGGGTCGCACCAGTACTCCATGCTGCTGCTGCTGCTGCTGCTGCTGCAGGGCTGGAGCAGCTACCCGGAGGACTTCAACACGTACCGTAATTCCTGGACGTGGGGGGAGCTGGTGCTTGTGGGCGAGGATGGCAAGCCCGTGCACCCCGATGACCCAGATCGACTGTACACCAACCTGCACGCGATAAGCGAATGGCAGCAGCACACCAAGGTATTGGGGCCTGACAGCCAGCTGGTGAGACGTTTGAATGCAAAGGTGTTTGGCATGGCGGCACAACCGACGGTGGCGGCAGCGGTGGTACCGGCACCGGCGGCAGCAGCAGCGGCGGCGGCAGCAGCGGTGGACCAGAACGTGGCGGATGGTGTGCAGGGGTGCTACAGCCTGGTGTTGCTGATATGCGCGCGCTTTCCTGGCTGGAGGCATTTTGTGCGTCGTGCGGACCTGGCGGTGCATCTAAGGCCGGTGGGGATGGGGCCTGAGGGTTGCGGCGGTAGCTGGGGAGTGAAGGCTGCGGCGGGGGGAGGGGAGGGGGAGCAGGAGTTTTGGATGGCGCGGCATAAGGATCTGATGATGCACAACGGTACGGCAGTTGGTAATTAAAAAGCTCAGATTCTAGGGTTTTAGTTTTCCTTCTTGCGAGGAAAGTACTCAGGAAAATTACCAAAGGGTTATGGCCTGCTCCTTTTATGTAGGTTTTTAATCCCTCGTATTTTGTGGCAGGCATGGGCTTGGGATGGCCTTCGGTATTTGTTTTTGTTAGGTAGGTCAGATTGCCAAAGCCCGGAAAATGTGTCCCTGGGCTCCCTGCATCAATTCCTAGTCTCAGCTTAAAAAGGTGGTAAAATAACGAATAAGGAAGGTAAGTAGTCGTACAGGAAATGCATGGGGATCGGTTCCGGAGCGTGCTGATCATGTTTGGATGATCTATTTTTCCCTCCAAACACCGATCTAGTTGTTGTTGGATAACATAGCCTTCCCGCGGTCCCGAATCTCGACCTGGATGCATCTGCCATATTTTTGGTGTTCTGTGTAGCCATCGTCTCGGCTCAGCGAATGGCGCATGTATTAGGCTTCGCTCTCCGGCTTGAAGCCAAGGCGGTGCAATACTTCCAGTTTCTGTCTGGCTTGAAGTCTGCTGCTGGAAAGAAGTGGTGCTACGACGGATGCTATGGCCGCCGGCAGGCGGCGAACTAGATGGATCTTTGCATTATGTATGTAATTTATGTGTTGTATGTGCTCACGGTGAAGCTGCTGAGGAAATGAGATCTGTACTTGTTGCGGCGATACGTGCTTGAGACTGGACTCTGTATGCGCCATGACTTCTGCAAGCTCTGTTACAACAGGAAAACCCCTACATGAAGCTCTGCCTGAACTGGGAATTGCTGACTGACCTGGCGACTGGCCGTGTGGAATATAACCTTTTCTTCTTCAAAAAATTGTGTATGTGTGTGTGTGTGTGTCGGTGCGCACATCAGGCTCAAGTAAACTCCCTGCTTGTAACGCCCGAGCGTTCATCGCTTCCTCCGAAACGCTCCGTAGATAGTAAAGGAAGGCAGGAGAAGTACGTCGGGTAGCTAGTACGGCAGGCAGCTTGTACGAAGGCTCGGATGTGACCTTAAGAGGACAGGGAGCGGTGGCCTCCAGTACAGGGATGGCCTAAGTTCCACATCCGGCATTTAATAATTAAACACCAGCAGTCAAGAGATATTAAGCAGTTGGCGGTATAACGGCACAGCCCCTGGCCGGACCCTGCGACGTACACGGTCGTCTTAGCCGGGCGTAGGTCGAGGCCGTATTATCGGTCGGGCCCAATATGGGAAGGAGGGAACTCAATAGTATTAATCTTTGCCATCTAGTAATCCGGACGCTATTGGTCTCAAATCGCTATTCCCAACTCCATGTATTGGGGACGGGGCGGAAACAAGGCCATGTGGGCACCTCGTCCGGGGCCGCGTTGACCTGTCTTTGCCACGCCCTTACGCAACCTGCCACCACCCTCCGGGATGATGCTGGAAACGTTCCGTGTTGGGAACAACTTCTGGACCATGCACGTCCCGACAAGCCGCATCCTTGCTTGCATTACATCCTCCACACAACCGCGAGCTCCTCAGTTTCAACAAAAGACGACCTTTGGGATGTCGTACTGGTTACGCCGTTCAACATTGTGCGTCATCTTGGAATGATACGGCTCCAAGGGCTCATATCTTCTGCCGTACATGTTCAACCAGCGATGCAAGATAATGGATCTCAGGTGTCTCTGCTTCATTTTTGGAGTTCGCCCAAATTTGGATTGTGCTTTTACAATGCCAACGCATCGTAAAGGCATTGATGACTTGTTACGTTCAGCGAATTGACAGCTGACCCTACCCGACCCGTATATAACACGTATCTAGATTTATGTCATGGTGACTTCTATTTAATACAGTGCGTTTTTCCTGTCTGGCGTAGCTCCTAGCAGCTCAGATTACGGTCGTCCAAATTCGAAGCGCCGCTTGCATAGTTACCTTCCTGTTGCCCTAACGGCCATCAAGGTGTAGCTTTTCTGATGAGCATCCTTAAGCTTTCAACTGCAGCTGTGGCTGAGCCGTTAGATGCGTCCTTCCGCCGCGGCCACAACGGTGATGCCAGCTCCAAGTCGCAGAGGAAGCCAGTGGGAGTAGTCACTTCCCAACTCACGCAACTTCAAGCACGATGCCTTATCGCAGCTTGTGCTTTCTGGGCTGTCGCTTCAGCATTTGCCCTACCTTCCTTGCTCGTCTTCGGGCTGCTCCTGATTCCTATGTGGGTCACAGCAGAAATGGCTTTCCTCGTATGGTGGTGCATCCTCTACCAGCGGCTGAACGCGCAGCCTGTACCCCACCGACCCCCCCCACACGTCAATCCTCGTGAGGTCTTTGACCGCTTTATCCGCGACCAGTCATCGATGTGTCGATACATAGACATACTGCAAATGATCTCCACGTGGCACTGGAATGTGCCCATTTCCGAGCTGAGCCGGGAAAACGTTGCTGACCTGTGAGTAACACGATGCGCGGCGGCTGCATCATACCTTGGTATCTTCGCCACCCTGAACAGCCGCACTTACAGGGGGCACGGGCCATGCGCCTTGGGTGATGGATAATGCATTGGGTACTGAGGCAGTGCTGAGGAGGATTAGCTTTGAGAGCATTACTAGGCCTTACATCCTGAGAAGGAGAAACCCGACATAGCATAAGCCTCTCACTGTGAGCGCCTGCCCGGCTGCTACACGGTTGCATCTAGGTCCTTCGTGCCACTGCCTTCTCCCCATCTTCCCGCGGCGCACACGCCCACGTACCAATAAACAAATTGGCAAAGGAAGAAACCCGCGTTAGATCCTCGCCTCCATAGCTTTCCCATCCCGTTTCTGCCTGCCTCTCAATCCTGCACCGACACTCACATGCCTAACACCAAATATACCCGTCCTCAACATTTCTCACATTTATACCTTCCTGTGAAACTCCTCTTCACCCAACCCTCACCTCTTAACCCGCCGTCATCATGCGCAGTCTCTGCTACGGCTTCTACTACCGTTCCAGAGAGCAGATGGCGGATGAGGGCATGGGCCACGTGCCGGAACAGTTGGTTTCAGAGCTGGAAGTCGCGTGGGGCGTGAAGTTCGCGCCAGGGGTTGGGCAGGAAGGCGGAGAAGGGAAGCCATATGTGCGGCGGCGTATCATGACCCATCTGTGGGAGCCGGTGCGCTGCTTCTACCGGCCATTGGCGTTCTACGCGGGAGTGGAGGTGCTGATAGCGCTGAAGCACGTTATGCTGCTGGCGGCGGGGTTCCGGGCGCACATGTACCAGGGTGAGGAAGGAGGGGCTACAGAGGGTGTGAGGGAACAGCCGGGAGGTTGATCTGCAGGAAGGTGAGGACGTAGGGGTATGAGAGCGGGAACATATGCAAAAAGGGCATTAATACCCCCTTCGCTCCCCCCTATAAAAATCGGACATTCTCCACATTCTCCACATATATATATATATATATATATATATATATATATATATATATATATATATATATATATATATATGAAAGATTATGGGGCAAGAAGAGAGGTGGAGGTGGAGAATGTTCCATGTCCGATGAAGGGGGGCCATTCTTACAGGGGCCCTCCAGGTGGTTCTCTCAGCTGGCATCCGTGTCATCACTTGTAGCCCTTGTCCGAATCTATAGCGCTAGCGCCGAGGTAGCGGCGCCACCCTTAGCCAACCAGCGTCATCAAGGCGGTAACCCCCAAGTCCGCACCAAGTCCATCGTTGCGTCAGGATCAGTTGGTTGTCCACAACAAGCCTGACACCATATTTGCCTTCTTTATTTCACCACTCTCGCATGACATTATCTAGATGCCACCCTCACCTACATTCCTGCCAAGTCAACTGGACACCTGTTCAGAAACAACTTGTCCTGAGTCCCATGCCCCGTCATCCAAATCCCTTTGTTATGCCGTCGCATTTGCCTCCCTTTGCCTTCCCTTAGGCATGCTCTACTACACCTACGGCCTGCCTGCTACCGCCGCTGCAGCGGCGGTGCAGCAGCAAGGCCACTCCCTGATCCGCTCCGAAACCCCCACCGTCCGCACCGCTGCGTCGGACGTTAAGGCACCCATCCTGTTCCTGCACGGCGTGGGTCTGGGCCTTTTACCGTACTTAAATTTCCTGCTGCGACTTTCCTCCCTGGAGCGGCCCGTGGTGGCGGTGGAAGTACGGCATCTATCCATGCGCGTGTGCGTGAATGTGCCTGAGGAAGACGAGGTCGTGGCATGCATCGCCGGCGCATTGGCCCGCCACAGTGTGAAGCAGGTGCATGTGGTGGCGCACTCATACGGCACCTTCATGGCATCCCGTCTGGTGCAGCTGCACCGGCCCATGGTGGCGAGCCTGACCCTGCTGGACCCGGTAAGGCTATTGCGGCAGGTGGCCATGGCCGCACTGGCGGAGACGGCCAATGACTTGCTGGGTATTTGCGGCATTGCGGTGTGTGTATGTGTATGTGTTCGGGCCACCGGTAATGGAGTCTTAAAAACTGCCGTGGTGTCCCCCGGTATCCCACTTTTCCCTAATCCCCTAGCCATGCCCCTGTCCCCGAGTCTTGGGTTCGCCGGGTCCTTCCCCCCGCCCCGGCTTAGACCTGGTCTTAGCTCTTTCACGCATCCTGGGTATGCATCGTCGCACTGTACATCACAACACATCGCATTAAGCCACACAAACATTCTTTCTTACATGCAACTCCGTGTCACGTTCTCGTCGCAGGTCTGCTTCATCATGTGAGTTTCGTTGGGCCGAGCTGCTGGAGCGCGGCTTCGTGGCGTGTGGGGAACCTGGGGCCGGGAGGGACGGGGAAAGGCGGCGGAAAGGAGGAAGGGGAAGAAGGCAGCGGGAAGGAAGGAGCACCGACCCGCCTGAAAAGAAGCAGCTTTTGTTCCTGAATTTGCAACTTACCCTAAAAATCTCGATAATGGTGGTAATGACCATGGTGATTATGCTAATGGCAATGGTTCTTCCTCCTGCAATTGTTCCCCCGTACCTTCCCCTTTTGTCCGCTGATCTTTTCCTGTGCCACTGGACCCTCCTATCTTCCTCCCATCTTCCTCTCCTGCTCAAACAGGTTCTCCGGCAAGCTCATCTACAACTTCGTGTACCGCAACCCGCTGGAGGGCGCCTCCTCCCTCACCTGGTTCATCGCGCGCGACCTGGCACATGCCGTGTCGGTCAGTCGCCGCTTCTACTGGTCGCTGCTCAACCTGTGGCCTGACCAGCTGCCGCAGCACACGCTGGTTGCGTTGTCCGCGCAGGACGAGCTCGTACCGGTGCCGGTAGGAAGGGCGGGGACGTGAATGCGGAGGGGTCCGGGGCAGAGGGGTTGCATGGGGTGCCCGAGGAGGGGCGGGCGGAAGGTAAGGTCGGTGCGGGGACGGGAAGGAAGCTCGTTTTGCTACTGCTTGTGCGACCGCATTTACTGGCCCAGATCCTAACAGTGCTTTAGTGCAAAACTCGTGCGTGCGAATTGTCCTGTCCCTTGCAGGAGGTACTCACCATGCTGAAGGAACGCCCTGAGGTGCGGGTGCGGGTGCACGACGGCCATCGCCACGCAGACTTCATCAAAGACCTGCCGGAGCAGGCCAGGATGGTGCAGATGGTGGCGGAGCTCGTGGATGCCGCCACTAACACCGCCAGCCCTGACACCGCCACAGCAGTGGTGAGAACAACGACAAACACGAACACGACGGTGGTGGTCACGGCGGCGGCGGCCACACCGAGCCGCGTTGATGCAATGGACTCGGCCTCGGACCTGGCCGCCTCTGCAGCTGCGATGGTGCGCGGGGGACCTGCCCCCATCGTCCTCCGCGGGAACGGACACCGGGAGAAGCCGGTGCGTTCGCAGCAACCGCAGATGCAGCCGCAGACGTCCTCCCACGTCCGCAGTGACAGCGCAAGCTCCTACGAGGCGGGCAGTGTGCTGAGCGGCCCCGGCAGGGGGTGCCAGGATTGGAAGAAGAGCGCGGCATGAGGGAGGAAAGGCAATGGTGGTAGTTGCCATGGCGAGGCGGTGTGGTGGGGAATGCGGAGCGGGGCTGGGAAAGTGTGCGAAGGGTGCGGGCGTGTGTCGCTTCCTTTTTGATTGACTCCCGACTACTGAAAGGTCTTTGCGGTGTTGCGCCGAGGAGGGAGCTGCGCAGTCCTTTAGGGCCATGGCGGCTGACCAACCGCAGGAGCAGCAGCACCAGCAGTAGCAGCAGAAGCACCAGCGGTTGCAGCGGAAACAAGCGCAGGACCGACATCTGGTAGGGACCAAATTTTGAAATATTATATATTATTATATTGCGATGACCTGAGACTTGAGAGAGGCGAGGAGCTACGTAACTGTGATTTTAGGTTCACGCAATATATGTGCGAATAGCCCTGTGTGATGATGAATTGTTGAATGGGTTCTTAACTTGCTGCGTTCGATGTACTACTCTGCTAGTATGGCGGCGACCGCTGCCATTCTCAGCTTCTTCGCTCAGCACTGATCAATACTGTGAACGAAGACCGGCGGGTGGGTTAGCAGGACTGTTGCAGGTATAGCAGGTATAGAGGCTTGCATGTACAGCGATTAGGTTGGGTGCTTGGGAGATATGTCGGGTGGCATGCCGCAGCGAATCCAGCGCTGACAGAGGCCTAATGGGAACCGGTTGTTGCCCTTACTGCTGGGTAATCTGAGTGTCAGTTGCGAGGTCGCGAGCGGCATGGCTGCATAGGGGGCCCCCGATAGGGTTGTGAGCGATGATCCAGCCGTCGGCAGCGCGACAACATCTGCCAGGTGGGGTGCCTGTTCAGGGAGAGCGAGGGTAAGAGGGACAGTGCGTCCAGTGTCCAGTGGACTGAAAGTGATGCAATTCCGCGGTGCGTGTGAGAGCTGTGGGAAATCTCGTAGTGAGGGCGTGACGAAAGCTGCTATCCTGGCTTGAGGCTGATGCAGTGCGGTGACAGGGTATGGCGTTTGGGCATTGAGAGTCCATGCTTGAAATGTTCTATGACAGCAGGAGCAAGGAGTGTGGCAGCTTGAGTAGCTCTGGTAGTAGAGCTCTTAAAAGGCGACTGTTCTGTGGCTCCCACGCAGACACATCTTGTTCAGCAGAAGAGTCTGTTCTTGGCTTGTAGCGCTTCCGCGGGGGGCAACTTGAAGTTGGTACGAACGAGTGGGGTTTTCAAAGTTAACGTTGTCGCTAAGCTGTTGCTCCGCTGACTTTCATGAAGTTCGGCCAGTTGTCCTGGTTGGTATGTGTCGTACAATACACGGACGGCGACGCGGTTGAGTACGTAACGTGTTTTATATTGCCCAGAGGGATGGCTTCCATGAGAGTGGGTAACACTATTAATGTGTGGCCACTGATGCTTGTACGAGCGCGAACTATGTCTCGAACGACACAGTCCAGGCCAGGACAGTGCACATAGGTTGAGAATGTCCGTAATCTCCTTTTCCTTATATGAAACATGTCAAAAGTACTTTTTTTAATTGGCGTGTATTGTCGCGAAAGGATTCGTCAGCTTGGATCTAGCTGCATGGGCGTCGTTAGCATGGAATATCGATAGTTTTGAACATTACGTTGCTAGATAGATATGTTGGTGAGGACGCATAACTAGGGTTGGGCATTTCGTTGCCAACAAAGCAGCTGAGACTGCAATTTTTTCCGTTCTAATCTAATTTCTAATTAGATTCTAATTAGAAATTAGGATCTAATATTAGAAGAAGCTCGACAACTTTTCAGGGAGGGGTCCGTTGAACCTGAAATTTTGTATAGGCCATCACAGATGTAAACGCACGCATTTCCAATTAAATTTACTCCGGTCGGGTGCCTGGGGAGGGTACCTACCAGCCAAACCCACGCCAGACTTGCTACGGAAACAACCAAGAACGCCGCCAAACCTGTCCTTTTAAGTCCCTACTTGCACAGAATCACCACATAACTGCCGGGGGAGTGTTTGCTCGCTAAGGGGAATGACACACGCAACCCCTTCCCCAGCCTCGCACTCCTTCTCGATCTGGGTGACTAGCTCAGCATGCGCCTCATCCAACATCGTCGTGGCAAGCTTTTTTCGATTGGGAAGCGTGATACCCACAGCGGTGCACGCGGTGACGAGGTAGTGGTTTTCGATAAGGTGAAGGGCGGTGTTGGTGGTGTAGAAGAAGAGCGCCAGGTTTTTCAGAAACACGCCGATTTGTATAGTGTTGGCGAGAAAGGAGCGGATGGAGCCGCCATCCGCAGAGCGCGAGCGCTTCAGACCAGACATGTCGGACTCCTCCTCACCGTCCTCGGCACCGGAAAGCTGCAACGCTTCTGCGGCGTTTGATGCAGCCCTCTCATGCCTCTTGAGGTGTAAAGGCGCAGTCGCGGTTGGGTTTTTGGCGCCAAGCAGGGCGCCACAGGTGAGGCACTTCAGCTTAACGACGCCGTCGATCAGCAGAACGTTGAAAGAAGTCCAATAAGCTGCAAGACCCTTCTTCTTTGCGGAGATCAGAGCTTCTGCATACGCTTTTGCATCAAGTTCCTTGTTGCCATACTTGTACATTGGCCCTGATGCTTCCGCCTTCCGATGAGGAAGGGGTGGCTTTGATGGCCCCGCACCTCTATCTGACATTTTCGTGTAAAATGCACGTAGTGAACCGCTGATGCGCCTTAAAGCTACGGCTTTCCGGCCGTTCTAATGTCCGTACGACATTAGGATGTTCTAATACGTTCTAAACGGGGTCTTCTAAAATTCTAATTAGTTTCTAATTATATTTATTCTAATATTAGTTCTAATGTTCTAATGCCGGCACAACCCTACGCATAACAGTAACAATATGCTGCAATGCCACCCATTCTGCATCCGCCTTGGTGCCGCATGTCGCACAACAAACGACAGCAAAAGATACCTGCAGTACCCGAGAGTGATGCGGTAGCATAGAAATAATCCTCTATCCTACCCATCTCTGCTCACCCTGCCGCTTAACAGCCCCTTGAGCTCGGTGTTTGGCCTTCCAATCCCCTCTCAGAAACAGTGCTTGGAGGGTGGCTTGTAGTTCGTGCCCTTCTGTCAATAGGGGAAATGACGGAAGCCATTCCGGAGTGCTGGCGGTACGGAGGGGCGCCGGGAAGGTCTGCCAAGGGACCCGCCCCGGAAGCCTTCCCCGCTCCACTACCAGTGCCCCCTACGGACCCACAGTCCACTACATACATACATACACACGGTATCAGTGCTATGAAAAAGAATAATGCACAATTTTCCCTTTCAAGGCGACACATACCACATACAAACGCAGATCGATGTTGTTCGATGAGAAACATCACACCCTGCAAAACAAACACAACTGTCGTCCTCAATACCTGTTGGCACCAACCATCCTGTCGTAACGATAGCAGTTTTGCATAGCGGCATCACCCACGGTCTAACATATTCCCCAAACAGGTCGTCAAGGGTCCCCCACTGGCCCGGGGCTTCCCCGCCGACTACTTCTTCTTGCTGCCCTTAGTCTTGGCCTTCTTGACGTGCTTGGGAATCTTGCTCTTCCGCTTCTCCCGGTTTGCCTCCTTCACGGCCTTCTTATGCGCCTTACGCGCGGCACGCTCAGCATCCTTGTCGCCTCCTCCACGCCCGCCACAGCTCCCCTCCTCATCTGTGCCTTCTGCACCATCGCCATCATCATCATCATCATCATCGTCAGTGCCCCCCGCACTCTCGTCCCCACCAGCTGCACCCTCGACATCCCCAGACTCCCCGTCCTTGCCTCCATGCCTGACGACGCTCCCAGGCGACCCCTCCTCTCGGGCAGCTATGCAAGGCGGTCCCTCATTAACAGCCTCCATCAACCTACATTCCGCACCCGCACTTGCCGCCTCACAGTGCACCGCCGCCGCCCCGACACTGCCCTGGCCCTCACGCTGACCTCCTCCATGTCGTTCCTGCGGCTCTTCTCGCGGGACCTCGGCTGTCGAAACGTCCTGCTGGGTTGCCGATGCCGCCGTCGCCTCCAGCACCGCCGGCTGGGCACGCGCTCCGGAACCATCCATCTTCATTCCGGTAATGGTGGTGTAATAAATACCTTCCGTGTCCTTGCCTCCTCGTTGCAGTCTCTCATGGTCTCGCTCAAAGTTAACAACCTCCTCCAGCCGCCGCGGTATGAAGGCCTGATGGAACACCGCCTCTTCAACCTCGTCCTCGGGAGCCGCATTGAAGGGCCGGCTGGGGCCCGGTGGCGGTGGCAGTGGCACAAAACAAGGAGTAACATAAATAGCTAGCTAGCAAGACACCTCAATAGATACATGGATTTGGATTTAAGCGCATAGATGGTTGGGCTAAACAAATGTGACATGCAAGGTATTTGCACGGGGGAAGCGTACAAAGGGCGCAGGTAGGGAGGCGCATACGCAGGAAGATGGCTGCGGTGGCTTGCTGGGTGACAGCTGATAGGGGGAGTGTGTGTGTGTGTGTGTGTGCACGCGTGCACGTGCGTTTGTAGCGTCGAGTACACTAGAATTGGTTATACACGGGCCGCAAGCCGGCCGGCATTGAAACGTGGGAAAGGATACGGTGATTATGCTGGGAAGACGCTTAGGGAGCTGCTAAAGACAGGTGAACATATTAGTCGAGAGGTCTATTGCTACAAGACGACGATCCATGATAAGCAAAATAATCAAGGGAGAATCAGAGGCTACATTTCCATGTACTATCCGGGTGCTTTGTAGCGCGCAGACGGATGGGAATCAAGTACCGCCTCGCGCGTCGCAAGCACCAAGATGAAATCATCGCTGTCGCCGCAACTTCGAAGGCCACCGTCATATGTAAAAATTCAGGCAGCCCAGATACGTACGGCATTTAATCCGCCACGCCAAGTAGTAAATGCCGGATCGCCATCACGGCAAGTATTGGCCCAACAGGGCTTTCCTTACAACACCTCGCTCGCACTGGCACCTGCATTGCTGGCCCCAGCTGGGTCAAAAGCCTTTCCCGCCCCTCACCTCGCCGCCAGTTCCCTGAGCCTCTCCAGCGCTGCATCCATGTTGTTGTCGTCAATGGCCGGATCCACGACGAAGTCAAACGTCTCCCGAACCGTCAATGTGGCGACACCAGCTCGACGGAAGTAGTCGTTCACGTGCTTGCAGTCCTCACGAAGGAAGTCCAGCGCCTTGGGGTGGTCCAGATCCACCGCCTGGCTCACGTCAATAATGTACAGCTCGCCCTGTTGTTGTTGATGATGATGGTGTTGATGTCAAATCATGTAGGCGACGCCCCGTAGAGGGAAATAAATGGAACGAAGGACGGGCGGACGAACGGATGGGACATTTGTTTAGGTAGGAAAGATTTCCGTAGCAAGTTTAAGCCTGCATCGGCGCCATGAAGGTCATCGCAAGTACGCAGTCCTATCGACCGCCGATCTCAGCCATTTCCATGCGGCATTCTCTCTTGGTCACATGCAAGTAGGTGTCGACAAGCGCAGGGCGCTGACACACTCTTAACTACGGAAGCCACCCCTAAATGTCACATGCGCGTGATGCAACGCTGTTTTGGCGCTTTGTAGTGCGCAGGTGGATAAGCAAGAAAGCGCCACCTCACACGTCGCAAACTCCAAAAGTAAACCTCGTCGAGGGTTCAACTTTGCTGTTGCCGCAACTTCGAAGGCCGCCGTCATATGTAAGATTCAGACAGCCCAGATACGTACGGCAATTCGAACACGTGCGAGATAAAACATAACGTCTGCGTATCGCACAAAAAGGCCACACACACACCTCTGCTAACGCGCGGTTCGTTCAGTGACTGACGTTGACTTTCATAAGGGATTAATTGGAGGAGCCGTAGCAGGTCAGGTAACTCGCTCCGGTTCTGTCATTTCCACAACCTCCCGGATTATCCCCGCCGCCATACCTCATTTCAACAGAACCCCAGTCCCAAACCCCCAACTGACAACCGTCCTAACCACCTCCGTTTCTCTAAATCTAAAAGCCCCGCTCTGGGTCTCACACTAACGCGATACCTAAAACCCTAGCTCCTCCTCAAACATGGCTTTACGTGACTTACCACCAAAACCAATCACCCCACGCACGCACCTTATGGTACAATATATTATATTCGGATAGATCCGCATGGACCAACCGACACTTCTGGTACAGGTTTCGAAGCACCACCAGCATCTCTGTATATGCCGTACGGAGCCGCTGCAGCGGCAGCCCAGCGTCCCGCAGTCGCGGCGCGGCGACGCCATCCTCTCCAATGAACTCCATCACCAACACATGCAGCCGCAGCTGCAGCGGCTGTGGCGAGTTAATACCGGCTGCTCGCAGCCGCATAAGGTTGCGCATCTCCTTCTCCGCCCACATCTTGACCATTTTACGGGGATTGGAACGGCAGTAACCGTTACGGAAGCGGTAGTCGCCGGAAACGTACCTGCGGAACACGGAGTGTCATATTATTCACAGTCACACTCTCGCCAGCCGTTCATGCCAGGAAACGCTCGTTCCAGACGCCACACACACATACACACAAAAATCAAAGCAAAAGCTGCAGCAGCAGCAACTTACCATCACTGGGAGCGACTCAATCCTAACCCTAATCCTTTTAATCCAAAAAACCCCTCAAACCTCCGTAATAAAATTCAGCAAAGCGCCGTTGACCCCTCTGGTCCTATTGCTGCTGTCAACATTCACTGGTATTGTGTGTATGAGTGTCGGTCTCTTCTTTTCTTCTGAATCATGCATTAATTCTACTTGTTACTTCATACGAGTTAGGTGAGCTTCGAAGTAATGTGAAATGTACTTTCCAACACCCACCCTAGGGAAAAAACTCCTGGAGGGAACCCCCTCCCTCTCATCCCGCTCTCTTACCGGTCCCTATCCTTGAACACCAGAATCGAGGTCTTGTAGATCTTGATCGCAAGGTCTACCCCATCCGCTCCGCTGGCGTGATACACGTTTGCTTCCTTGCCCGTAGACACGCAGCCGTTGATCTCCGTGAAGAGCCCGCGATTGAGCATCTTGAAGAGAACCTTCGCGAACGAAAGAGCGGGCGAGGTGGTCAAGGGAGGCGGAAAAGACGACCGAACCACAGACGAGTGGAGCTGGTACCAGGGATAGACTCAGGCCTGGACAGATACTCCAGGAATAGACGGCTACTGCATCATGTGGGGAGGAGCCCGAGCGAATCGTGGTGGTCTGGATATACGAGGTTAATGATAGCAGGGATAAGAATGCGTTGCGCGAGAGGAAAAGAAATGGCAGTGCGCCGCACCCGACCGAGATCGAGCGCAAGGCGGTAGATGCAGCTGTGCAGCTGGGAAGGCTGTACAGGAGATGAATTGGCGCACGAGTGCCGTACATGGCTCCGAAACCTAGCAAAACGTACCATGCGTGTTCGTGGATCGATGGCCTGCTCCACCGTCGCTCGGTCACTTTTGTCCTTGGAGGCAATCCGCGCAGCGCCCTCGCGAAGCGCGGTCGCCCGCATGACGTTGGCGACGGAGGTGGACACGCGCGCCGACACACCGTCAAGAGCATCCAGCGGATCGTCCAGTACGGCACCTGCGGCGTTGCCACCGCCGCCAGCTACCATTCGGCCGCCGTGAAAGTGTCTGTCGAGGCGCTGTCGACGATAGGGAGGCGCAAAGACGCGCACGCATACAGGGAGAAGAGGAAAACAAGTGACATTATGTACGACATTAGGCCTTGCTAAGGCTCTTGAATGAAGATTTTTTCATATCGTAAGAGACATGCGTGAAAGATACGAGCAGCACAAGCGAGATGCATTTCAGCTAAGCAGCACAGAAAGGATGGCTGTGCGACACAAGGAAACGCAGGCAGGGGAAGCAGGAGAAGTGATGACAGATCAAAAATCTGGTGCCGCTAAGCCCTCCGAACATGGACCATAAGTGGTCTCGGAAGTAGCACAGAAGCGACCCCATACACCAACTATGATTTTTTTGAGACACGTCCTCAGGCTTGAGCTCAAGGAAAGTAGAAGAAACTTTTGGCGCTAAAACACCCAAAATATTTTCTAGCTTTAATGATATACCTTTAATTATCCGATGAATGGAACATCAAAGGAAAACAAGGTAGCAAGAGGACTGGGCATAAGGGACAAGCAGCAATGCAGGTCGGACAACGACGTGCCCTTCCGCGCCCAGTCCCTGGGCAGCCAGTGATCTGCCATGCTAGGAAACCACTTCGCTCTTGAATGCCCATCCTATAAGTTCGCCTTCCAGCAGAACCAGTCGAGTTACAAGCGGCTAAGGTTTCCTCGCACGGCAGCTACGGTTACCTGCATATTGGCCGTCCTGGGCTGCAAGGCCGCTTGTCGGTTGGCGACCCCGCCGGCAGTGTTGGGTCCTCTGAGGAGACCTGACGTGAAGTTAAATCCGGAATTCCCCCGATTCAATAGATCTGCGGGGTGGCGGGAACGCGGGCGTGTTAGGTGAGAGTCGGCTGGACGTGCGCCAGCAGCCGCGGCTACTACAATTCAGATCAGCACAAGCTTCGACCCAAATATCCGTTTCGTCAACGGAGCATGGTCCATGTGGACAAGGTCTAGGCTTGAAGTTGCGGACGCCATCCCTGGCCTCACCATCCCTGGCCTCACCATCGCGCATGTCCGCCCATTCCAGAGCATCAACCAGCTCCTCCTCGCTTCCCATGTCTTCTTCCTCCTCCCCGAAGTCATCGCCTTCATCATTATCGACAGCGATGGCAGAGGCTGTGTCCGGGACTATGTTCTGGGCGCCGACAGGTTCGACAAGCGGCGGCGGAGCGGTAGCCTGATGGATGTCGTTCACATCATCGTCATCGTCATCGGCATATCGCTCTTGCAATAGCGCAAACGGAATTTCTTCCGTTAACGTGGTAGCCATGCTCAACGTTTAGTTTGTTACACAAGGGAGTAACTTGTCCCGCCGCCCCATGATTGCATTTTATCAATTATGCTTCAGCGGCCTGTAGGCCCTTAACCTGGAAGCTAACTGCAAAAGAAGGAAAATACCAGGTCGGGCCTTATCTTATGCCGTATTGGCTCCAAATTGCGTCCACGGTCTGAGTCCTGCGGCGCCAACCTGATTTCTCGATTAGTTAGGCTTGTAGTGATTTGCCAGGCTTTTTCTTGTTGTACGCCATTACGATGGCGGCCCTCCGAGCTTCCCTCAGCCACGAGCTGCTCCGGCCAGTGGCCGGCCCAGCCCGCACCGTGGCCGCTTTCCGCCCAGCTGTCCGCCCCGTCCGCATTGTAAGGATACCTTTTACAAGATTAGAATCCATTGGCTTAAAGAGAGTTTCAGCTCATACGGCGGCGACATTCCTGCAGGCCCAACCTGTCTCACGCAAGGCGACCACCGTCGTATGCAGCGCTGTCGCAGACGCCCCGGCTGCAGTGGCCGAGCCTGTTCTTGGCGAGGCTAAGTCCGGTGTGGCTCACCTGCGGTTCCAGCGCGGTTCTGCCGATAAGGTGCGGCGATTTGCTATAATAAGAATACAACTTTGTATTTCATAGGCGGATTTCGCATTATCGGCTGGCTTGCAGATCCGTCGTGTGCTGGACGTCATTCGTGGCCGGTCATATGAAGAGGCTTTGGTGCTCTGCGAGTACATGCCCTACCGTGCTTGCGAGAAGATCATCAAGTGCCTGATGTCGGTAGGTGGCGCGTCCTTTATCACAGCAAGGTCTCCCGGGTCGTCGTTAAGCATGGCCTGCCGCACGCGCATTACTCTTGACCCGCAGGCAGCAGCTAACGCCAAGCACAACAAGGGGGCATTGAAGACGAAGCTTTACGTCAGTGAATGCTTTGCGGATGAGGGTCCTCGCCTGAAGCGCGCTCGCCCGCGGGCTCAGGGCCGGTAAGCCCCTTTATCGTTTCCTTGTGTGCTGCGCGGAGGTGGTAGGGGTTCAGGACGGGGCGTGCAGCACCTGCAAACCCCTCACCCCACCCAAACTATTTCGTTACATCCCAGCCCATGTCCTTCGAAGCAATATCTGTCGGCACTACCCCTTCATGTTTCCCTGAGCCCTCGGGTGCCTTTATTGAAACCATCTTCAAACCACCTTCTTGACTCCAAAGACTATAAACGACGCGAACTATTTTATGCAGTGCCAACCTCATCCTCAAGCCGACCTTCCACATGACGATCAAGGTTGAGGAGCGGCAGTGAGCGCTCTGAAGCAGTTGTCTCACGTATCTCACGATGCCAAGCTGGTAGCTGAGCTGGAAAGTAACTGTCGAGGAGAAAGGCAAACGGAAGCTCTGGCGGCAATCGGGGCACTCTGTGACGAAGAGCATGGGACAGAGGGGGCTCAGCTCAGGCCAAGGCATGATGAATCGCAGCGGCGCGAAAGTGCTGAAGCCGCTTTGAAGTCCCCGTTGTCAACCAAAGTCAGTGCACCTTTTAGTTAACTTGGATGCGAGGTAGTGCATCTGGGTTCGGAGTGGAGTATCCGAGGAGCGGATGTGTCTTGTCCGTAATGTGATAACGACCGCCTTTGTGGAGGGGCCTCGGTCGTGATGTGGGGCATACCTGGGTTTTCCGTTGCAAAGACGCTCGGTGGGCTGTATAACTTCAAAAGACGGCTCTCGCATCTCTTTTCCGTTTTTGCTCCCCAGCAACGACGTGACGGCTGCACTTTCGGGGGAATGGTGATGGCTCTTTTTTGTTCGTCGGTCTCGGCCGATGCTAGGGGCATATATGCCTGTGACAGTCAGCGACCGGTTGGCCGGACCGCATGGAAAACGCACTTCAGTCACGGGGCCGGTACGCCCAACCCCAGCAAATTTTCGGGCGGGCGCGTGGTCCTAGAGGCGGCGAGGTGTCGGTGTGTCGTGCGCAAATGCTGGAATGTCCTGTCAGGGCACCTGCCAGCCGATGCGTGATTTGACTTGGTGGGTTGCGGATGACCCGCATGACATAGTACCGCAACCGGGGGCTGAGGGACAGGTGTTGGTTTCCGGTTGGGTCTCCCTTGTGTGAGAAAGAGTTCCATACCCGGAAAGCGGCGGCCTAGAGCTGCTGGTGTAGGCTGTATTGGGCATTGGAAATGAGGAAACCCTTTCTGGTCGCGTCTGGGAAATGTAGGGCTGGCTTGCTAAGGGAGAGAACAGACTTTGTAGTTTCAAGCTGTAAGAACAATTGCAAGGTCCATACGGTATTGCTTAGCATGTCCTTTGGGTTCTGTTCTTGACATTCGGTGCTTGTGTGAACCAGATCTGGGGTTCTTGGATGCACGATATTGTCCTACACTAGCTTTGGTGCTCCTTGTGGCACCCGCTCTTTACCTTCGGCGATTGAGCGGTGACGTTCAACCGGGTGGCAGGGCGAGGGTTAGTATTTGCCCACAGGCGAAGCGAAAGAAGCGAACACCGGTATGAGTAGTTAAGAGTTAGATTAGACGACATAACAATGGAACGGTGTCAGCAAACGGTGTGCCTTGTGAACCCCAAACACTAGTATAGTGACACTTAAATGCCTGGCCCTAGCACCTCACCTGGGTAGATTACATGCGGACCGCCTACCGCTGACTCTATTTCTGGAGTTGTGGCGGTGTTAGTCCCGTCATGATGCAATATCGTTAAACCGATGCCAATGTTACAGTTTCGGCTGGAGCATGAACATATTCTTCAGAGCCGGATCGTAATCCATGAACGATTTTACAAGTACGACAGATTATATTGAACACTTATTGAAGAACAATATCCACTTTTTCGATGCATTTGCTGCTTCTTTTGGCAAGTCAAAAAAGGTGAAGCATCGCGCCCATATATATGCATGTATAGCAAAAAACAAAAGTGCCGAAGACGACATCCAATTCAGTATATAGTGTCCCTAGGGATTGTCCTGAGCTCATCGACGTCTATCTTACCAGAGGCTGTAGACCCCGAGTCTATGAGCCGAACCGCACAATCATTCTCTGGCGGGATGGCGGGGAGAGTGAGGTACGAGCTGGCACTGACAGACTTACTGACGGGGAGAGGGGCAGTGTCCAACCAAGGCCACCAAACCACACCCGTGGTAACCGTCGCTGCCATGCCGCACGTCCAAGTCCATATACATAACGCCAAAAAAACCTCAAAACGATCATTGTCACACACACACACATATACATACACACACACACTACCCCTGACATAACTTCGTTGATACCGTTGGTCCGTGGGGGAATCGCCTTCGGCTTCCGTCGGGTCATCATCACTGTTCATTCGGGAACAAGCCAATGCGGGCCGACTGCTGGGCCTCTGCAGCTCAACGGGAACGGCGTGGCACGGGGCCGGAAAAACCAAAACTATACTTCAAGAAGATTTTACGAAAGGTCTTACGAAAAAAGAACACGGGAGTCAACCAAAACCCCGCTTCCGGGCGTCCGGACTCACACGCAATCATCCGTCGGTGCAATCCGTTTTTCTTCACACATCACAACCCTCGAAAAATACGACGACGCGTGCTGTAGAAGAGGCGTAAGGACGAGGAGAGTCCCATGATGCTCGATATGCAGTACAGCCAAGTCTAGGCCGATCCGTGACAGCAACGGTGCCGCTTGCATGTAAGCAAGAAGAGCTTCTACGTGAAATGTTGTTGTGCATATGCACGTGGTCTTTCCAAGCAAAAACAGTTGCTTGTAAGCCATCCACGGAAAGAAAATAGACATCTTGTTCGTCATGTGTGATGCTGGACGTAGGAAAAATGAAGAGCTAGCATGAATCTCAAAAACGGATTTCCATGCAGGTTGTAAGGAACGGACACATGTCCCTACACGCGCGACTGCTGCCGCAGTAACAAATAGCAGCCAGCGGCCAACCTCCACCACCACAACTTCGGCGGCACTTCCCAAGGCAAGAAAATTGCGCTTAAAAACTTAAGCGCTGTCTATATGTACAAGCTGTATTCCCAAAAGCCCAAGCCGCACACGTATACACGCATGCAAGGCGGAAGTATCCATTTACCTTTCCCCTGTATGTTTCCACAAGTACAGAACGTTTCTTTTATTAGGCCTCATGGCGCAAAGCCTCGCCGTGCAACCGTATATGATCACTACGCGACATGGCCGCCACCAGAGTGTTTCGTTTCCCCGCCAATGCCTATCAGCGCGCCCCCCTCCCCGCGCATTTCTTTCCCCCCCCGCCTTTCCCCCCCCCCCGCCTACTCTACCCTATCCCACCCTGGCACTTTCCTCTTATGCGGACATTGCGCCCGTCCAGAGGACAGCAACCCTTGCAACATGAATGAGGACAATCCCTATGGCGAACTATCTATCGTTCCCGCCGGATCATGTCCCAGATCCCAACAAACTTTCCCCACATCCGCCGACCCAACATCCTCGCCAATCCCCATTTCCGCTTGCTGCCGGCGGAAGGGAGGCGGAGGTTATCGATTTAGAGCCCCTCACGTCGAACCCAAGTGCGCCAGTTGAGGCCCCCAAAGACACGAATACATTGGCCTTACGCTTCCGAAAGCGCTAACGGCCAAATTTTGAGGAGTTTTCCGGGCGTCGTGCGGCGCGCGGTGACAGCGCAGGCAGCATGGGGATCTCGATGCGGGGAAGCGAGGGACAGCGAGTTCCCACTACAGCGGTGATGGGTATATCCCGGTTAGGCGCGGGGCGAGGCAGAGGGGGCAGTGATGGGAGCAGGATTTGGGATGCCGAAGAGGACTTCACGTAAGTGGCATCTCCTTTCTGGGATGCTGGCCACGCGGAACCGTCCCTGCTGCAAGCCCTGGCAGCAGGCCCGCCAATGTTTGTGCAGTTACGAAGAGCAGATGGTCTTTTGCCGAAGATGTCAAGGCCTGAACCCACACCGCGGGGTTGCCGTCCGTCCATGGTGTAAGATTTGTCGAGCCTCTGGAACGTCCTCCCTTCTGTTGCCACAGACCTGCACGTGAGAAGCCAATAGTATAAAACATATGATCATGGTGGCAGCTCTTCAATCCTTGTTCATATGCAGTAGCGAAGCATGCTTGGTAACCGACAAGGGCAACTGACGCCCTGGTCGCGTCCAAAAGGCTTCGATGAGCACAAGGGACTAACCCGTAAGTTAAGAATCACTGAGACCAGACTTAAAAACAACAATTGGCTCAAATCCAATGCAACAAGGCGCAAAGAAGAGTTCCTAGGGACCAGGCACACTTAAGTCCTCATAACGCACCTCCTGCGGTTACGCACGTTTTCAGTTTTAGGTTTCGGCATTGAAAGCTTATGGCGCAATATATAAGAAGAAACATGGGTCGCGTAAAAAGCGTTTCGGTTATGCCGGCGCGCACTTCGTACAATTACGAGGGCATCGCAAGCCCGCCACCAAACCATTGCATATCATTTACAAGAGATCTTTTAGCGGAGAATATTGCTTTAAGTTCTTATGCCGCGGCACAGGTCGCATCGTTCCCACCACAAAGTGGGTCACAGCTGGTCAACGCCCGCGAAATCCTTGCTCCCCGATGACGCTAAGTAATGGACCCCATAAGCCTAACCTGCATGCAAAATTCCCATAATCCAAGCATTTTTGGGCGAGGCCCCCGGGCGCGAAGCGCCCAGGAGGCCCCCGCGCTGTAGGATTGCCCATGTCCGTGTGGCCGTGTGGCCCTGTGGCCGTGTGGCCGTGTGTGTCTAACGGACCAACCATAATATCTCGCCCGGCTGAAACGCAGCACTGGTAATAAATTCCATTCTCTACTGCAAGGTATCTCGCCTGTAACCAACAAAAATCGTATGAGGACAAACAAGTTTGGCTGCCTCGATTGACCGAGGTCAAAGTCACATCAACGCCTCTCGGTCTAAATTTAATCTCAAAAGATGCCGCATGTCTCATAATGGAAATCTGAGATGACGGTGTATGATAACTCGAACACCCAGCTTGCGTTACCATTTGCCCGCAGGGGCATTCCGACGTGCCACCAGTAGGCCGACAAATTTGCTTTCATTTCTCTATGAAGTACGCAAGCTGCTCGTTTGTACAATTATTTTGGCCAATGCTCGGGACCTCCGAAGACTTGCAGTGTCGCGGCTATGGGGCGGATTGCGGAAGCCGCTGGCGCTTCAGGGATTAACATCACAGACAGCACCGGAAAGTGCTGAGGGCTTTGGGGAAGTGTGTCGAGCTAGGCTTTGAGGGGGCCACAAGGGCGCGTCTGAAGGGGCGCCGTTGGCAGTGCATATGGTGCTGTACGGCGCTGTTTTCTGTGTGTTCGGGCTGCGGCACCAGACCGCAAAGCCAGTCAGCTGAAGGCTGGCAAGCTGCGATTGCGTCTGCTGAGCTTGAGCAGCCGGCCTGGACCGCTGTGTGCCGGTAACGGCACCTCAGACTTTTACGTTTACGCCCAAGCAAGGGGCTGTCGGTGGCACATCGCGGACCTCCTGACTACGTGTAACGGCCAATGACTCTTAGCCATGTCTGCTAGGTTCCAGAGAGACACCGTCTCTTCGACAGGTTATGAGCCCCGGCTTCCTGCCTCCCGCGCTCTGACAAGCATAGCTCCCACAGCATCAGCACTGCTGCAACAAGCACCGCTCCCACTACGTTGACACTACCCATCAATTGTCACACGTGCCGCCCTAGCTACCGGCCTGTACGCATGCAGGGGGCCCTCGCCCTTTTTCCGGCTTCGAGGAAGCCGACACAGCCCTTGTCCTAGTGTCCTCGAGAGGACATGCAAGGCATCATCACGAAGTGCCCGCATTTATGCAACTATGGCTGTGTCTTGTAAACTAAGAACAGCCTTCCCAAAGCCCCAGCTCAAGCCTCCACAACATGCTATGTGCTGAAACGAATGCACCTGCGTTTGCACTCGTCGACGGCCACGAGCCACGATTGTCGCATCATGGACCTCAGCCTGCTACCGGCTACCCTCTCTATCCCTGCTAATTTAGCCCCAAACCCCCACACACCGCCCCCCCCCCGACTGACACCCCCACTTTTCCCAATCCCACCACTGTGATAACCCCGAAAGACCACCTGCACCTGCACCTGCACCAAGATCTAATAAAGGTTATAACCATATCCTAGTACGATATACTACTTCCGTTGCATGTAAGACAGATAGGGTGACCGAAACCAGCGCGCCTCTTGGACTCTCGCCTCTTCAAGCCACCACTGCATCGGCGGCGCTCTCCCCAAACACTAGTGCCAGTTAGTGAACAACCTCTGCTGCACAGAGCGAGAACGTGCGCGCTCCTGTGTGAGTGTACATCTGTCTGTGTATATATGTATGTATGTATGTCTATGTGCCTCTTAGCTACCGCTGCTGTCCCAACAGATTAGCCAAAAGGCAGATTTGCTCATCCGGGCTTTCCCCCACCATCCCCCATAGGAAGTACGGCACCACCAGCACTCGCGCGCCGCTGGCCTCCAGTAGCCGTTGCCGCATGCGGGCCCAGCCCAGTGGCATGAAAGGCGGATTTCTGCAATCCAACAGAAAAGGACAAGAAAACCACGGGTCAGGGCTCATGTATGACAGTCACACTGGGACAGTCACATCAGGGCTCATGTGTGACAGTCACATCCCCCACATGCGGCCTCCTCTGAGTGCTTACTGTCGCTCCGGAGGTGCTCCAGCTCGCCTCAATCCTCCGCCAATCTCCTTTCCTTCCCTTCGTCAAGTCACTCTCTGTTGCTCTGTTGTTGCCTACAGCCGCCCCTCCACCCCGCCCCTCCACCCCGCCCCACCGCACTCACACCCACCACCGTACCGTGTGCATTCCGTATCTCCCACCAGCAGCACTGCAAGCGGTGCCGGGGCGGTGACGCCGTACGCTGCAGCGCCAGAGGTCCTTGACTGCGCCGGTAGCGGCGGTGGCGGCTGTAGCACCAAGAAATCCGCCACGGCAGTGTTGTCCGGAGCCACCCACCGCAGTAGCGGCTCCGCAGCTGTGAGGTCCCGGAGAGCCTGCGGGCAGAGAGGGAGCGGAGGAGCGGAAAAGAGTGGGGGACTGGAGAGGAGCTTACAGGGGATCAGGGCCTAGGCGTTATCCGTACGGCGAAAACGGGTGAGGGGACAGATGGCCAAGGTACGGCGAGGGGAACTAGAAACCTGACAGCATGTCAGATGATGGAGGTGGACCGTGAACGGGGGTAACATAAAGGCCTTGTCAGATCAGGTTTAGGGTGTCTGTCTGACTATCTGCTTGTCTATCTGCCTGTCTATCTGTCTTTCTGTCTGTTTGTTTGACGCGCAGAAAGAGCAGCAGCCAGTCGTAGCTGATCGCCCCAGATGGGCCCCTCGATGTGGGCCCCCCTAGGTCAGCCCAGCCCCACATAGATACGGCCCCATTGCCACGTGACAGCAGGCAGCCAGCCAGCCAGCCAGCCAGGCAAGAGGGCTAAGGGCAGTGGGAGGGCAGAGGGAGAATGGAATGCGGGATAAGAGAACCACTGACGGTTGAAGGGGTTGGGGAGGGGCCCGGGGCTTAGGTGCTTCTAGTCCGACATGGACGGAAATCAGCGACACCAAGCCGCTGTCACCTCACCGCCGCCACATCCAGGCGCCACAACTCCGCCTCCTGCGCCTCCACTGCCTCCAATCGCAGCCGCTCCGCCGCCGCCCACTCCGCCGCCGCCGCCTGGCACGCGCGCAGCAGCGCCGCCGGCAGCACCCGCGCGGCAAGGGGCCCCTCAACGTCACCCGCGCCGGCACCACCCGCACGAGCCTTCGGTACCACCTCCCACAGCTCTCGACCGCTTGCCTCGTCGTACATCTTCCGTACATCGTACTCGGACGACGGCAACGCTGCCGCGGTGGTCTCGTTAGCAGAGTCGAAGGAGTACTTCATGCGTCGCTTTGGCGAGGTGGCGCCTCGACCGTGTGTGACCCGTGGGTCCGCCCCGGCCTGCGTCGGCGTCAGCTGTGGAACAGCGGCGTCGGCTGCGACGCGAATGCGGCCCCAGTCCACGTCGGACCATGACCCGTCGTACGGGTTGGGCCCGAATTCCGTGAAGCCGGACACCCTCCTGCCCCAGGTAGCCCGAGGGCGGTGCTGTCGGTGCCGGTGCTGCTGCTCCTTTTCCGGCTGCTCGTGCTTCTCCTGCTGTGCCTGCGGGTCATGCTGCCGCTGGTCGGCCTGTGCCTGTAGGCCAGACTGGGTGATGGCTTCAGTGCCGTACATCCGAACCGCCGCCGCAGAACCGCTCCCAGCTGCCGCCCTCCCGTACAACCTTCCCCGGTCGCGTTGTACGACATCGGCTGCCTCCCCGTCCCTCTCGTCCTGCAACCCAATCAACCGATCCGCCGGTGCGGCCTTCCCCTCCCCCTTCCCCTCCTCCTCCACGCCACTTTGGTAGCCACCCGCAAGCTCAACGCTGCCCATGTCACGGCCAGTCACCGACGGCGGCACCGCCGGGCCGAGCAACTGCGCCGCTCCGTACAACTGCAGCAGCGCATCCTGGCTAAAGCTCTCCGGCGGGTGCCGTACCAGCTGCTGCCTCACCTCCGAAACCAGGTCCCACAGCAGCTGCTGTACGGCATGGTGACTATAACCTGGCTCATGCAGCAGCGGAAGCAGTAGCAGAGACGATGCCCACAACGCCCGGGCCAAATCAACTGGTGTCAGCCCCTCGCAACGCCCTCGCAACGCGGTTGCTAGCGCCAAGGTGGCGGAGGTAGCGGCGGCGCCGCCGCCGCCGCCGCGGCCGCCGATGGAGCCGGCAGCAGCATTGGCAGCCGCTGCCAGTTTGGATCTCGGCGATAAGGACGAGGTGAGTGAGCGGCTTGATGATGGTGATGTAGGCCGGGCGGCCCCGTCTGCAGGCCCCAGCCCCAGCACTCCGAAACCAAGGCCAGCGGGACCCCGCTGCTCGTCCAGTCCCAGCTGAGCACATGCCCACATGAGCTCACAAACCTGAGAGGCGCCGTACACAGGAACACCGTTATAAAGTTGCCAAAAATTTTCAATTCCAATTTATATATATATTTTTTAATGTTATAGTAAAGAGTCTTTCAAATCAAATTAATGACAGCGGAAATACCGATACGGTGGATAGGACTGAAACTCCCTTCACTCCCCTTCACCACTCCTACCACCCACTCGCCCGTGGGCCGCCCCCGCCCCGCCTCTCCCCCTCTGCAGGTACTTTACCTCCTCCGCGCTGAGGTCACCTTTCTTGTCCCACACCATCCTCGCCAGGCGAGGCCCCCCCAGCTCGTCATCCCGGTGGCCCAGAGCCGCCAGGGCGCCGATGAGGGCGGTCAGCTGGCGCCCGGTGAGGTGGCGGTGCCGCCGCGACGCCACCTGTGAACGCAGGGCGGAGGTGGTTGTGATGCTCGTGATGGTGGGTCCAAAGATGTTGTCGTCGAATATACATTATACATTATATATATACAGTGGTAGTGATGGATTCAGAAAGGCGCCAAGCTTGGGGCAGGAGGGGCGGTGGGAGGGGGTAAAAATCAGGGGGCCCCTAAGAAACGTCAACAGACGGACGGTGGCTGCGTGTTAAGGTTAAGGTTAAGGTAAAGGCAAAGTCTTACCCCGGTCCCAATACTCCCCGGGGGAAGGGGAGTGGGGCTCGGGGCCCCGGGGGCCCTCCTTCCCTTCTTGGCCCCAGAAGAGGTGACTGGTGTACGCGGGTGATACCCGGGAACGGGAATGGCTGTGGCCCCCTCTTATCATGTCACGATGAGGCTGGCCAACAAATCAGGAAGGAGTCGGGAGGAGGACAGTGTGCTCGATTCGTACCATCGCAAATGCCGTACACAGCGCCTCGTCATAGTGCCGCGCCTGCGCGTACGAACGCGCCAGCGTCACCACCTGGTCGTTCTCGAATACGCCCTTGTACGACGCCGCAACGGTCGCCAACGCCGCCAGCAGCGGAGGATCCCGTCGACCCGCCGCGACGAAGGCCCAGGCCAGGGTGGTGACGGAGGTGGGGTCCAGGGGGGGAGCGACGCCGCTGCGGGCCACCGCGGCGGCGGCAGCGCTACTGCTGCTGCGGCGGCTGCCGCCGACGCCGTACCGCGGCTCCGAGACCGCCTCGGCGGCGGCGGCCTGTATCCTCTTCTGAAACGGCTCCATGAGGACCAGTGCAGCGGCAGACAACTTGTCGTACAGACGCTGGTCAGTCCTGCCGACGCGCGCGTATGCCCAGGACACCCTGTAAGGAGGAGTTCGGGGGTTGGGGGGTTGGGGGTTTTCGGGTTCCAGGGTTTGGGCCAGGAGGACGAAGATGCCCCATGTGTGAAACGATCGTCAATGTTGTTTGTTCGCATCACATGTTATAAACTAATGTGACCGACATGAAATCCGTAAAATCAATACACACACGCACACACACGTACATGCATGCGCACACATACTGTAACTTGCAAGGGCGTTGGAAAGCCACCTGCTGTCGTCAAACCTGCCCTTCTCAGCCCTTTCCAGCCCTTCTCAGCCCTATCCAGCCCTTCTCAGCCCTTTCCAGCCCTTTCCAGCCCTTTCCAGCCCTGCACATCCCCGAGGCCGCGTACACTGGTGTACACATGCACACCCATACCCACTTGGCGAGCTGCTCGCCCTGCATGCCGCCCCGCTCCGCGCACAACCCGGCCGCCGCCGCCAAGCGCTCCCAAATCCGATCCATCGCCCTGGGCACCAGCCACACCATTACCGGAGCCGCGTGGGCGCGGTCGTGGTGGCGGTGCTGCCGCCCTCGCGTCGTGGACAGAAGCCGCCCTCCTCCTCCCCCTCCTCCTCCTCCGCCGCCGCTACTACTGCCGTCATTCGTGGTGCGTGCTACAGCCGCTGCTGCCACCTCCTCTTCCTCCTTCTCCTCCAAGGCTGACGGCAGAGAAGAAGCTAAGGCGTGGTCTGCGCAACTAGTGGCGGCGGCCTGTACGACCTTGCTGTCGGCACCGTCGCCGCCGCTGCTGCTACTGCTACTGCTGGCCCTTGCTCTGTCCACACCGTCGCCGCTTCTGTGCAATGTGGTCTTTGTCTCCTCCACTGCCTCCGCTGCCGCAGGCTGCGGCCCCTCCGCCTTCGTCGTCCCCTCCGTCGCCGCTGCCGCCACCTCCGCCGTCCCGTCCTCCTCCTCCGCCGCCGCCGTCAGCTTCTGTACGAGCTGCGGCCCCACCTGCTCCCCACTCCCGACCCTGACACCCAGCACCCCCGAATCACCCCCCCCGCGGACGTAACCCACGACCCGCGCACCGCCACCGCCACCGCCGGACGCCAGCTGAGCCACCGCGCGCGCCGGCTGCCGTACAGCCTGATGCATATCGCCGTACAGCTGCTCCAAGGAGGCTAGACCCCAGGCCAGCTCCGCCAGTTCGGTTCCGGAGCATGCACGCAGCTTCCTGGATCCGGCGGCGGTGAGGGCGGCGCATATGGGCGCCACGATCTCCGGCGGCACGTAGGTGAGGCGCGCGAAGGCGGCGAGGCAGCGGGCGAGGTCGGGGCCGGGGAGGGGCGACAGGTCCCGCAAAGTGGCGGCGCTCAGGAAGCTGCGAGTGAACGGTGATGGAAGGGGGAGGGGGAGCACGGGCGGGAGTAGGGTGGGAAGGGAGGGGGTTGTAAGAGAATGTAAATGCCGTCTTACTACTCAGCGCCGTACGACCCATCACGTATGCGAGCGCGAGGGATGCGGGGAAGCAGCAGCAGCAGGAGGAGGAGGCGAAGTAGAAGGAGGAGGAGGAGGAGGGTGAGTCGCAGTTCACACAAGTGCGGCACCTAAGCGTGGAAGGGATCTGCCAACTGCCAACTGCCGACCGACGTACAAACCAGCACCAGCTGCCGAAGTCCAAAAGGGGGTCGTACGACAGTTCATGCAGTACACCTGGTACCTGGCATGTATACGATACGGCAACATGACGCACCGGATCATGCGCCGTGTGCGAGGCCCCGAGTTGCTGGTTTGCAGATCGAGCTCCGGGAGGCGGGCCAGCAACTTGGCAGCATGCTTGCTACGAAACCAAGATCCAGCGTCGTACACAAGCAGCTCAGCATCCCGGAGGTTTCGGAGCTCAGCGATGCGGCTCAGCAAATCCGCGTCACGATCCGTCGCCGCCGCCGTCCTCGCCCCGACGCCACCGGCAGTCCTTTGGATGATGCGGAGGGTACCGACAACGCCGCCGCCGGCAGCGACTGCGGGCATGGAGCTGCCCGCTGATACCGCCTCCTCCTCCTCCGCTCCTGTACTAGTGCCGTACGGCGGCTTCTGAAGGCCGCCACCGACCGCCCGATCGGCCGGCGCTGCAGCGTGTTCACCTGGGGAGGTGACGTCCGCCGGCACCTCACCGTCTTTGGCGCCGGCGCTGGTGTGTTCACCTGCGCCGACAAAGACCTCACCTGCCATCATGCCTTCAGCTTCCGCGGCTGTATCGGAACGCCGTACCTCATCGCGGACCTGTACGGACCGGCCCGCGGCACTCGAGGCCGCCGCCCGCCGCCAATGCAGCGCCGGGGGTTCTTCGGCTCCATCACTGCCGCCCCTGTTGACCCGAGATCCGGATTTCATGCCGTTGCTGCCGCCGGGGCCGTCAGCACGCGCCGGTTCCGGCGGCATCAGCGCCGCCGCCGCAGATGCAGCTCCGCCACTGGCGTGAGTCGCCGCGCCGCCGCTGCCTCGCGGGAGCCCTAGCGACTCCCGCAGCCGCTGCACCCTGGCGGTCAGCTCCATCGGCGCCTGACCGTCCGGGTCCCTCTTCCGCCGCGGACTTGACCGCCGCGCCTGCCGTACGAGACCCCCCAATCGGTTCCATGCATCGCCGCCAGCACCGTTGCCACCGCCACTGATTCCACCCTTGCCGATAACTGCCGTCGGATGTTCTAAGTAATCTGCCCCGGACGTCGGGTTGGGGCCAACATTCCCCTGACTGAGGTCTGTTGCACGGTGGGGACTAGTGGCAGGACGGGGCCCCAGCGTAGGAGCTCCGAGAGCTGACGTGACGGGTGGCTGTGCATCCGGCTGCGAGGAGCCTTCCGGCGTGGCTTCGGCTGTCTCCGATGAAGTCCGCAGGTCTGCAGTTGCTTCGATAGTGCTGCTGGAGCTGCTGGAAGCCCGGAAGGTTGTTGGCCGAGCGCTTGGGACGGCGACCAAATGAAGTGAAACAACAAACTGCCTCCCTGCGGTGCTGGCGAAGAAAGTATTTGAAGCCTGCGGCAAGAAAAGGTTGACGGGTTGTGTCGGAAGACGGGTCGGACCTGAACACCCCGACATAAAGTTGAAAGCGATAGCAGAGACCGTTACCCTGAGAACTTCGCGGCCCCATGCATACACCTCTGGCATACAGTTGTACCCAGGCAGCAGCCATCGGAGGCGCGATGGCACAGACATCCGAGTGGACGCTCAATTTGACGCGGCTAGCGCTTTTGCTAGTTGTTAATCACAAGCTTCATTGTGCCTAACAGCTGTCTTTTGCGCTTCCCTTTCGTTGGTCATTGCACAAAAAGAGTACATGCTGCAGGGCATTAATGATAAGAGAAACACATTGTCAGATTAATATTTAGAGCTAAATCTGCAAAAGGTCTATGCCATGTTGCCAAATAAGTCTGACTAATTCATCATTCCTTACTGCAACACTTGGATAGGTTGGTGCGCTGTTCCAACACAGTATCCAGCACCATGCTTCTTTCGCAACACCCGCTAGACCAAGTCAGGGGATTCCATGACAATGACCTTTTCTCAAATATTAATCGGAGGCTTGCTTGCATCAACAGCTCATCAATGCTACTTAACACATTCATGTTCCCCCTTCTAATTCACCGTGCTTTCCCATTATTTCAGAGGTAGCTGGCCTCGGCCAGCAGCAGACCCGGTGAAATACTATGTACTAACAGCATTCCTTTGCGGTGCTTTATAGGATGCTAAGCGGTCATAACGCAGCGGAAGCGTTTCTTACATAAGCTGTGAAGTAGTATGATTCCTTGGCCCCTTTACAATGTCACCAAGGTGTCGGAAAATCACAATTTTGAAGGGTTGGGTACTTGCGCCGCACATGGCCCGCGCTTACTGCCGCCAAGGCCGCCTGGAAATTCTGCCGCTGGCTTAGGAAAACCACTAATCAAAGCTAAGCGGTCCGTCCTGCGCGGACCGCAGGCCCCGCCTACGTACCTAGCATACTCACACGGTGATGCTCCTTTCCTAAAAATATAATACAGATGTCCCGAAACCTTCTGACCCTAGTGATTCCCTTTGGATTCAGCTAAAGCAAGGCTACGCACTCGTCAACATGCGCACTTTCGCACTCAGTCACTCGCTTAGAAACACATGTAAAAAAAGGCGACCACATAAAGGGGGAAAGCATGTATTCAATCTTCGGCGTTTGACCACGTTTGCACTCCTGTGACTCTTCACTTTTGTGGGCCTCCCGCCTGCACGTGAGGCGAAAGCCCGGGCGGTCCTGTAGGACAGCACACGATCTCACACAGCCAATTTAAGCTGGTTGCGTGGCTGATTTCCAGCCTCTCTACCAAATGGTGCGGCATGATCTATAACGTAATTCACGCCTTTTCCCCTGTTTTTCCATGTTGCTATGCATGTTTGCGTCGGCTGCATCCACGCACATTCCGGGAAAATGGCTATCGCTTACACATCTCTCTAAGGCCGGCTGATACCACATTGCGCACGCAGACGCCCTTCACATCTTTAGTAAGCTTTCGTGTTGAGTCTTCAAGTACATCTACACATGCCAACAGCCTTCTGGATTCTCCGTTTCATGCGCCTTCAACGGAGATTGCGCAAAAAAATGAGAGAGACTTTCGAACGTGATTAGATAAGGTGCCCGGCACGCCAACGCATCCGATTCTCCTTCACGGGACTGGGTTCCGTTATAAGACCAGCAGATTACCAGATCCCTCTACTGAACAAAAGAAGAAGACAAAAGAAATTACAAATATCGGAAATTACAAATATCCTGTCCACAAAGAACCTTGCATAAATCACAATCACAGCACACACACGCCGCCGGGTGGAGGCAGCCGCCCCGCGCAACCAACACCACACGCTTAACGCACCGAGAAGCGATGGGTGTACGACAAGTACGTTGTATAATCAACAGCTCCAACCAACAACCCGGCCGGTAGCCGCCAAATTGCCCCCGCGCATTGCAGCCGCCGCCGTGTAAACATCACCATCGAGTTTCCAAACTTCAAACAAACACATCCCCCAAAACCAACACATCCAACGACAGGGGAGCAAACGACAACCCGCAATAATAGTCACAGCTGTCATGGTAGCGTCATAGCACCACTTGTCGTAGTCATAGCACCAGTAGGAGCACCCAACAATGTTCCGACCAGGTAATCATCTAATGTGATGTAACGAAACAAAACCAACGCCGCAACAAGGGCACCCTCTGTGATTTGGTAGGCGCCGACAGATAGACCCGACGGCTCACCCGACGGCCTTTGAAAATTGGTCGTACAGTAGTACACTTATTTACAAACCCCGTGGACAAACCCAGCTGCTGTCATTCGAGCACACTTCCCCAAGCGGCCCTTGGTATAAACCCCACTTCTTCCCACTTTAAATGTACGGCAGTTCGCTCAATTCTGCACGGCATAGCACGGGAATATGTACGAGTTTCCTTTGGGCGAGGCGAAGCCTAAAAATGGAAACGTGTGGCAGACGCGGTAAGGTACGTACGGCGTCTTAAAACGTACCAAGGACAGTACCCTGCAGTACTGCCAGTCCCGGCCGCCACGCAGCCGCCGCTCGCTACACCGTTTCGCAACCGGAGGCGGCCCCCCCCACCCCACCCCCACACCCCAACCCCCGTCCTGGAGGCTGCCGATAACACCGCCGGAAAGGTTCTGTGAACGCGGCGGCCCTGTGGGTAATGTGGTTCCCCTCCCTCCTTTCCTCCTCCGTTCCCGTCAGTCCGGGCAGTCATACGGCACCTGCCTCCTCGCAACATAGCCACCCGCACGCCCACTCCCACCGCCACTGACATCGGCACACCGCCATTGACATCGACACGCCTGCAACAGCCTACAGGAACTAGAACATGAGCTTTTGTAAAAAGCTGATCCGCTCTACACGGGGCTGTTTCTAGCAGCAGCTCTGCTAGCCGATGAAGAGTAAGAGACAGAGGGAGAGGGAGAGAGAGTGGGGGGCAATGCGCTGGGTGCCCGACCGGCAACGAACTACAATCTTTCAACGACTTGTACGGCGAATCACAGCTAGCTAGCTCAGGGCAGGGGAGAAAATGTCTTCCCCCCAGAGGGTCTGTGGGGTATCAGCGCCACGCTTGAAAGTACGGCATGCCCACCTGGCAGCATGTATGCAATTCCACACAGCACGTCCGCTCGCCCCCTTGCCTTCCCCCCACTCACTCACGCACTCAGGATCATGGGAGTGCATGCAAGGGGCCCGGGGGTTGCTGCGGTAGAGGTCCGCAACTCCCCTCCCCTCCGGCAGGGGGGGGAGAGGCCGGGGGGTGGCCCCTCCGTGGCACGTTACGAGAGGCATCATCAGCAGTAGCAGTAGTCGTACACGCCGTACCCACTTTGTAAGCTGTCTAGCCGTACAGTTCCGGAATGCGCGCCAGCATCCTCCAGGAGTGATGGCGTTTCGAGGATCTGCGTCATTGAGCGTTGGCAGTTGACAGTTATAGTTATGTCTACCAGTGGTTGTCGTTGGTTTTGTTTCTTTTAGGTCATTTTGCCTGTCCAATAGCGCTCCTCATTGTGGTGACGAGGGTATCAATGACACTTGTTGTTAGTTCATCATTCCCTCTCAGCCCTCCAAGCACTCGCCAGTCCCTCTCCATTCCTTCAATCCCTCCCCTTCCGCCCCCTCCTCAACCTCTTCACCTCCCCCCCACCTCTTCACCTCCCCCCCATCTCCCCTCCCCTTTCCCCCCCTACCCTACCCTCACCCCACCCTCCCCTCACCCCACCCCACCCTACCCTCACCCCACCCCACCCTACCCTCACCCCACCCCACCCCACCCTACCCTACCCCCACCCTACCCTACCCGCACCCTACCCCACCCTACCTTGAGCACCAGCTCCTCAAACGCGTTGGCCACCGCGATGTTGGTCTTTGCGGATGTCTCCACAAACAAACACCCGTGTCGCCGAGCAAAGTCAGAGCCCTCGTGCCAGGACACCCGCCGCGCGTCGCCCTACAGCACCCGGAGGAGGAGTGGAAGGATGTTTTACTCAAGATGGTGTTTTTATAACTTCGGTTTATGTGTATGTATGTGCGTGAGGGAAGGAGGAGTGCCCAATCCCCCCGACCCACCACGTCAACCTTGTTAGCAACCACCATGCGTACGGCATCCGCCTCAGTGCCGTACAGCTCCAGCTCTCGCATCCATTGCTCCTCCAGGTGTCGTAACGTGTCGGGTCGCGACACGTCGTACACTGGTGGTGGTGATGGTGGGGAGAGGCGGTCCCAAAAGAAAAACGGGGCCGGTGTGTCCGTCATGATGATGATGATGATGATGATGGACAAAAAGAGGGAGAGGGGAGGAGGTAATGGGTACCCACGTACCACCCGCCCACATACCACCCGCCCACGTACCCCAACACACACGCAACCACACAGCCCCGTCGACAGATTCACAGTACCCCACACCCCTACACCCCCCCTCATAACCCCCCACCCCACCCCGCCCACACTGAGTGGGTCCTCTTCTGACCCTCAGCAGCCCCCCAGGCACCCACAACCCCCAGGCACCCCACAACCCCCAGGCACCCACCCAGTATGATCCCCTTCGCGCCCCGGTAAAAGGTGCTGGTGAGGGTGCGGAACTTCTCCTGGCCAGCAGTGTCCCAAACAGTCAGCTTCACGCGCTTGTCGTACACAGAGAGCTTCTTCACCGCGAAATCGACGCCTGAGGCCGAGAAGAGGGTGCGGAGGCGGGGGCCGAAGTGCTTGTGTGGGGGGGGCCGCCTGTGTTTATGTACGTATGTATGTACGTATGTATGCCTCGTAGCGTCTGTAAATAGTAATCACAAGTTACAAGAGGCTCTGGGGAAAACCACGATTTCTCCGGGTATACTTACTAAATTCGTAAAGCAAATAAGTTAAATGTGTGTATTTTCACATGTGTATATAATATACACACATATCTGGCCCAGCACCCTCCCGAGAATTTACACATGTTGGAGCTCAGGAGGGCGACAGAGAGGAATTGGACGTCGTCAACAGGGGCACAGTGTACGGCAAAGTGCGGCGGGCAGCGGCGGAGGGGAACGGAGGGGAGAGATGGATGGATGAGGGGGTTTCGAGGATGGCGGGGGATGTTTTGGGCGCCAACATCAAACCCAAGGCTCACACAACTATATCTATCCGTATTACGGGCATTATGGCCTTTGCGTCTCTTTTACGCAGCGAAGAAGCGATAAGGATGTGTTCCGTTCCCTTCCCCCCGCATGCCGTCCTTCTGGTCTCATCTTCTCTTTTCCCCTCCCAATAGACGCATACATACATATATACGTACATACATGACATATATACATACATGCATACACACTCTCACTATAGCGCTCTCACGCACCGATGGTGGAAGCCACCTTTTCGTCGAAGCTGTCGTGAGCGAACCGAGTGAGCAAGCTGGTCTTACCCACCCCAGAGTCACCCAGAAGCAATATCTGTACGTACGTATGTATGTGCGTATGTATGCACGTACGTACGTATGTGGAGTTTTTTGGGGGAAGGCGATCCATGCAAGGTATTGAGGGGTGGGGCGGGGTGAAATGGGGGGAAGCGAGGTAAGTGGTATACGGTGTGTTTTAAGTGAACTAAGGCGCGAGGTGCAAGGGTTGTAGGAGTCTGATGCAGGACTTTACTTGGTGATGTGTATGTGGGGCTAAGTGGGTTAGGTGGAGTGTAGGGTGGAGGAGAGGGTGTGGGGGAGATGGAGGCTTGCAGCTGGACGCGATGAGCCGTGAGGAGTGTGGCCGAAGTAGGGCGCCGCTTCAGTTAAGTCGAGGGAAATGGGCGTAGAGCGCAGCCTGGTTTAACCAGAGACGCGTTGTATGGCGCGGAGAAAAAGGCTTCAAGGGATTTGGCATGGTAGGTGTACGTTATGGGGGGATGGCGCAGCGAGGAACGCGCAAGCAGCGTTACGGCTGTAGGACTGAGCAGGGGTGTTTTACAATTGGTGATGGCAAAACGCCGCCCGCGAGCGTGACCACACGGAATGCGTGGTTACTTGCCTTGATGGTAAAGTCAATGACCGAGTCCGTCGCCTGCAGCTCCACGGCCATCCGCACGGCATCAAGGGTTTCAAGACGGGCTGACACCGTAGATTACGCGAAGTTCAGTTTTACCTACATCATCTTGAGAAACTATATCACAATGGTACGGGGTGAGTGGCCCAGTGGGCTCGACAGCTAACGGTTACACGTTTTCTATGGCCAAAGGCAACATAAGTGACAGAGCCTCTGAAGAGACGTAAACACGACAACTGAAAAATTAATGTTTCGCAACGAAAATCCCTTGCCCGTGGCTGGCATACCGTTACTTTTTTGCATAAGGCCTACGAAGCTTTCCTTATAATTTGCATGGCTTGCTACTTCTTTTTCGCTTGTGACACACGAACAAGTTAGGCCACTGAAAATTTCTGTATAAACCAGGAACGCATCTGCTATCCGCGCCCGGGCTTCGCCCGCGGCTTCCACCTTTCCACGCCCTCCCAATCACCTCATCATCACGCGCGTTCCTGACCTCAAAGCAAGAGAAGCATAATGACAGGCACCAATAGGAGGCTTGACGGCCGCCAGGAGGCAGTGCTGAAGCAGATGAAAGGCTTGGGTCTGCGGAGGCAGTCTAGGTGAGAGAAGTCGCCGCCTTCCATCGCGCTGCCAGGAAACGCCCTTACAGCCCGTTACTGTTGCAGGTCTTATGCCACCAACCTTTATGATATTGACTCCACTTCTCAGCTTACGTGTGCCTCGGACGCGCCGTTTGAGGACACGACCGAATTCGGGGAGTCGACCGCGCTGCCCTCTGTTGACGTTGGGGAGTACAGCGATGCGTCCTACTCGGAGCAGAGTGATTTCAGCGAATATCCCTCTTCATCCAGCTCTCCAGAGTCGCCACGTTGTGCGTTTCAAAGTCCCAAAGGCCTGAGTCCAGAGGTAAGCATCCCGCGGCCTTGCCTGGTCATGCCGGGCGGAATTCAATGGACGTTCCAATCTTTTTTCCAGGACTTTGAGTTTCTGCAAGCTCATGGACTCGAGCGCTGTACGTCGCTGAAAGAACTCGGTCAGGGAGGCTATGGCACTGTCGACCTTGTGCAGGTGCGTGACGCTGCGCACGGCTTTGCCATATCGTAACACACGGTTTGAAAATGCTGTACAGTAACGTATCTTCATTGCTCATCACTTTCGCTTTGTACCTGACTTCCGCGCTATGTCGAAAGGTCGTGAACATTATCCTTACTGAAATTGTCCAGACATGCCGCCTTGCTCTACATAATAGCGCTTTCGTTCTTTGCTGCCTAACACCATAGGTTGCTCTGCCCAGCGGTCGCAACTTCGTGGCAGCTCGCAAGGTAATCCATTCTCCTCTTTACGCTCAGCCACGCTATGAGCGTGAGCTGCGCGGCCTTATGCTTTGCGCGGAGTGTCCTTTCGTGGTGGATGTTTACGCCTCGCGGGTGACGGAGGAAGGGCAGTTTGAGTTTCTGCTCGAATACGCTCCAAACGGCACCATGCACGACATGCTCAAGGCCATGGAGCAACGTCGCCGCGGCAAAGAGAAGCTGCTCATGCCAGTTAACCGCATCCAGTACTATGCAGCCTGCATTCTGCAGGGTTTGCATTTCATCCATCAGCGTGGTCAGGCCCACCGTGATGTGAAGCCTGGCAATGTCCTCATGGCGGCCAATGGCCGACCCATGCTCGCGGATACTGACAGCATGGACAGCGTAAAGATTACGAAGCGCGCTGGAACCACCAGTTACCAGGCGCCGGAGCTCTGGCGTGCCACCCTGCAGGGTCCTGGCTACACCGCCGACAAGGCGGACATGTATGCCATGGGAATCACCTTGGCGGAGATGGTTGCCTATCCAGCAGGGTCCAATGGCAAGTTGCAGCAGCTGAAGGACGATCCAGCGGGTTGCATGCCTGCCTACGTGCCAGCTGATCTGAAGGACCTGCTGTGTGGCTTGCTGGCACCGGCAGCAAAGCGCCTGACGGTTGAGCAGGCTATGGGGCATAAGTTCTTTGATGGCTTGGATTGGCCTGCTCTCAGCTCCGGGCCGCTTGGCTTTAACGTACAGCTGCGCCAGGCGCCCTTGTCTGAGGCTGGTCGCGCCGAATGAGGTCAAGGAGGGGAAAGTTGTGTATGCGTCCACTGGGGCGTCCCGAGAAGGAGTGCTTGGCGACGCCGGAACTGGCGTCGATCTGCTTGATACGGCACGATGTGAACGCGCGACCCGACGCATGACTGGTTACTTTAAAGATGCATGCTAGGTTCGGGGCCTTGGCGAATCAAGGTGTGTAAGGGGGTTGCCTTGTCTGTGCACACGTGTTCTTTGGACTGCATCGTCAACGAAGTGACCGGTGATTCAGTGTCTCTCCAGTTCGTCATCGGATCCGCAGACGGAATGGGGCCTGATGGGGCTTTTCAACGGAGCGATGCCTTAGGTATGTAATCTCCGAGCTGAGCTCCTGAGGCCCGTCAACCGGCGGAGGGTGTGTTCTTTATGGTGCGACAGCGCAGGTAGTGCGCGGCGGTTCGCGCAAGCTTTGGTTTGCAATGCGAGTGCGTGATGCTGAATGCGTATTATTTGCTGAGTGAGCGGTCGCGTCAACCATGCATATTTCTTGAGAGCATGCTTACGAGGTGCAGTGTGTGCTGGCGTTGTGTACGTGATATTGAGTGCTTTTTTTAGGGAATATTAAATACATTCGTTGCGCGCCGTGCTATTCCTGGTTCCAGTCGCCGCATATCCTACTTAGTCCTCTCTCGCCACTTCTTCATTCGGGACCCGCAAATGCCTTTGTTGGCCTCCACCAACAATGTCTTGCGGGACCGCTGATGTGCCGGACACCTCATGGGCGCCTTTGGGGGATATCTCTGTGCTGGGCTCAAGCAGGTTATTCCTCGAGCGTGAAAGTCTATATGAGAAGACTATTGAGTTCTGTCTGGCATTGTCCACGATTTGTCAGTTCTTTATTGGCGCCGTATGCGCTTATGTCAATAATACTGCCTGGCCGTGCAATTTCTGCCAGGCTTCCCTTTTAGCATTCTTTGTTGGATCAGGCGAATTAAATCCGGTTACATAGGTGTAGGTTGGCGCGTAACTACGCTGCATGAGATTTGCTGAGTAACGTGGGCTGGCGGACGATTCGCGCGGAGTAAAGTGCCCCCAGCTCCATGCTAGTTAATTTCGTCGGCCTAGTGCGTGATGTGCGTGCCGCATGCACACCGCTGGAGTGACTCCGTGACGCATTTGTTTGTGTGAATTTGGTATAAACAATGCTGGATGATTTCGTGGCAGTACGCATTGTCATTGCTTTCCTATTCTGCTGTGAGACGAGCATGACGTCTTTTGGACCGTGTGTGCAGCTGTGGGTTTTCCGCTGGTGTCAACGGGTGGCTTATGGGGTGTTGGGAATTTGTACGGATTGCGGCGCGAGTCATGTTGGCGGTTGATCCGGAGACTCTTAAGTCAAGGGAAGAAAAAATAGTGTTGTTTGACCGTTCTGGTGTTTGCAACTGGACCTATTTGGAATTTGGGAATAGGGAGGTTTGGAATGTTTCGAGGATGCTTGAGAATCTTTTGATTATTGCTTATTTGAGTGTGGTCTTATCGTGCGAAACTGTTCTTGCGGTTTTGCGTTCATAATTTGCAGCTGTGTTTATAGCTTGCTGTTTGTGATGTTGGTATGATGCAAGTTGCACATGTGATTGTAAGAAGGTACAATCATCCGCCGATACATCCGCCGACATCCGATGTTAAGTATACGGTTCGACTGTTACAAAAGTAGGCGTAAATTGTCCGCGACCTTAACGTACCACCGGAAATTTTACGTACCTCCCTAACACTATCAAATGTTGCACAATACTTTCATTCAGCATTACGCTCATCCGTCCCTGCGCCTGCCTGCCAGCCCTGGCAGCACACATCACAGAGCAGCCAAACAATTCATAGTTGTGCTGATATTTGTCTAGCCTATTTGATGGCAAACCCATATTGACACGGGTGTTAATCAGCAGGTATGAGTAGTAGCGTTGGCTTTATTCTGGAGTATCTCTTTCTTGCTGCATCAGAAACATCACTCGCGAGATACCGCAAGGCCACCGGGAGAGCTCCAGAGAGCAGAGAGCACTCAACTCGCTGTTGCCAGCGAAGACCCTTCCGGGTCAAAGCAGCTTTCCAGCCCTTCCAAGCACGCGACATTACCTACACTTTTGAACAGGGACGGAGCCCGCAGCGCACCTCCAGAAAAGTACACTTCCCAACACACATTCACACATCTACTTCTCCGCGGTTCAAAAGAGTCGCGGTGCAAATACGATGGGCCAAAACCTCGTATGGATTGCTACACCCGCACCTCGCACCGGGACACTACTACGCTTCGCGAGCCTTTGACCACGACCTACAATTTGGCGCACCACCGTTTGGTAGTCCCCCCCTGTACGGCACATACATCTGCTTACAGCATCACACACGCATGTTTCCATGCCACACGCTCACTTTTCCAAAACCCCATCTACCTGCCACCGTAGCGCTGTGGGCATGACCTCACACACCTCCAAACCACCTCTCCGCTTCCGTTCCTCTCCATCCTGCATCCATCCCGGGCGAGCTGTAACTCACAATCATCCCTCCTGAGCTTGTTTCTTCTGACCTGGTCTACGTAAAAACTCAGCATTCAACAGCAGCCAAGTACGCCAGGATCCATGCTGCACCGCCACAATCCACACGCAACATCAACACCGCCACCGGTTGGACCATGAAGCCCTAAACCCTGATCAAGGACCCCTAAGCAACCTGAAGCTACACTCCCCCCAGTGAACCGATATCCGACTATATCTCTCTGCTGAAAAGGATGCTGGTGATGTGTTCATGATTTTGGCACCGCTGGTGGCGGCAGGCGCAGCTCCACGTCCGTGGACAGCGCGTACCAGCGCTCCCAGGTGGCCGCCTGCGCCCGTGCCAGCGACACCATCGACGTGATGGGTGTGCGAACCGCCATCTCCACCACCTGGCGCAGCGACAGCAGCGGCCCGTAGCTCTGGCCGTCGTCCAATGAGGGGCGGAATGAGGGAGAGGGACAGGCAAGGGAGGGACAATCATTAGCAACCAAAAAAAGCGAGCAAGGCATGAAAAGAAGAGGCGGGTGGGGCTTAACGAGGATCGATTGCCACCATCCTCATGCACTTTGGACCTTCATCATGAGCCACCAACATATTCATGAATCATCACACCCCACGAAACCCCTTACACGCACCTCCAGTAGCCACATGACGGTGTTGTCCCACTGCTCCGCCGGAACCGACAGCTCCGAAACCTCCACCACATGCCGCGCCGTCACCTCCCGAATGTCGGTGCTGTCCCAGTCAAAGGCGCCGTTGAGCGTCAGATTCGCCGCCAGGCGCACCACCTCTGGGTTGCCCAAGCTCTCGTTGGCCACCACCAGGGACAGACGATAGTAAGCCGACAGAGTGGCGCCGGTGTTGTCAGCGCCAAATGACACGGACGGCACGTCCAGCGCCTACATATGGTAAGAGACGGCGTAGAGAGAGGAGCGGGTTGCGGGGAGGGAAGCAGAGGTCTAGGAGCTCGTTATGGATCGGGGGAGCCTTTCTGCTGTTACCCAGTTTCCCAGGACCGCCACAGCCGTCCCTTTCCCTTAACCAGTTTTAAAGCTTTGGGCTGCCTTCATTCGTTTTCTTCACCCCAGACGACTCCTGTCCCGACGGCCTGAGGAAAGCTCGAGCGCCCAACCACGGGGCCCTTGTAATTCCCATCCTGGGGACCGACCTGGCCCCGCCTCCACACCGCTCTCCACGGCGTTACTTACCTCAACATTGATGATCATGCGCTGGTGGGGGTACTTCTTGGGAAGCTCCGGAACCAGCAACGACAAAACATCCTGCGCCGTAGAGCGGTAGATACATTGTCTAACGCTTCGGACCAGCCGGGATTTTGAGAGATAAACTGCTCCTTGTTTATCAGAGATAAGCAAGGAGCAGCGGTTCGTAGACAGCAAGGCCGTGCGGCCGCCGCTATGAAACGCCTGTTGACGTGCATTTCGCCCTTCCTTGCCCGTCACTCTTACCTCAACCGCTGCCAGTCTCGTCCCCTTCCCCCCCGTCCCTTCCCCCTCCTTCCCCCTCCTTCCCCGTCGTGCTTGGCCCCCTGCGTCTCTCACCGCCAACCCGCCTCTTCCCATTCCAACCGTCGCTCTTCCTCCTCATAACCTTCGTATTTCCCCTCTCACCGTCGTGATGATCAGGCCGGGAATCGTGCCGTCCCGCACACTCAGCGCCAACTTGCCGCTGCCGTACAGTCCCCACAGCAAGCAGTTGACAGTTGCCTCGTGGACGTAGATGGAAACCTGGCTGCCATCCGCCGCGATATCTACCCCGTTCAGGGGCAGCTGCGACGTCTCAAACGGACACTCCGTCATCTGGTCCACGCCCACGTCCCCAAGGCGGCGGTGCCGCTGCTGGCTCCCCCGGAGGTACCGGCGGCGGCTGGTCACCACGGCTGGCCACCCGTCGGCGCCGGCGACGGCGCCAGCAGCTGCTGCGTCTGCCGTCGGCGCCTGCGGCACCTCCACCTCTCCAAAGCCCTTCACCAGCACGAAGGCGGCGGTGTAGATGGAGTACTCGAAGGAGGCGCTGAAAGGCAGTCCGCGGACGTCCAGTCGGGTAGGGAGGGAGCCCAGCACGGCGTTGATCCGGTCAGGCACGTCGTTGTCCAGAGCGGACGCGACAATCCGCTGCACCTGCGGGTTACGGGGACGACCACGCGGATGGCTCGACGAGGATGGCTCGCACAGAGGAGGACTCATTGGCTCCCACTGGGTCGAGAGCTACGGTTTGACGCACTCAGGGCGCGGCGGCTGTTTGCTACTAATGACTTCTTGTCAAGCGCCACCTTGCATAACTGGCTGACATGCTATGGCTGAAGGCTTCAATAACTGCAATCGCCCGCCGTCCCCTTGCCCCGGCCAGGCATGTCAACCGGGCGTGGGGAGGGCCGCTGCACTCCAGGGGCTGTGTGGCAGGTGGGCCTAGTTGCCGGGCGGGCGGTAGGGCTAGGCCGCACTCATGGCTACGTCCCCTGAATAACCTCCCCGTCGCCGTCAAGCCACCCCCAGCCACCTGGCCATCAGGACATGAGCATCTAGGTGGGTGGTAGTGGGTGGGTGGGTGGACGGGTGGTAGTGGGTGGGTGGTTGTGGGTGGACGGGTGGTAGTGGGTGGGTGGTTGTTGCAGGTCCTTTCATCATCCAGTCGGGGGGACCCGTCCGTTTATGTCGTGACGTTGGTGGGGACACCAGATCATGTCGCCGCTCACCGAGTGTGTGCATGGAGAGCGCTGCGGAGCAAGACCCGACTTTCCGGTACTTCACCTCTACCTCTACCTCGTATCTCTACAGCTCGTGGAACTTTTTAGCATATAAGGACGAGAGTCCCCCCAAAGCACCCAGCTTCACTCGTTTGTGGATCCTCTTCCCCCCCCCCGCAGAGTCCGCACCCCGCACCCCGCACTGTGGTACCTGGCGCTTCACGGCCTCGTTGAATAGGGTCAGCACCGCCTGGTAGAGCCAGTCCGCGGAGTACGAATGGATCTTGATGTCCACCTGTACGGCATGTGCACGTGTACGGGAGTGGCAAAGAAAGCTTTTCTAATTCTGGCGGTAAAAACTCCGTTCCGTTTTCTATGCGCCGTTCCTTCTTGGCTTCTGTGCCATGAAGCGTTTCCGGTTGAGAGATGGTTCGGTTAATGATGACAGCAAGGAGGAGCACGCCGGGGGTTTGATTTTTAAAGTCATTTAATGCCTAGACGCACAGAGAGAGAGAGAGAGAGAGAGAGGGAGAGAGAGAAAAAGAGAGCACCCCCCAGGAGATCATCGCCCGCCCATTTAATGCCTCCTCTTTATGCACACATCTCCCCCGCCACACCCACTTTGACACCCACACCCACACAACCCACACATCGAGTCCTGCAGGCAACAACAACACCTCGGAACCCACCTAAAAGCCCCCCCCTGCAGTCGTCACGCACCGAGTCAAAGTTACTATTGGCGGTAACCACCAGGAGCTGAGGCTTCTGCAGCTGCTCGTCCTTGTGCACTTCGTACACCCAGTCGATCGTGCCACCTGCGAGGAAGCGCGTGCACGCGCGATATGATGCAGAGAGATGGTGTGGGGAGATGTGCCTGTGTGTGTGTTACGAGTCAGTTCACTGGTCAGGTCGGTTCCGTACAGACAACCTTGGCCCCGCGGCCCGGAGCACCGTTTTGAGCTAACAACATACATTAGTTTTTGTGTTCGTGTGTGCGTGTATTTCGCCAGGACGACGCAGCAGACACCAACAAACGCCGTCTCGATGGACATCACGCCCGAAACGCCCTCTTGCAGCTTGCAATGACCATTAACAAACAAACGACTTCAGCCGAACCGCAGCCGACTCTGCACTTTGTTTCGACACGTACTCCTGTGCAGATGGACATACGACTCGCTCTCCAATGAAATTAATAAATATCATTGGAAAGCGAATCGTGTACACGGTACGATGCACACGATGTGCACCCTGGTTTGGGTGTGGGTAACAGCCAGCCAGCCAGCCTAACAATCAGAAGTGTTCCACCCAACCATGAGAGACCACCGTGGATAGCTGTGCATGCAGGCTCCCATGCGCAAGAGGGCATATTCTTGATGGGTCAGTAATACATCCCGGTTCTAAAGTTCTGGGGTTCGGGAAAAAATCGCTGAACAGCCACGCGGACACTCCAACGGGCGACGCGAAAGGGTAGCAGCAAGAGGTGAGGGGGCGATGGGGTCAGCAGCAGCAGCAGCAGCAGCGGTAGCAGGGACAACATACAAAGGGGAAGGAGCGGGTGGCGGCTCACCGCTCAGCATCAGCTCGCCCTCGCCGCTGCCTGATAGCGCCCCCTTGGTCCAGTGCCATTGGAAGGTGAGGTTCGCAGCGATGTCGCTGGCGAGTAGGTGAAAAAAGCCGTCTCCCAGGATGGTGCTGCGGGCAGCAGACGGCGGTGGAAGCGCGGGTACTATGATGGGATGCGTTGGATAGGAGGGCATAAGAGTATTAAGGTAGGAAGGAAATGGCGAGGGGGGAAACACGGCGAGTCAGAAGACAATGACCGAAGAAAAGAAGATGGGGGAAGTTAGCAAAGTGCGAGAAATCTGAGAGGTATGACAAGTATACAAAGGGGGCGGTGAGGGCGGAGAGCGAGCCGGACGGCGTTGTACAAGGTCGGTTAGGGCCACGCAAAGCGTGAAAAGGACACATGTGGACAAATAAAGGACAAGCGCACAGAAGGGTTGTTGGGGGCCGCGATTCTCCGGAGGTATAGCGACGCCACAAGATGGGGTCTGCCTGTGTGAACATTTGGGTGAATTGGTTTCTTGTTGCTTCTAAGCTTTGGCATAAGCCCAGTTCATGATAATGTGGCTAGGTCGCGGACAACTCATGCATAGACAGGGGATTTCGGTCAGGCGGCGCAATTGTGGATGGGATTGCGGATAGGGGGAGAAAAGCTGAGGCATGGACAAGCAATGGTTTGCATAGCCTTCCTGTGAACATAAATTCGAGAGCAGACCCAGATGTGCCACTTACAGATTGGCACTGCTGGCGGAACATGCAAAGTCCGTGACGACGATATTAGTCAGCTGCAGGTCAAAAGAGCCGACGACGGGGATGCTAAACCGCTTTGACACGTCAGGCACGCTCTGGCCCTGCAATTTCTGGCTGAGGAACATGAAAGCTACGCCGATGGAGTAGTCAAAGAGCCTCTGCCGCGCTCCAATCTGGTGCGTCCATGGTGCGGAAGATGGGAGGGGTTGGGGCGGGGTAAAGCTTGAGAATATGCCGGTCTAAGACTCTTTCCTCCCATACCGGCAAACATTTTATTGCTGTGACACGGCTACAAAGACGAGACGTGTACCTTACCGCGATGCCCGCCGGGCTATTTTTTGAGAGCTCCAGGCTGGCTCCCGTGAGCATCGTTGAGCTGACAGCAGCTACCGATGACCTTTCATCTGTTGCGCTTATGAGAGGTTCTGAACGGAACCTATTTATTAAAGGAAAGCCTTGCACCAACGAAACATAGCCAAGCGTCAAGACCACGATGCAAAGCATCCACGTTCGCCCCGTCATTTTTGCAGGTTTGAGAGACGCGGGCGGGATACTGCAGCTTCTTTTGAAACCAATTGTACCTACTTTACAAGATGCAACATGCACTCTAGCCATGCGCAAAGTTCGAGTTCGTTGGTAGGGTTTACGTGAATATTTCCCGAATTTTCCTACTCAACGGACTGACATTCAATAAGATGTCAAGACAACGTGCGGCCTGCATAAACAGTAAATTCTCGGATATTAGTGCACCTGGAAAACGGCCGGAATCCAGACGGTTTGTACGGCTGCGAGATGTGACACAGCTATGTGCTAAGCTGAACTCGATAGATTTTGTCCATCTTTGCTCACCCGTCCCAACATCCTGTGCAACGATTTAAATTGAGCCTCTAATTTGCGCCATGTCGATGACCTTCGTCCGATTGAATGCGTACTCATTGTTCTCAGGTTAGCCGGCGTTCAGGTTTTCTCTACCCATACATCAGTAACGAGAATCTGTAAGTGACAACAGCCGGCAAACAAATATTTCTATAAAACAATACTACTACGAAATACTCCTACAAAGCAAGGATACACTTGCATAAAGATCTTCAAATTCGGCTCCCTCTGCGTGCGACTGCGTAGGCAGCCCTGAGCAGCGGGATAAGTAGCGGCATCGCAAGGCTTTAAAAGCACCAAGAAGCTGCAAGTTTCAACGGTTTCCGCGAGTTGATTAAACCAGCCAAGCACCAGGCCGTGAGTACGTACATATGGCCACGGCCGTGGCCAGAACGATGCAGCTGCGAACCAAGCCTGATTTGAATCTCAGGAACATATTTGCAAATAATTTGCAGTCCAGCAATCCATTCGCATTGCTGCGGTGCCGAACCCACGCACTCCTGAGGCTTTCTATTGCGAGGCCTCACCCGACTAGCCCATGGTCCGTTCCGCGTTGCATTGAATGCAGGGTTATGTGATGTTACAAGCTGGCTATATCGTAAGGCTCAGGCGAGCCAGGAGGCTCTAAAGCGCGAGGTCTAGCGTAATCAAGCATTCTATAATACCGTAATTCTGGGCCGAGTCGCTTATGGATGGCTAAGGTAGAGATGCTCGTCATTTCACCCCGAGATGAAATGACGAGCATTTCATCCCAAATCTATTTGAGGACTTGGTCCAAGTTTTAAAATTTACCTCTGTACAGCGTATGTAAATTATAAATATGTCTACATGGGCAGTGTTGTCAGGAAAATTTCATCTGTCAGCGTGCACGGGTAGCACAGTAACCCCTTACCCCCAGGTCGGTTTACCCCAGGTACTGGGTCGTTTGCTCGTTATGTCGATTACACTATCCCCATAAATTCACTCGGCGACACTGGGCGACAAATGCAGAGGAGCAACTGCCTCCCAGCCGGGTTGGTTCCCTGTCTGGGCCTCTCGAGATGCTGGTGTGTGTGGTTGTTACAGTGGGCTCCAGACTCCCGAAGAGTAGAGCCATCGGGCCAGCTGGCCGTGCACTGCAGTAGAGACTAATATACCAAAAGATTATCATCTCAGATAATTAACCTCTCATCGGTAACCGCTCTCGCGAACAAATCAATTTGCCAGATATAATCCTCAAAAAGGGGTGATGTGCGCCAACGGATTCCCAACCTTTTCGTGGAATTCCTAAAGCTGCGAAACCCTGAATGCGGCCCCAAAAATCAACAATAACTCGACAAATTGCTTCTTCCGTAAGGGAAGGACCAGGTAACAGTGCCGGGTTGGTTTTCATGTTTGCAGCCATATAACGTCTCCCATGCTCCATGGCTGACACCGCAGCAAGAGCCACAACATCCCAAACACATTGTTGCACTGATTGTGGGGCTTGGATAAGCCAAAGTTGCTCCCTTGAGACTGGCAATCCTATTGAAAGAGTAAGTTGGTCTGCTATTGCCTGTGCCACCGGACAGGCCCAGAAATGATGATAGCGAGGGGATACACCTCCCACTGAACCTATTGGATAACCTCCACAACCACATATCGTTGGGCGCGACATCCTAAGATGGGAATTTCCTAACATAGGCACCCCATCAACCGCAAGACGCCACCAAATCTCTTTTTGTTCATTTTCCCACCGTAAATGAAACCATAAACGATGGAATGTCCGTTGCAAAAGAAAAATAGCTTCATCCAATATCTCAGAAGAACCCGTCGCCTCTT
>NW_003307545.1:2305077-2307435 GCF_000143455.1 Volvox carteri f. nagariensis | reverse complement strand
GCCATCGAAAAAGGTGAAAGTTGCATATTAGTCGCTATTTTAACGGATAATTGTTGGAATCGGATTGGAGGCCCTACACCCCATCTCCAACCAAGCCTCGACACTAGGGTTTGAGTAACCGACTCAATAGGGGGCACCATCGCTTCCCTAGATTCTACACTCAGCGGCAACAAAAGACTAGCCGCCTGTCTCCAATTCGCTGGAATATCATCTAGAAGAGCGGCAATAGCATCCATACATTCCTGCCATTTACGATAGGTGCACAGGGATTTAGCTAGTGGGGTTTGCGGTTGGAGGTATTTATCCACTATTTGATGCCAAGCCTTGCGTATTGCTAGGCCTGCTTGGTCCGTTGCATTCATAACTCCATCCAAGGCCTCTCGCGCGCAAAGAACATCTCCCAACGTATGCAATGCTTTACAGCCCAGGAGGGCTTGATGACGAAATTCTAGTCCCGGGCGGATGTTATCTAACTGGACATTCAATTTTTTTTCTGGAAGAACAGGGTTTCCCCACAATGGCAAATTCCAACACCACGCATTAGGAACTAACGGGTGGTCATCAACATCTTCCACTGGGGGAAGGTATGCCAACGCTGTCACAATGCGCTGAACATCTGGCGGTAAAACGATTAATCCAAACCAAGGCACTCCCACCTGGGACGTAAAAATACACATAGGATTATATTTGGGGTAAAGGCTATGTAGGANAGAGTGCATGACCATCACCCAAGGCGGACGCACTAAGACTGGTTGGAGTAATGCTCTCACAAAACGCACTGCCCAGCATGCCCATCGCGCTTGTACATGTTGTCGTACTGCTAATGCCCCAAAACCGCCCAAAAGTTGGATGGCCATATAACAAATATTTAGGAACCCCGGTGAGTCGTCTTTTCTGTGCGACCGGTCCGAGGTTCCCTATCATAAGTTTGGCCGCTTTAGCCTCAATATTCATGAGTTGAGCTTCTGGGGGGAACCCCCCCGTGTTCCATATGCCACGTAAAACGATGCAGCCCATATGCAGCCGCTGCATGTGCACGCCCAAAAATGGAAAGATTTAACACCGAAATGCGTCGAAACCGAGCCCAGACTTTGTCTAGTTGCACATCCCAGTCCCTGCCTGTGGTTTCTCCCACATCCGTAAAAGGTAGATTGAGAGCCGTAGCCATATGTACGACCTTCATGTCATGATTTATTGTTATATGATGTGGGTGGGTGCCGAGAGGTAACAGCTCAACCTTATCCAGGTTACGTCTGTATTTTTTCGGGCATTGTATAGGCGAGATATTCGGGAAAATAGGTGAAAGGTATATAGGCCAGTAAGGTGTACACATATTATACGAGACTTAAAGGCTTAGGCATAAGAGGCGCATGTGTAAGTGATGGCCTAATATACGATCATGTATGGCATAGTATTATAAGTACATTTTTACATCATAACCTGTAGCAAGGGATGTTTAGGCTATGCGGTATACAGGTATGTATACACTTGATGTTGTAAACGACATTGCCTATATAGACGCAAGTATACATGATTTCCTATAATAGGACCTGTACAGGCATCGCATAATAGGCTTTTCTTACGAGTCATCCTTTAGATACCCAAGTCATCGCTTTAATCGATCGCGTGACCTCACTACCTCTCTTATTGGATTGTTATCCTTGTAGTGACTATTACTTGGAAATTGCACACTTTATTACCGTGGCTCGATCCCGGGATCTCATGTGAAAATTGGTTGCGCCTTACCGGTAGTACTTAACGCAGAATGTAAAATAGGCGTTGTTCCAGCTTTTATACTTAGAATCTAAAGGGCACTCATGAACATCAGCTGCGTTAGCCTGGCTTGTCGTCCATGCGGCACTCCATTTGAGTTTGCTGCTGGCTGCGGCCAAGAAACATGCAATGCAACCGCCATATGATCCCTATGTGTAATTGTTTTGCATACAAGTCGACGTAGATACCTCCTGTGACCGCCGTACAGGAAGGAAATTTTCCGGTACGACAACATGTGAGGTCCAGAACCGAACACAAAAGCAGGAATCTCCATTCAGAGCGTAAAGCGTCGCCGTCCATGACTTATGCATATGAATTCACGTGTTCTCTTCGCGTTTTTCTCCTTCTTCGTAAGGCCAACGCGTCGACCAACGCACATCTTACACCCGTCCGGTCCAGAACCTCTATAGCAATAATATTGACATAAACATAAAAGTCATTTATGAACATCTGCTACGTTTGCCTAGCATTGTCGTACCGGAGGTTGGGTCGGCAGCAGACCATGAACTTCTCGCCTAGGAAAATACTTAGCGCAGCCAAGAAACATAATTTAAATCTGATAGTTCATCCCATTGGTCTTAGGGT
>NW_003307545.1:2216840-2305027 GCF_000143455.1 Volvox carteri f. nagariensis | reverse complement strand
TGCTTGGATGCCTTCTAAAACAACTTCCGTGTCATCAGCAAATTGCACACCTGTAACCATTTCTGAATTATTTTGGGGTAAATGAATCCCCACTCGGTTGTACTGTAACCAACACAGTAACGCCTGCGCGACAAACAAGTATAGCAACGGTGCCAACGGACATCCCTGTCGCACACCCGCTGTAAGAGCAACTTCACGGGAAAAAAAACCATTTACTACCGCTTTCGACGCTGTATCGGATAACAGAATTTGCTGGTGGTCGCGCTTCGCGCGTATTTGTAGAGCCGTACTGTGTACCAGCTACTACACTGTCCCCCTTGTAATGATATTGCATCCTATATGTCATTGTCTTGTCAAAACGTCATTGTCTTTTTAAAACGTCATTGTCTTGGCAAAACGACAGGCGAAGATTCTCAGCGCTGAGCTATGGCGAGGTCCCCGTGCACGTGAGAGTCATGGAACGGGGACCCCAAAACGAACGGCGCAAGGCCTCACACGGGGAACGTAAACCCTCCCCGTCAAAATCGCAACAATTTGCATTTTTGTTTGGTACTTTTTCAGCAGCTCCAAAACGTTCTGATGCTGTAAAAGCTGCAAGCTTATTAGGTGTAATGATAAACGACGGTTCAAAACGTACTCCCCGAACCGTTCCTTCTCTGTAATCCATACCCCGGTGCTGTCCTCCACTATAAAGAAATGTTATTCAAGTATACTGGGCCGTAGTTGTGCTGTCATGTATAGCGGTATCAACAATTACTTGCCCGTAGCCCAGAAGCCATCGAAAACAAAACCTGCCCTTAAGAAGACAGAAATAGTAGCGAAGGCACAGAAAGAAACTGCGGAAAACGCCGCCACCAAAGAACATGTGCCCTTGCTCCACATGCAGCCTGATCAAGACGAAGATCCCTAGAAGAGTATTTCTATACTAATCGTATACATGATGATGTGAATGCCGTGGGTGAGGAGGATGCATCATCGGGTGAGGGTTCGGACATTGATAAGGATGATGGGCCTGACGGCCCGAACTCCCGCCAGCTAGTGACGGAGGTATAATTTAAGTTCATCCACCAAACCGTCGCATCATCGGGGCGCTAGGGCGCCTGACAGCTGCACGGGCGGGGTCTGGTGACACTCGGGCGCTGGAACCTGGGTTGGGCGATGTCGGAATCTGGACGCGCGCTTGGGGCCGTGGCCTTGTGAGGGTATTTGGGGGCTGTCCGAAAAAATCAGCCCGAACGCTTGACTTTGGGCCGGGGCGCTAGGGTGCCTGACAGCTGCACGGGTGGGGTCTGGTGACACTCGGGCGCTGGAACCTGGGTTGGGCGATGTCGGAATCTGGACGCGCGCTTGGGGCCGTGGCCTTGTGAGGGTATTTGGGGGCTGTCCGAAAAAAGTCAGCCCGAACGCTTGACTTTGGGCCGGGGCGCTAGGGTGCCTGACAGCTGCACGGGTGGGGTCTGGTGACACTCGGGCGCTGGAACCTGGGTTGGGCGATGTCGGAATCTGGACGCGCGCTTGGGGCCGTGGCCTTGTGAGGGTATTTGGGGGCTGTATGCAAAAAATCAGCCCGAACGGCTGCATTCCAGTTGCATTCATGATTGCCGTACTCAGCCTCAGGTGTGATCCCTGGCCAGGCCATGTGGTCAGTCAAGGTCATGCATTCCCCAACCATGCTGTTTGAAATGTTCACAGCTTCTTGTAAATAAACAGGCAACTCACCAGCGAGATGTACCTGTGGCATATCAACACTCATTTCATGCACACACACGCAGCAGGATCATCCAGTATGCACCCATTCAGTATCCCATCACTCTCCCCAAACAGGAAGTCCTAGATTAACCCTCAGTTCACTTGGTCTGATTCCTGTTAGACCCCCCACGCTGTCTCTGTAGCAAAGCCGCGAGCTTGGCGCCCCTTCCCAGGCGTTGGCTCTGGCCGCCCCTGTTCCCCCGCTGGCCACCCCCTGTTGCTTGCTCGGCCCCCTTGGTTGGCTGCTTGCCGCCCCTGGTGGGCTGCCGGCGTGTCGATCACTGATGTCCCAGACAACATTCGAGTCCTGAAGGCAGTCCACTGCGGTGGTTCGGATGCTGAACTGCTTCCGGCAGGTTCCGCATTAGTGAACGGGAACCTCCAATTCAATAGGCTGGTCCCACGTCACCACGGTGATCGGACAAGACAGTGGTTTGCCGGAGCTCTCAGCCCGGCACGTAGGGCAGGTACTGATGTCCGCTGTGGCGACTGCATTCCTGAACGTGACCCCCGCCTGATGAAGCAGATTCTTACGTGATGTAACGGTTTTGTGGACGAACTAAAAGTATACCTCTACCACTAGCTGGCGGGAGTTCGCGTCCTCACTGAGGATCATGGGCCTGGCAGGCCCATCATCCTCATCGGTGTCCGAACCCTCACCTGATGATGCATCCTCCTCACCCACGGCATTCACATCATCATGTATACGATTAGTATAGAAATACTCTTCTAAGGGACCTTCGTCTTGACCAGGCTGCATGTGGAGCAAGGGCACATGTTCATTGGTGGCGGCGTTTTCCGCAGTTTCTTTCTGTGCCTTCGCTACTATTTCTGGTCTTCATAAGGGCAAATTTTGTTTTCGATGGCTTCTGGGCTACGGGCAAGTAATTGTTGATACCGCTATACATGACAGCACAACTACGGCCCAGTATACTTGAATAACATTTCTTTATAGTGGAGGACAGCACCGGGGTATGGATTACAGAGAAGGAACGGTTCGGGGAGTACGTTTTGAACCTTCGTTCATCATTACACCTAATAAGCTTGCAGCTTTTACAGCATCAGAACGTTTTGGAGCTGCTGAAAAAGTACCAAACAAAAATGCAAATTGTTGCGATTTTGACGGGGAGGGTTTACGTTCCCCGTGTGAGGCCTTGCGCCGTTCGTTTTGGGGTCCCCGTTCCATGACTCTCACGTGCACGGGGACCTCGCCATAGCTCTCAGCGCTATGAACGCAAGGGGTCTGCTCTTCCCAACGCAAATCGCCGTTCACTCTGAACTGCGACGCGCGGCAGAACCGTCAGCGAAGGAGCCCAGCAACTGCTTACACGAGAATATGTCATAATTCACACACCCATGTTGCAGTGGGCCGCCTGTTCGCGAAACATTTGCAACATGGGCTAACCTATATTCACTGATATTGCTATCGGTCACATTTCCGTTTAATTCACATCAAACTGCTACAAACCGTCGTCAACGCTTCAGTGCAATGGTCAGTCACCGTGATAACTTTGAATTCTGTCAAGTCAGGCGCGCCGTAGGCTCCGTGTGCGAGCGCAGCACCAACGTACGGGAAAAAAACATGTCGCTTGTGCTTATATACCAGAGGTACAGGTTCAGGAGTGTTGATCGCGCTCCACTTCCCCGCACCACCTATCAGTGATTCACCGCCCACGCTCGTCTTGCTCTCTCACATTCAAAACCAGGAAAAAAACATTACACGGTTTGCATCACGGTTCATGTCCAACAACGATAAGGTTATACGTCCAACAACACTCATGCGTGCACATGATCTGTTCTCTAAAACCTTGCCACTAGCTCTTGGCAGGCACGTGAAGTACACTTAAATAATAAAATCCACGCCTAGAGCCGAGCCACATGGGAGCAAGGCTCCGCGTCCGTCATGGACCTCGCACCTGCCATCCAAACGGCGTTATCCCTAGCAAGGTCGCTAAAACCAACATTTAAAGAATGAAACATCCGAAAACCCTCCAAAAAAAGGAAAATTTTCCCCCACCCATCCCACACAAAACCCACAATAAGAGCTCACGAGCATCTGCAACAGAGTCGATGAAAAAATCCTGCACATCCAGTAACGCCGCTGTCCCCCGGTCCCGCCCTGTCTCCCCCGCCGGCTCAACCCCAGGACCTCGCAACGATCCCGGCCGTGGGCGCCACGCTGCGCTCTCGGCCCCAGGGCCGGCCCGTCCAGCCCCGCCCTCCCTAAGAGTCAGGGATTTGCCGGGGCCCGGCCAAACTTTCCTGGCTTTGGTCAGCACAGCGCCGGTCTCGTAGCGGCGGCAGCACACATACGTGCATTTGGCCGCCCATGCGCCTGACAGTGCACACGCAGTTTGACGACACCAACAACACTCTCCGACCCTCGTCCCGAAACTCAAGCACTACGTCGATATGCGGCCCCGTTACGAGAACTTCCGTAGGCCCTTCGCCGTCCTCAACGCGGCAACCAAGCGGCATGGTGAATTTGACGCCGCGGTACGTCTCCGTGGCGGATGTCGGCTGCGGAGGTTGTAACGGACTGACTCCCTCCACCGCTCCAGATGCTTTATGAGGGCTGCAATCTGCGATGCCGTCAGTTCCTGACGAAGCTGCTGGTGACCATCGCAACCGCATGGTCTCCATTAGCAGCTGGAACTGTTCCCGCTGCCTTTGCAGCGCCTCTTCGTGTTGTTGCCGTGCTAAATACAAGACGCTGGCAGTGGTGGATGCAGCCTGGGTAACGTTTGCCAGAGCGTCGATGAAGGAGCTGCTCGATGAGCTGTCGGCGGCAGACGAACTGCTCCCGGACGAACTAGATACTGTTGATCTGGTAGGTTTATTGACATCTTTATCGTCTGATATCATTTCGCCGGCGTTTTTATTATCAGCGGTTGTGAAGCTAGTCGTGCCGCCTGCGCTGATGCAGCGTCGAAGAGGTGCTGGCTCATTAGCTTCTTGACGCCCGGGCAAGCTTTGCTGTTGTCGGAATAAACTCCTGGCCACAGGCGGCTTAGAGGTCTTGGAATGTCGCGTTCCAATAATGCCTGCCAGCAGCGACTTCGAGTCGTTCTTCCTGTTGGTAACCCCGGCGTTCTGGCTTTTTCCATCGTCATTCCCAAGGCTCACTGACACGGTCGATTTTCCAAATGGCAGCACCGGCGATGTGCCTTCTTTCGCAGGCCGCTGTAAGAAAGCGGAAATCATTGAGAAGACAATTATAAGGTATCCCTGATGTTAAGATGCAAATTCAAGCTTGGAATTTTCAAGGTTTAGATCTGTGCGCGCGGCTTACGCGCCCATCCGCCCACCTGTTTAATCGTTGCCGTTCCAACCACAACTACCTCAACCGCATATTGACCATCTGCATGGGCCTCCGAATCACAGTTGTTGACAGGAAGAATTCTATTGCCTCGCATTTCTTGGACCGGCGGAAGAAGCGGTTACAGCACGAAGATGTCGAGGCCTACTTAGATTGGTTTATCAGTTTCGGGAACGTTATTGGGTCACTGAACATGTAGAATTCCAAGGCACCTCTACTTTAAGATGCCGACAATGAATGACGAAGGCGATAGTCGTGAGCTTCCACAGCTACAGCTCAAAGCGTAGCTGCTAACCATAGTGTTATTTGGAACAGGCGAACATGTTCACGTGCAATAACGCCTTGTTTATTTAGGTGGCAACGTCAATGAGTGGAAAGCGTCAGAGTTTGGGCATCTACATATGTGACCCAGCAACCGTACGACGGTTAACTCCGTGTCGTGCATTAGTCTTAAATCATCCGCCTTAGCAAAACATAAAACCGACTAGGTAGTCTGCATTTGATCCTGCATTCGACAAAAAGCTGCATGCCATGCGCACCTAACCATACCAACCGCGTAAACCCTGCTGCTGTAAGACGGCCAGTCCGCAACCAAGTAACACAGCCAAGCCCGCAAGCTTGCCTTTCCTCAACCCAGCCCAACTTAACGAACTACTTTCTTTCTGCATTTTACCGTCCCATCCTTCTATCTCTTTTTTCTGCTAACCTTCATTAACCTCCTGCCATGCTGCCAAGGTCCCCACAAAACCCCACGCAGTCCAGCCAAGCAAGGCCCACACAACGCAATACCCACCGCTTGCGTGTACATTAACCCTACACGCTACGCCCACGCCGCCAGCTCCGCCCCGCCGGCACTGGGGCCCCGCACTCCTCCTCGCCCTGCACCAGGATGCCCCTCCACCAAATGGCGGAACCCCGGGGCCACAGCAGCCATAAAACTACCGCCGGACAGCTCCGCACCGCCACCGCCTCCGCCACCTCCGGCCCCGGTGCCCCCGATATGCCGCATGTGGCAAGAGTAGTGAGCCAACAGGCCCCCTGGGTACGCCACGAATGCGGCGCCGCCCAGCCGCTTATGGCACAAGGAGCACGCGCGTTCCGTGGTGACGACCACGCGCTGCTGCCTCACGCGCACTGCCTCATCCAGCGCCGTCAGGTTCTCGCTGCGGCGCAGCTGTCGAATCACGGCTAGGTTGCGTCGGGCCTCCAGCATGAAGCGCAGCGCGCCTTCCAGCCATGGCAATACATCCGCCACCGCGACGCCGTCAGGCAGCATGCCCAATACCTATAGGCGGCCGAGGGGGCGGCGGCAAATGGCGGCGAGGGGCGGCGGCAGGGCCGTGGTAAATATGATGAACAGGGTAGCCGAGACGGAGCGCTAGGCAACTCGCACTCCTACGGGACCAAGTCGGGCTAAGTCCCAGAAATTCTACATGGCTAAACTCGAGGGAAGTAGAGAAGGACAGCAAAGACCCACTCGCAGAATCGTACTTACGACCACCGCCCACCTGCATGGGGTCAAGTCGGTCACGTTTCCGGCTGAGCAAACACGACAGCGCCTGCCACATCGCCGGCTCTAGCTGCGGGCCCCCGCTGCCCTCCGCTGCCCCCCGCGACATCGACGGCAAGGATACCAGCCAGGTCCCCGCCGCCGCCGCCGCCGACGACGACGAACCGCCTGGCGCCGCTGCCGCCAATGCCCGCGCAGAGGGACAGCTCTCCGGGCCGTCGTACAGCGCCCGCACTAACTCCAGATATATGTCCCCTGGTTGCGCGGGATCACCTAGGACACCGGCGTCCAGCCCAGCAAGGCCGCGATTGGGGCCGCGGAACAGCGGTGCAGCCGCCACGGACAAAGTGCCACGACCGCCGCCTCCGCCAGCGGAGCTGGCGTACACGCGGTCGCAGTACGCCTCCGCCGCCCCCAGGTCCTTCAACGCATGGACGTACAGCCGTAACGCCTCCCGGTGGTTGCCCAGCCTCTCCAACATGAGCGCACGGATCTCTAGAAGCTCCCCCAGCGGCAGCTTGTCAAGCACATATCCCGGGTCGATATACGGCGACGTGTAAACTAGGTCTCGGAGCCGTTGGTACAGGGACGGTCCCGCTGCTGCTGCGGCAGCAGCGGCGGCGGCAGCGGCCGCGGCTCCTGCGGCCTCACCATGGCCTCCACCGGACGGAGACGTGGAGCCAGCTGCTGCGGAAGCCCCTTGGGGTGCGGGCGGCTTACCGCCGGCAAGAGTGTCCAGCGCGCCGGTGCTGGAGCGCCTAGGCCGCCGCGGCCGCTTCGGTCGATCACCACCCGTGGCTGCCGCCTTTGCGCTACGGCCGCGCTGGCGCGGCACCGATGCCTTGGCCGGAAGCTCCCCAGACGCAGTCTGTTCCGTGGCAGCGCCGCCACTGCTGCCGCCGCCGCTGCCGTCACCGCTCGGCAGCGGCGACGCCCGTGCATGCGGCAGTGGCGGCCGTACAGCCACCACACCGTTGCCGTTCGCCGTCACCGGCCTTGCCGGCCGTTGCACTTCCGCCTCAGGGCCCGCCTCCTTCACTCCCCGTTCCTCCTCACTCTCGCTGCTTGATGACCCTTCCGTCGCCTCCATCTCCGCCGTCGACGCATGCCCCGCCCTCTTCGCCGGCCCTGCACTGTCCCCGAAGCTCTGTACGCTGGACCGGGAGCCCACACGCGATATGCCGGCGGCGGGTGTCCCGACGGAGGACGCCGGCGCGCTGGCGAAGCGCCGCGCCGCCGCCGCCGACGCGCGCGGCTTGAGTAATGCGTGCGCCAGGTCCTCCGGGAACAGCACGGGGGGCTGGTCGGGGTCGGGGCGGTGCGCCAGCAGCAGCTCCTTGAGCTCGTCACCTCTGTGGTTGTTGGCGCGGCTCGGCGAGAGCGGCTCCTGCGGGTATTGTTGGTGTTGGTGACAGTAGTGGTGTTGGTGGCAGTGGTGGTGTTGGTGGCAGTGGTGGTGTTGGTGGCAGTGGTGGTGTTGGTGGCAGTGGTGGTGTTGGTGGCAGTGGTGGTGTTGGTGGCAGTGGTGGTGTTGGTGGCAGTGGTGGTGTGTAGAGTGGTGTATACAGGGTGCAGTGGGGGGCCTAAAACTTATCGAATAGTAATCAATCAAAGTCCTGGAAGGGCTGATGAGCAGAACGACCTGGATACACTACGATGAAAGTACCAGGTGCACAGATGGAGAGAGAGAGAGAGACAAAGAAGAGAGAGTGCGCGTATGTGGACGTTTCATGTGAAGGCCCCCTGCTCACTAAGACGCCGGCCTAGGGCGACGTGAGGCAGTGGAGGGCTGACGCCGGCCTCTTGCACGCACACAGGGCACAGCCCCGCCGGGGGCAGCCTTCCCTCTCGCACGCACCCCCTCCGCAACTCCCTCCGCATATCCACCTTGGCGAGTATGTCCCTCAGGTAAATGAGCAGCAGCTCATTGTGATAGTCCTGAGGCAGCGCCACACCAATTTGCAGCGCTGTCTCCAAGTACAGTCCACAGTAGTGGGCGCTGTGCTGGTTGAGGATGGACAACGCCAGGGAGGGGTGCAGCGGCGGCCGCATGTGCAGCAGCGCCGACAGGCCTGCCTCCGCGTCGGCGGCCAGGATCCATCCGGCGTGGCGCTGGATGGCGTCGGCGTCGGCGGCGGAGAGGGAGACCATGTAGCGCACCGCCGCCCACACGCCGGGCAGTCCCGGCAGGTCTGAACAGCGGTGTGTGGGGGGGGGGGGCGTGTGGGCGTGTGGGGGTATTTGGGGAGTTTTTGCGCGGAGCCATCGGGAATATTCAAGTGAAAAGTCGCGGGGAAGTGCACCAAAATTCAGCTGCATATAGGTACAACATCCTACGCCAGGACGGACGCGAGGCCTAATGGACAGCAGGCCAGCGCGCGTGCAACCTCCGTCCCACCCCGCCGCCACCACCCACCCACCACCCCAACTTCCTCCTCCCAGCACCGGTGAAGCCGCGGCCGGTTCCCTCGCCCCTCATCCTCCGGTCCGGACAACGGCTACCCGGCCCTAAGGGAGCGGTCTTTACGACGACCCCTCAACAGGGGGATGGCGCCTTTCTCTAGCAAATTAAAGGAGAGCCTTTGTAAAACATGCTTTCGTCGTCCGAGATCTCACTGGCGTAACACAACACGACCACACGAGCCACCTCACGGGCTAGCGCTAGCCCAACCCTGCTGTAGCTCCTTGGCTGGACGAGAACAAGGGTTCTTAATCATCCCCAAAGTCATCACTAAAGTTCCCACCACTAAAGGGGAACTTTAGTGATGACTTTGGGGATGATTAAGAACAAGGGGATGGGGTACAAAGAAGATGACAGGGGACAAGTAACGTTGGAACGAGAATTGGTACACAATTGGCATGTCCTTTCAGGTCCTCTCGTACTATGAAAGGCTACTCTCAATGCTCTAGCGCCTACACCGGATATGGACCAAACTGTCCGAAGGGGATGACCGAAGGGGATGACCGAAGGGGATGACCGAAATTACAAACCAACTACAATGTAGCTTAGCCTAGGTTAGGTTTCCTGAAGGGAAACAACTACTAGTTAGGTTAACAACTCTATTCATAGTTCTCCGGGGTCCTCCTCACCCGCAGCAGCTCCCCGTGCCGGGTTCGGCAGGGCCCCCGGGTCCTGGCTGAGCTTGCGTAGCAGCTCCAGGCCCTTCTCGTGACAGCCGTTGCACTTGTAGAGGGCGGCCAGCTCGGCATACATGCCGCTCTCCTCCAGCGCCTGAATCGAAGGAATGGCGGGAGAGACCGCGGAGGGGGGTGAGAGGTGGCGGTGGGAGGAGGAAGAGTACATGCAGACATGCAAACGCCAGCTGCCGATGGTCAAGCGGCGCAGCACCCAGGTCGCCAGCCCAGTGGGGGCGGCCGGGTAAGAATTGAGGTGAAATGTTCCAAGCCATAGGTTCCAGGCTCGATACCGCAAGTCCGCACCCCCACCGCGTGTCCGCTGCGGGTTGAACTGCCCGGGTGCGCCAGGGCAGCGGACATGCACCGCCCTGCATGTCCGTCAGCAAGACTGTTGCTCGTGTAATGGCGTTGGCGGTCCCTTCTCGGAGCAGGGACAGCATGGGAAGGACTCGATGAACGCGGCCCTAGGGTCCTGCCCCTGCCCCTTCATTCGCCGAACATCCCAAGCTTCCCTCTCCGCGTTTCCACCTCTCCCGAACCCACCACCTCGCCTTCCTGGAGGTCCACGTAGTTGGGCAGTTGCACGAAGCGCAGCAGAGATCCGCTGTCCGGCATCGCAACCATGATGCGCACGATTGCGGTGTCCAAAATGACCAGCAACTCGTGAGGAGGCGGGGGTGGTGGAAACGACAGCGCGCCGACCTCGCCAGTGCCGCCCTGGCCTTCCCCGCCAGTGGGAGAGGACGCCGAAGCAGGTGCCGAAGACCTCTCCACTGCTTCCACCATACCTTGTGTCGTAGCGCACGAAACCCCATTCACCGCGGGTTTTCCGTTTGCAGCAGCAGCCGGCCGGCGCTCTTTCACCTTGTTCTCCCTCTCGTCCTCTCGCTGCTGCGCCGTGGCCGCCGCCGCCGTGGTCGCGGGCCCCTGGGCCTTCGTCTCCGCCAGTGCATTGATTGCGCGGGTGCGGTGGCTCAGGATGTACGGCAGCAGCTGCGATACCGCCGTAACATACGCCTCTCCAATCGGTTCCGAAAACGCCGGCAGCGGCTGGCCCGCTGCGTGCGTGGGCAGATGGTGCTTGAACTTGGGCGGCACAAGGGACGGAAACAGGCGCAGCAGCACCAACGCCGTGGTCGACCTGCGAAAGTAGCAGCAGTAGCGGCAGCAGCAGCAGCAGCAGCGTCATCATCACTACAAAGGGAGCTTCGCCAGGCGGGCAGCTTCCCCACCGCCTCCACGCTTAGCCTCCTCCCCCCCTTTTTCCATCCGCAGTTGAGCCTTTTCTTCTTGCCTATGACCCCCCCTTTCCGTGTTCGCTCACTTGCACAGTGCCAGCTGCGCCATGCCCCCATCGTACTCGCCCTCCCGGAACAGGTAATGTCCATACGCCAGCCGCAGCCGCTCCTCCAGAAGCTCACGACGACTCGAACCCGGGCGCGAATTCGGACGGAAATCCAGGTCCGCGACCCCACCGCCATCGCTGCTGGTGGCGGCGGCTGCGGCGCGCGGCTCCGGGTCCCCGGCGGCTGCGGGTCCAGCTCCGCCGCCTGATTCCCGCGCAGCGATGCCGCCTGCCGTTGTCCCCTCGTCGACATCTATCAGCGCCGCGAGGGCCAGCGCTTCGCCGTACTCGCCCATCTCAGCCAGCGTGTGCGCCTGCTCCTCAAGCGGTACCGGTGCTAGCCGGTAAATGGTGCTGCCGGTGCCGCTGGCGGCCGTTGCTGCTGGGTAGCGCATTGGAATGAGGAAGAAGGGACGATAAGGGCCGGCCGGGATGGATCGCTCGCCAATCTTTCGTCACCTTCCGGGGTACTTTTCCCAGGAACATCTAGGTCGTAGTACCGCCACAACATGCGTGGCCCTCCCACGCACACTCTCCATCAAGCCCGCACTGTAAGCTACCCAGTCACAGCCCCCGGGTGTATAAAAGGGGCTCCGCCGAACACAAGCATGAGCAGGAACCCCGGGGCTTGCTAGGTGTGCCTCCATACCCCACGGTCACCCTGTCCTCTACCTCCGCCCCTGGGCGTAATGGTGCTCCTTTCCCGACCTCCAGGTGCTTACTGACCAGCTGTTGCCTGTGCAACCGACGTCGCCGGCGTCGCCCCCGGCCCTGCTGCCGCCGTTGTCGGTAGCTGCGGTGCAGTCGCCACCACGAACACCGACCCGTCTTCCGATACGGCCGGCGCCGCGGGCCGCTGCGGCTCCGGCAATGCCATCCTCTGCACGACGTGGCCCTCGGCAACGCGTCGCAGGCTGCGTACCTCCAATCCCCTTGCTGTCATGGCAACCGCGTGCTGGCCCGCTGCCACCAGCGCCTGGTGCATTTGACACGCGGCTTGGTTGCTTCCATATGGAATATGAAAGCACAGCAAGTCATCTTCCGCAATCTTCCATTCTCCTAATCCAGGATCCATTCCATAAGTACGCCTAAGGCATGCAAAACCCTGGGCCGTCCGTCCCAGGCACGAGCTCCCACGCCACCGCGTCTGCGGCCGTCCTCCCACTTAACCCGTCTGGCAGCCTTCGCCGTGCAGCGCGGCGTGCCAAAGACCGTCCGTGGACATCCATCCATCCATCCATCCATCCATCCGTTCCAACTCACGTTCGTTCATTCCGTTTATTTGAAACTATCCCCCGGCAGCCCCACATCCGCCCCACATCGCCGAAACACGGCCACGTGTCCACATTGCACCCACCAGCAATGGCTCCGACCACAGCAGGTGGCGCCGGCGGCTGTAGCGGCCGTCCACGGGGCTGTGGTAATATGTGCTATTGTCGCGTGCGAGAAGCATTTCCTGGCCGCCGGGGCATAAGACTGCCAGCGGGTGGGGCGCACAGCCCGTAGGGCCCACATCGGTCACGGCACCTACAGCGCGCCACAGAACGCACATCCGATAGAAAGCCACAGAAACGCCAGCATTAGCCTGGGCCAAGCGCGGCGGGATTCGCACGAGTCAGCTTTGTGCTAAGGGAAGCGGCGGCTCAGTAGGCAAGTGGGTGAAGGCGCAATGGGACAGCAGCACCGTACTATGCCTCTCCTAACCGTCCATAGGACCGTAAGCACAGTACCATTTTGCGTCCAGGCCCAGGTCCAGTTTCACGCACCGGCTCAAAACGTACCCGTGGCCGTATTGAGCAGCACATATTGTCGCCGCATGCCCAGCAGCAACATGCCCGCGGCTACCCATACCATAGCCGACACCAGGTCGGGCGCACTGCGCTCCCCCGCATCCAGCAGGTCGCTTCCGTGCAGGTGGTAGAGAATAACCTACGACAAAGTGAGAGCCAGTCCGTAGGGGAAAGGGGAGCGGTAGCGCGGAGGGGTAAGGAGGGGCATCGGAATCCAAAATTATGGGATAGGGGGAAGCCTGAGACCCATTTCACGTACGCAACCACCTGAGCAGCGCACCAGCGTTAAGCCTTGCCCTGCATTTCCCATCCCCGGACGCCTTATGCGGGCTGCTTGTGAGAGAGGTTAAGCAGTCCCCGCCAACACCTCCTCTGCTAATCCTCCACTCATACTGACGAGGCTGTGATGGTGCGCTGAATGAAGCCGCACCCAGTCGACCCATGCCTTTCCTGGTTTCCAGGACTCCGTGAAATGTGTCTCTGAACCGCTGGCTGCGGAGTGCGCATTACCTTTCGCCGGACGGCAACGGCCAGGGTTTGGCCTTCCTCGCTCCAGGCAAACAGGGACGCCCCTCGTGAACCCATGGGCTGGAACTTGAGTTTCATGTCGGGCAGCGTTAGCAGGTTGACGCCATCCTCCGTCAGAGTGAGCAAGAGCGGGCGCTTCCCGAGTTGCACAGCCGCCATCTGCACCACTGCCTTTCGCTCTAGGCTGCGGTGGCGCCTGACGACCTTTGAAACAACACGTTTTGAGGAGCACACGGCCATACCAAGGCGGGAAATGGGTATTTATGATTGGTGATGAGTTCTTGCGTCGGCTGAGTGTGCCCAGGCGTGCTTACGGATTGCGCGGGGCTGTTCCCCCTGTGTATCAGGTCGGCGCAGCCGTGTACGTGCTCGCCAGGGACGGGTTTGCCGTGGCATGGACAGATTTATATGCGATCTATCCAAACGCAAGGAGCTGACGTGTCGTTACCTGCCAGAGCCCGTCACCCTGCTGGCTCAGGAACTGCACAATGGTGCCATCATGCAGCCCGACAAGCAAGTATCCATTCCAGCAGCAAAGAGACTCGACTCTTTGGTTTCCAGGCAGGGTTTCGATGATGGGCAGCACCCGGAAAGCTTCGTAAGACTTGGTGGCTTTGGGGTCCATCGTGGCCGATCGTATTCGTCCTGCAGTTTGAGGTAGTTATCGGGCTCATGATACATTAATCATGCCCAGCTGCTGAAAAAACAGCAGATCGAAATAGCACGGTTTGCACTCAGTCTGTCGAATTTTCAGGGCCAACATCGCACAGCGCAGACATTTCTGGGTAGTCCTTATACTTTAGGCCAAGCCGCTTGGTAGTGTTGGGCATCAGTTGCTTGGAATGGGACCCCCAACTGTGTTTCCCTCCGTACAACTGTGTTTCCCTCGTTTTCTACAGCACTTCTGAACGCACCCAACAAGACATTTTCTGCCTTAATTATGGTTTAGCTGCTAGCCACAACCCAAACAAGACGTTAGGACCGCCAACGCTTGGCGGTCAATCCCTCAACTTGAAGACTGCAAACTACGGACTTTGCCGCACTGGCCACCGGTTTCCAGACTAGGAGCTTGCGTTTCTTGCCGCAAAGTTCATTTCAGTGTTAGCGCCGGCTGTTTTGGCCGTGAGACTTCCATTGGGCTGTCGGGAGTCTCAGAGGCCTAATGGCTGACGACGGTGCACACGAGAATGTAAGCTCTTTGGGAGGCCAGCAATTTGCAGCAAGCATTAGTTGGGCGGATAGCTGAGCTCTGGTTTTGTTCCTCCATTCAGTCCTACGTTCAAGAAGACGAGTATGAGGACGGACGGGGAAGTCGCCTGGATGGGCTTCAAGCCCATGCAGACCATTTTCAGGTATGTGTATTTTGTTCCAAGTTATTATCGCAATCATACGCGCTGGAGGTAGCGACCTCGGGTCCTCGCCATGGTTGCAGGTTGACGCCTTTTTCAAAGCGCTGGCAAAGGGTGGAAAGGGCTTCAGCATTTTCAAGCGAAAACCGAAAACCCCCGGCGGCACTGGTACCACGGGTTCTGGGGGCTTTACGCTCGACGACCTGCTTATGTTCTCAAACGTGAGGGATCTCTCTGCTTGCGGGTGTCTTTTGCACAGCTGCTGCTCACAGTCACATGTGCTTCTGGTCACAGGAATCTATTCCTACTTCGTTGCTGAAGCTCAGCAATGACCATATCAGCAGGGCGGTCAAGATGTTCAGCGGCATACTTAAGTACATGGGCGAGACCGGCGAGCAGCTGCCGAACATCCAAAGCCTTGAAATCGCGCAAAAGCTGCTTCATCAGGGCTTGAAGCGGCCTGAGCTTAAGGATGAGCTGTATATGCAGCTCATCAAGCAAACGCGCGGCAACCCGAACATCCAGTCGCGGGTTAAGGCGTGGGAGCTATTCCACCTTGTGGCATCTACAATGCCTCCCTCAAAGGTAAGGTAACAGATCTGCGATGTGTTCCGATAGTTATTGCCCGTCCTTTGGGGTACCAGCCCGCCCCCTGGGTCACAATCACACAGGAGTTTGTGACGATGGTATCCGAGTACATCCACGCCGTCGCTCACGAGGAGCAGGAGGACAGCTTTGTGCGGCAGCTTGCGACACGGACATGGAATAGCTTGAAACGGTCGGCAAAGGCGGGGCCGCGCCGTACGGTGAGTATTAGATTGCTGGCATGGGTTCTGGATAGATTACAGCTTCGCAGGCCGGTCGTGCACACAAGGCGAGCAAACTATGATGGCCACGAACAACATGTATTATTTGAAGCTCTGGAAGACTTGTGCACACCAAGCCAATTAACCTCTGCAAGACGCAAACTGACCGTTAACCTGAAAATTCCATGTCCTTGGCATCAGCACGGCGCATCAGCACGGCGGCTTGCAAAACAGTTAGGATGGAAACCGGACTGTTGCTTGTTAAGACTTTAGGAAGATGGCACCGTCTAGGATATGAAAGTGAATGTCCCTGCATGCATGCATGACGGGTTCGCACTACAGCCTCAACTGAAATGTGCCTTGATGTATTCCGGCCCTAGCTCCCGCAAATCGAGGAGATTGAGGCATTGCTCAACAGCCGTCAGCTTACGACCATCGTTTTCTTCCTTGACGAGACGTTCGAGGAGTTGACATATGACGTTACGACGACTGTCTTGGAGGCCGTGGAGCAGCTGGCCAACCTGATTAAGCTGCAAAACTATAATACGTTTACCCTCTTCGAGTGCCGCAAGGCAGTTGGTGCTAAGCAGGTGGGCGGGATCAGAGGTGTTGAGGACTAGCAGGTCCACCGTCAAGCTGGTCTGGGTATGGGTCAAACGCATAGGGTTCTAATGGTTTAGCACTTCAATGCAACTGGTGAGCATCCCGATATGAAACAAGCCCGTATCCTAACTCCTCAATCAGTTAACATGGGAATTTTACGCAGGCGGGAATGGAGCCGATTGCCGACGAGCACATCCTGCTCGACGATAACAAATACGTCGCCGACGTCCTCTGTGAGTTCCGCAACTCGAAGCTCACACGGGAGGGCTTCCAAAGCAAGCTGCTCTTCAAGAAGCGTATGTTCCGGGAGACGGACGAAACTATTACGGAGCCGCAGTTCGTGAACCTCAGCTATGTGCAAGCGCAGCATGATTATCTGCAGGTGAGGGCTTGGGTTTCCTGGCGCAGCTATGTAAATCCAGTAAAATTGAATGCATGAATTTTTGGTGCTTAACCTCCCCCCGCCACCATGCCACGGTTTGAAGGAACCCGCGTTCAACTGTTCAAAAGCGCGTTGTGATTTTCCCCCATTCCGGCCTGCTCTGAATTCCCGTGTGACAGGGCAACTATCCCGTTGTCCGTGAGGACGCGAGCCAGATGTGCGCATTACAAATCCAGGCGGAGCACGCGTCGACGCTCAACGACAATGAGGAGCAAATATTGCTCTGCATTGAAAAATATATAACGAAGCAGGTTGGTAAAGGAGCCCCCTAAAGCAGCACAGCAATGCGCATGGTTACGGGGGCTATGCACTCTGATGCAGGTCCTGATGACCCGGCCGCGCGAGGAGTGGCGTGCGGATGTGACCGCTCGGTACCGTGCGCTTGAGCAGTTCAGCAAGGAGGACGCGCGACTGCAATTCCTGCGCATTCTGCGCAGCCTGCCTTACGGCAACTCCATTTTTTTTGCGGTGAAGCGGATTGAGGATCCCATCGGGCTGTTGCCAGCAAAGCTGATTCTGGGCATTAACAAGCGTGGCGTTCACTTCTTCCGGTGGGTGATTTTTCAAATTGAACCTTTGGAGGTGTTCGGCCGTTGTTCCGAAGCAGGGTTGACAGAGACAAACAGGCTGGCTTAAATTGTAGTGATATGACTCGGCCCGGGGATTTCACATGCCAAGAGGCATGGGTATTAAACATCCTTTGGAGGGAAGCCAAACTATGGAAATTGTCGTGTTGCTATCCCTGTTTATTGCTACCTGATGACCTGAGCACTTCGCTCAATGCCTTGCACATATACAAATGCATATCGGGAGAGCCCGGCGGCTTGTGTTAATGCTGTCTGGCTGCTGGACTCCTACCAACTCAACGTATTTCACCCCATGCTACGCGTTAAGGCACCACTTGTCGCTATAATAAGGGTGTTTAAGGTCTTTGGCCTCCCGTTGGCTACCGTAGGCCTGTGCCGAAGGAATACCTCCACTCAGCGGAGCTCCGTGACATCATGCAGTTCGGAAGCAGCAGCACCGCTGTGTTTTTTAAAATGCGCGTAGCGGGCGTCTTGCATATCTTTCAGTTCGAGACCCGGCAGGGCGAGGACATCTGCATGGCGCTACAGACGCACATCAACGACATCATGATGAAGCGGTATGCTTGGGTCTCCTGTGCGCTTCAGGGATGTATGCGACAACAGCGTAGTCTCGGATTTTCCAATGGTTACATTGACGAGGCGCATTCACTATGCCCCTGCTAACAGGTACTCGAAGGCCAAAGCCAGTGCGTCGGCGGAGAAGGCGCAGCAGCAGCTGGGGCTGTCGCAGGGCAACTTCGGGCCCAAGTATGAGGCCCACGTGGCCCAGTTGCAGCAGGAGCTTGAGGAGCACCGCAAAAAGATCCAGCAAATGCAGCGGCAGGAGGCGGAGCTCCGGTGAGCATCCTGCTTGTCGGGGTTTTTGAGGCGTTGCATGATGGAGCTCCATGCCGCAGGATGTTTGCGTGCTGCTCGGATGGGAGTTTGGATCGGATTGGGCCCGGGAAGGGTTGGGGTGCCGCACTCCCAGCATGGACAAATGAAGCTAAGGGCCCTGGGTAGAACACCACACCGAGAATTCAATGTGCTGTAATGCCCTGAGCATTGCTAGCTTTTAGTGAACGTATCTGATTTGCTGTTCAGGCGATAACGATATCATTTTTGCACTTATATCCAGGTATGAGTCAGATCGGCTGCGGGGCGAGCTGGCGGACGTTAAGGAGTCTCTTGCAGAGGAGCAGGCCGCCAAGGACCGCCTCAATGAGAGCATAAGCCGGCTAACAGCTGAGGTTGACACGCTGCAAACGGAGCTTGCTGTTGCACGGGCTGACGCAGCAAAGAACGCCGCGGCGGGCCCGGCCACACCTAGTGCGGCAGTGGAAAACCACGCTGTGCGCGACCTGGAGGCGCTGCTTGAGGCACGCAATCGGGAGCTGGCGGACGCGAACGACAAGTACGTACAAGCGGAAATAGTTTTGCTCTTCGTTCTTGCTCGTCGAGTTTGTGCCGACGGGTGCATGAGCTACTTCGCAGCGGGTTCATGTCGGTTTGACAGCCAGGATCTTCATGTGTTGTTTGCAACTCCTGGCATATATGTATTTGTCGTTAAGACGCACAACGTTTGGGCGCAGGCTCGCGGCTCTCGATAAGCGCTGCTCTCAGCTTCAAAAGGAGAAGGAGCTTATTGAAAAGAAGATGCAGCGCATAGAGAAGGCGAAAGAGACGGAGACCGGTGAGCTGCGCTCACAGCTTGAAGCGGTCCAGAGTGACATCCAGGCCCAGCTGAAACTGAAGGACAGCAAAATTACTGAGGTGGGTGGATGGATGTGATGTCTAACTGGGACGCTCTTGTATGTCGCTCAGTTGTTTGGACGTCTTCTCCTCTCTTGACACATCTGTCGTACTGCCTCAGATTATGGAAGAGCTAGCATCGATCAACGCGCTGTACGTTGAGTCGAAGGCTGAGCTCGAGCAAAGCCGTGCAGACCAGTCGGAACTTGAGGAGCTGCGCGAGCTGAAGGCTGATATTGAGCGCAAGGAAAAGCAGCAGGCAGCAATCATCGACCAGCAGGTGAGGCAGGGATTATTGCCAGCTTAGCTTGCTGATTTCAGCGGAGTTTCTTGACAATTGCGCTTATTAATGCTCCATGCTTGCAACAAATTAACAGGCACGTCGTCTCGAAGAATTGGAGAAGCTCTACAAGGAGGAGCAAATTACCCGGAAGCGATACTTCAACATGATGGAGGACATGAAGGGCAAGATCCGCGTGTACTGCCGTGTGCGGCCTATGCTGGCTTTCGAGGTGGAGAAGCGCCAAACGTCGGCCCTTATCCTGCCCGACGAGCTCACGGTGTGCCATGCCTGGAAGGACGAGAAAAAGCCGCGCGAGTATAGCTTCGATACGGTGGGTCTCGCGTGTAGCCGCATGCTCGCTCAACATCCGCTGACCATGGGAACTTTTGCGGGCATGTGAATCATATGAGTGTATATCTGCAGGTGTTCCCACCAGGTACCACCCAGGACCAGGTGTTTGAAGACACCAAGCACCTGGTGCAGTCTGCGGTGGATGGCTACAATGTGTGCATTTTCGCCTACGGGCAAACTGGCAGCGGCAAAACTTTCACGATTTATGGCAATGAGCGCGACCCTGGGCTCACGCCACGCGGTGTGGCGGAGCTCTTTCGCATCATCAACAGAGACGGTGGGAAGTACACCTTCAGCGTCTCCGTCTACATGCTTGAGCTTTACCAGGTGCGAGCGTAGCCAAATGGAAAGGACACGAACACTATATGTTCTTGAATGTTTGCTATAATGCATATCTATTTTTATTCGACAGGACACGCTGCAAGATTTGCTACTACCGCCCGCTCCGAAGAATTCCCGTCTTTCGATTGCCGAGGTGCCGAAGCTGGATATTAAGAAGGATCCCAAAGGGATGGTGACCGTCGTCGGTGCCACAGTGGTGGAGGTAACGTCGGCGAAGTGAGTAGGATGTACAATTCAAAATATTGTGGTTTGTTGGTAATAGCACATGGCTGATTACAATGGTTCGATCACGCGTCGGTCAATATAATGACCTCGCCACCTGAAGGGGTCGCGCAGAAGTCCACCGGGGTCATGTGTTTGTTACGCAGGGAGCTGATGTCGACCATCGAGGCCGGTCAGCAGCGGCGCCACGTTGCCAGCACGCAGATGAATCGCGAGTCATCGCGCTCGCACCTCATCATTTCCATCATCATCGAGTCCACAAATCTCCAGACGCAAAGCGTTGCGAAGGGCAAGCTCAGCTTTGTCGACCTCGCGGGCTCTGAGCGGTACGACAGTTAGATTTAGGGTGGGGACTTCCTCCTGTGAAGGGCGCTGCAAGGGCATGGATGTCCTGCTGGCACAGCCACTGGTCGCTTTTGCGCTAGGACTTGGGCATCAGTATCTGCTCTTAAATCTTCTCCATGTGTCCTTGATACAATTGTACATGCAGCGTCAAGAAGTCCGGTTCCGTCGGGGAAAACCTAAAGGAAGCGCAGGCCATCAACAAGTCCTTGTCCGCTTTGGGCGACGTTATCTCGGCGTTGGCCACAGAGCAACAGCACATCCCTTACCGCAACCACAAGCTCACCATGCTCATGTCCGACTCGCTTGGAGGCAACGCGAAGACGCTTATGTAAGTACTTGTAGGGTCGCACAGAAGACATGGCATAATCCTCTTCTTTCTTTAGGTAATAAATGACTATATCCTTTGCGTTTCCCGTTGAAATGCTCTTTCGGTCAACCCCTCTGTAGCTACTATGGACTCACTACACCCACCGCAACTGAAGGTGCAACACATACATAAGACGCCTAGGATGCACACGTTCCATTCCCGCTAATTCCTCAAATCTGCTGTGTGAAGACTTCCTTGTACCTTGCCTTTTTCACATAGGTTTGTCAACGTGTCGCCAACTGACGCAAACCTGGACGAGACGCAGAACTCCCTGCAGTACGCTACGCGTGTCCGCACCATTAAGGTACGCGGCTATGCCGCTTCTATGGTTGAACTATCTTAATGGATACTGCTTTCTTAACATGCGGCAAGCCATAAGCCTCTGGTAGCCTGCTAAGGCCGTCCGCAATGTAGGTGTGTGTGGTGTAGTTGATAGTATACTTATGCAGCTGTGCGGTAAGTATACTGTATCCGATGCTGACACGTTATTGTCCCGCCGTGGCACCAGAACGACGCGACCAAGAACGAGGCGAACAAGGAGATGCTCCGATTGAAGAAACAGGTGGAGTACTGGAAGGAGCAGGCCGGCCTGCCAGCTGAACAGCGCGACATTGTGGACTTCGTGGAGGTCAGTGAGACACGGAGCGCTTCGGATTCGATTGTGTCAGCGCCGCAGTAAGGTGCCCCTGGACAGCGTCTGCAGTGCTGGTTCAGGTGTTAGTACGTGTGTGTGGACTGCGGCATGGCTCCTTCGATGGTGCTATAGCGGGGTTGGGAGGCAAGCTTGTCGTTCGGTGTGAGGCTCGCCGGATGGAATGCCGTACATAGGAATAGCCAAGTTGGCGTGATTATCCTTAATCAGCTCTCTTGGAAGTGCCCTTGGATGTAGCTTGACGCAACGGCTTTGTGACCAAATGATCATGCAGCGGTCTCCGCTATCTGGTTCATTGTTGAGGGCATTGGGGGGAGTTTGGTGGCCTTGTTACGAGTCGTTGATACTGGTTACAACTTTTGATGACTTCCGATGAGTGTGGCGTTACTTGCGCTGCGCGTGCGCCTCTCACCATAGAGCCTCAGCTACTCGGCCACCCACAAGCGTTTAGCATCATTGGTGCTGTAGATGCGTTGGGTGAAAGTCTTAATTACAAGATTAAGGCTAAGGCTAGACGGGTTTCACAACGACTGGGATTATTACATCGCCCTAACTACTGACATGCACCGTGTTCATAATTGACGTGGGGATGCGTGTGTACCTACGTTCTCATCAACATGGCAATGTTGTGGGCGTCTGTTTACACGAACTTTGCGTGCGCAATGACAAATGCGCGTGGCGATCGCGGTAATGCGGGCGTTCGTTTAGCGGGCGTGGCTTGGCAGGCAAGTTGAAGGCTGGCAGAGGAGCGAGTGTCAACGTTTTGGCATGTGATGGCTACAGCTTAAATGCTGTGGCGCTTTATTATTGGCAGGTATTCATGTGTTGGTGCGAAATGTTATGCGCTAATCACTAAGGTGGTTCGCAGAAATGGGTATGTAAATGTGGCTTTGTTGTGTAGCACAGCCTGCTCTCTTGAACTCGGGTGGGCAACAATTGGAAATGATGTTTTACCGGTAGCATCCTTAATTTTACTTTGGAAGTGCAAAGGCGGTGCTATCTCGCGTGTCGAATGTCTTCCCATAGCTGGGGATAGCTCTTGCCTACATAAACACGCAGCAAGTGTCACTTCTCCATACGGACGACCTCCTTGATCGGCTAACGAAGTAACAGAACAATGCGCAGATGCACCGCACGCTCACGTCTGCTGGTCAACCATGATGGTCATCCAGAGTGCAGTTCTCGCCGTTCATGACGTACTCGTGGTTTATGTGCCTGCAAGAATGCTTGGGGCATGGGCGAGTTTATACGCGCCTGCACAGCGCATAATACGTGCAATTATATCCGTCCAATACTAGAAATCCGGGAATTGACCATCGTCTGATGTATGGAGCACCGAGCTCAGGCGGACGGCTGTGGGTTCTGCCGCTGCGGTATATATGTCCCAGGGGCCATTCGTTCCGCGCATCGTATGTACAACGCCGATATCGAATATAGTGTCAGGAACTTGCGCATCGCCCACATCCCGTGGTGCAGTTGCATGACCCAGCTACATGTGCCAGACCGCAGCTACCGGAAGTGGAATACAATTATCGCACGCGGTACGGTGGGCCATTTCGCATCCTACTGGGTTGTGAAGAGGTTTTGCACACTTTGCCAAAATTTAATGATATTGTTGAGATAAATTCCCACCTAAAATTGGTTGATAATCTTTGCCTCGGCTCTGCTGAGAAGTTCATGTTATGATAATGAGATATTAAACAGCGCAACGCTCGATGTTAAGCACTTAATACGTAAATGGAACTGTCAAGTCGACGCAGCCTACCTACATTATAATTTTTCAGGGTTAAGGAATGGCGGTGCCATTACAGTATGGCCGGGACCCTTTCAGCCAGCTTCACCGTATGCTTGATGCACATCACACAACTCCTGGATCAATCCGACGGACGTGTCTTGCAGTGGAGGAATGCCTGGCCAACAATAGGTACGTTTTGAAGCAGGGTGGCAAAATGGCGCGAGATGCTGGCGGCGAGGCGATCGGCAGCTTGTCATCTTTTCAGGGACAATTTGCGGGGATTTTTCGATAAACCCTTCTCGAACCTATTGAAGCGGGTTTTCGGCTATGGCGACTTTGAAGCGTCGTGGCTCAACATTGTTACTAAGGTACGCACTGTGTTTTGACGGCCCTCTAGTTCCCCGTGACGAAACTCCCAGTCAACGGGTGAACGCAGGGCCGTGACGCGGATGCACGCGCCCTGGTCGATCTGTTGGCGCCAGACGGTAAGCCTTTGGGACCTTAGGAGACCGAGAACCATGAGGGGGGTACAACTATTGTCGGGGTAGCAGGTCGCGGGGTCCAACCGTCAGGAAGCATGGAGTGGTTTCTGCGTTGGAATAAGGCGATGCCGCCGTTACCGCGTACCATTTCCTCTTGAGGACGCGCAGAAAGCATACAGGAACCGTCCCCATTCTCTTCGCTCCAGGGAAGCTGTTTGCGGCAATGGCCCAGGCGGACAGCGACGATCTCGTCCAGTACATCTTTCCAACGGAGCGCCTGCCAGCGCACACACAGGTTCGCAGTTCGCAATATGTTATCAACGAAAGCTCCTATTGGCGGGGGGTTTGGTTTCCTACCATGCAAGACTTCGGTTGGTCTGCTATTGTTTAGGGTGATGGGAACTTGCGGGTACAGATCAGACGTTGCGCGCCGCGACGTCGCAGGAACATGCCGATGTATCTCCATTGGCAGTTAGTTGCAGATTCGTCGATTATGTCTCTCCCTGATGTTGATGGTTGACCCTCGCTTTCCCAGCGCACAGAGCTGCTACGGGGTCAGCCCAGGGCCCCGCGGTATCCTGTAAGATAAGATGTCGTCACGGCTGAGCATAGCAGCTTGCGGGAGTGGGGATAGGTTGGACCTATGTAGCATACAGCGCGTAGAGCTATCGTTCCAAATCCCGTTTGCGTGAGCCCTGTGTGTATCTCTGTGTATTAATGCGATGCGCAGGAGTTGCTCAAGGAGCCGCAGGGATACGGTCTACGGCTGCTGGACGCGTGGCCCCAGTACCGGGGCCGCATCCGAGCTGACCCAGCGGGCCGACCACAGGTCAGCAGCCCAGACCTGGAAAATTTACGAAGCGGTGGTCGTGACTTGCTTATGCACTATTTTTGTTATGTCGTGCCATGTTCAGCTGGATAGGGAAGCTGATCGCATTTCTTTTTAGAAGCGCACAATCCCTCCGATTAGACGGAACGCTTTATCGCCGCTTCCGTACAGGGTAGCCTTTTTAGCACCGCAACGCGGTTGATCGAATCGGGCTTGAATTCTCTTTTGCCGCAGTCCTGAAGCCGATAGTGAGAGGCTGTTGCCGCGCAGAGGGGTGTCCAGAGGTAGAGTCGGATGCGACTCCCTAGTACAGTTGGTTTCGGGCCCGTTAGCGCCGGAGGGTTCCGGTTTACCCCGTTTCGAGGTAGGCATAGCTTTACCTAATTAACCTTCGGGTTTTCCTCCTGGCTGCCGCCATAGGTTTATCTGAACCTGTTCGAGTACTTCATGTTTTGGACAGCCTTCTACGTGCTGAGGGGAAGCGCCTCGGATAACAGCAGGTGTGCAGGCGAGAGTGCCGGGTGCAAGGCAAGGAGTAAAGGAGCGGAGTATCAAAGCCACCACCTCTGGTGGCTTTACGATGTGTTGGAACGCCCGCGCCAGGACAGGACTTCAAACAAGATGTCATGCTAGCATTTCAGCAGTTTGCCAAGCATGGGGTGTGGCATGTTGGAGGATGTATCAACGTCCGTCTCGCTTCATATCTCTGTGCAGGAGCGACCCTCGTGCACCACCCGGCTCCGCGTCCTCGTCTATGATGTACGGCATGAGCGGAATTCGGAGCGTGGGGTCGGCCATTGTGGGCAACCTCATACTGGGTCGACCTGCTGGGGGACTCCAGGTACGGCAACGTGAAACACACATCCGCTGGCCCCCTCCGGGGAGAGCTGCGTCCTTTGTATCTTTCCTTGAACTCCATCACGGTTGCACTTCGACTCTTTAGGGACTTAGGTTCCGCTCAGACAATCACTTGTAGACTTCTGTTTACGAAGTTCTCATATGCCACGAATGTCCATCTTACACTGGCTTTCCCTTGTTGTTTTGTTGTTCTCCTTTTGGCGTTTAGAGCTCTTCCACATTTAGGGGAACTTGCGCACATGGCGAGGCTGGTAGCTTGACGCCCCAACCCCCTCGTCTTATTCCCTGCTCGGCATGCAGAGCCACCCCTACTACTGCTTATTGAAAACGTACCTGGAGTATTTCTTGCCAAGGAGTGGGGGCGGAGTAAATGGCACTGGAGCAGAGGGCGCTGCAGGCGTATCGCGTGCTGCACAAGCCGCATCCGCGGCCGCAGCGGCGGGAACCATGGGCGGCGGCATGGGATACGGCCTTGGCCTGTCTAACGGCGCTGCCGCCGGCGGCGCCGTTGGTTGGGCATCATACAAACCGACGTTGACGGCCGCGGCTGCTGGGCCTGAGAGCCGCAGTGCCGTACTGCTGTCAATCTTGGTGGAGTTCTGGCTTACGGACCTGGCGGAGCCACTGCCGTCCCCAAACACGGACAGGGCCAGCTGTGTTGTACTACCCAGTGGCGTAGTAGGGTCGATTGGCGGCCTAGGCGTGGGCAGCGGCCTAGGCGCCGCCATCGGATCACCCGCTGGCGCCGTTGGCTTGGCTGGCAGTGCCTCACCTGTGCCGGTACCCGTGTCCGCGCCCCCTAACGTCAGGTGGGTAGCAAGAACCGCATGTCACAAACAACCGCTGGTATCCCGCTGCTGCTGCCGCTGCTGCTAAACCGCTGCGCCATGTCATAAGCCGCCCCTTAGCCACCGTGTGTGGGTCTGCGGGGCCGCGCAGGATGCTGACGTATCAGCCTCCCTCCGAGGAGCTGGTAGAGGGGCTGGTGGCGTTGGTCCGCTACGTCCATGTAGTGGAGCAGGACCCCACGCAGCCCTGGGCGGGGCCGAGCGGGACTGGCGGGCGGTCGCCCGTTGCCATTGGCATGTCACCATCGTCTGCTGCCGCCAGCGCGGCCGCTGCCGTGCGGTCGTCCGTTGGCAACGTCGGCCGCCGCGCCAGCGGCGGCGGTAACGGCTGTGGCTTTGGCGGCATACCGCAGCGGCCCCCGCAGTTCCAGTTACAGCCGGCGCAGGTTGGCCGGGCGCCGTGGTTGCCGGAGACGCCGGTGAAGACGCCGCCACCACCACCGCCGCGGCTGCTGATGCCGCCGACGGCGCTGCTCGTTCAGGGCAACAGCGCCACCCCTGCGGTGCAAGCTGTGTCACGAAAGGTGTACCGGCAACTAAGGTGGGCGGCGGCTTGGGGTGCGGCGTGGAGGGAGGAAATATGGGGGTGAAGGCAAAGGGCTAATCGCTTCCACCCGGGGGAGGGAGCCCTTACCCAGTTTCCCATGAGAGCAGCCATCGTTGTGGCACACACGCCCCCGATGCTCCTCGCTTCCGATGTCTGCTTTGTGTTCCTGGCTCTTCAAAGAAGGAACGCAGCTCGCACCCAATTGTGCCGCACGGCAACCACGATTTCTATCTTGAGACTTGGTAGATAAAAAAATACACGGCATCGACGGCATTTCTGCGCTGTGCTGCTCAGTTTGGTGTCTTGTGGTATCTGTCTTAAGTGTTTCGCTTGCGTGACCCTACAACTGATATATTTCCCCTTCCTTGGCAGACGTGCTTTTTCGCAGTGGCCGCCAGGTTCCCCCAACTCCCTGACGCCGCTCATCTCTTTGTGGCTGTCCGTACTGGCGCCCTGGTGCCCGCCGTACGCGCACTCGCGTAAGGCGGTTGCCGTGGACAGCGCCGCCACAGCCGGCGGCAGCGGCGTGAGTGCCATGGCTGGAGGCGGCACTGCTGGCGGGGCTTGCGCTGCCGGCGGCCTCCGGCACCACAACCAGCAGGACGGTGTAGGCGCGCTGGGCTCAGCTGCTGCGGCTGCAGCGGGGATGATGGAGGCAACGGCGGCCAAACTGCATTTGGGTGGCGGCAACGGTGTCAAGGACCGGGATCGAGACCTGGCGGGAGCAACATCTCGAGAGGTGATTTCGCAGGTTTGTATCCTATGCTTTTTCGCCCCGCAAATCGAGAGGAGGACAGCTGGGCGCGTCTTCCCCAGTACGCGGCCTGCATCCACCTCGCACAAAGCACAAAGCATTCGCGGGCTTGGCAGAATGCTAAGATGTCACCCCGAGTCCGCACTTCCCCGCCTAGCCTTGTACCCCCCTTCAATCCTCTCCTTGCCTTTCCAAGTCCCTCTTTTCCTCTTCTTCTGCGCCTCTCATTACTCCTCTACCTTCCTGCCCCTGCTCTCTGGCCGCCTCTAACCCCGCAGTACAAGTACACATCCGCCTGGCGGGGACACGTGTTGGCGCACCTGCCGTTCTACCTGCTGCTGCTGCCCCAGTTCGCCTCGCTGTCGCTGTCACGCCTCAAGTACCGGCCTGACGTGGCGCTGCGGGACCTGGACCGCGTGCTGGCGGTACTGGCGGCGGCAGGGCCAGAGCTGCTTCTGGAGCTGCGCACTGCGGAGGCGGCGCTGAATGACTTTCTGCGGCCGGCAGCGGCGGGGGGCCGGCGACGCAGCGAGGGCGAGCTTGGGGAGATGGTGCCGTGGTGGCTTGAGCAGGCGAGTGGGGGCGTCGTGTGTGCATGTGTGTTTGCGTATATTTGCCGGTGGTGGTGGTGGTGGTGATGATGGTGGTGGTCCTTGTTTCTGTGTGAGTCTGTGGCACTATCTGTAGTGAGGGACAAGATTAAGGAAAGGGTCGGCGGATGTTTCTCACTAAGTCGTGTGCATGTAAGTGTGATTTAGAAAGGGAAATGGGATTAAGTGGCGCTGGTTGGCTCTGCCCTTCTAGGAAGGGCAATGCGAAGCAAATTAGCTGCCCTAGCAAAATGACGGCTGTACGGGGTTGGTAGTTATCGGTTGGGATGAGCGCCTTGGAGGAAGGCAGTGGACGGGCTGAATGCCACACCGTGGGCCTCTTGGTGTTGGGGAGGGGATGCCCTGTCAGGGCTGACGGGGTTCAGCCCTTCCGCGTTCCGCGTTCCTTCCCGCACCGCCTGTTCACCTCACATTCTTTCATCGCACTCATTTTCTCGACACTACTTGCAGGCCCAGGACTTCGAGATGGCTGCGGCAGCTGGCTCCTCCCCTCCTGGCGCGGTGCAGCCTGACGTGACGGGCCGCCTGTTTACCATTGACTCTGCGGGTGCGGCCTACACCGCCTGCCTGCTGCTGCGAAGTGCCGAGACGCTGGTGAGAGCGGAAAGGGCGAGAGGAAAGGAGGAGGGGGGCTGGACCCTTAAGTGGCAAGGAGCAAGGAGACAACCCCCTGGACGTATGTGGCGTGTTGCCCCCACCTCTTGAAACACATAGACACGGCGGGGTCTCCGATTCCTGTGAAAACCCGCTACATCTGTAGGCGAAAGGCACGTCTGAACGTCCTGTACTGGGGCTGATGGATCTACTGGGTGCTGGTTGGGATCTCGCCCGCACTTGCTTTTTGTTTTTTGCAACCACCTCAGGGGCGTCCCGAGTTGGTGGCGGCTCTGCGGCAGTCGGCGAGTGCGGTGCTGCCCCTGGACTCCATCCTGCCGGCGGCTGCTGAGGCCGAGCAGGGCGGCCGGCAGGGCGAAGGGGCTGCTGAAGGGGCACTGGATGCGCGGCGATTCCCCCGAGCAGGTGGGGGTGGGGGTGCGGCCGGAACTGCGTCGCAGCTCATCCTCCGCTTCTGTTGGGCCATGTCCTGCTCTTAACTGTCGTGGCCCCATAGGGTCCATCATGAGCTCTCGCTCGTCGTCATCCCCCTTCCTTTCCCCTTTCGGCGCTATCCTTGCTGGCCGCACTGATCCCTTCATTTATGCTGCGGCACTTTTTTATTTCCCCATCCCTGCATGTTGCAGATAGAATTTTCCCCGCCTTGGTAACGTCTTAGGGGGCTCGCATATCCCTTTGTTCTTTTCCCTTTCTTTTCCTGTCCTTCAGGCCGGTGGAGCTCTCACCTGACGGCGCTGGTACAGCAGGACCCTCGGTTGGCCGACCCGCGCCGGCTGTGGGCCCACATGTACCGTGGCCATGACGGTCGCCACGACCCGCTCTACCGCCCCATCGCCTCCAATGAGGCCCCTTGGCTGGTGCGGCCCCTGGTGCTGGCTTCCACACGGATCAATGTGGCTCTGGGCCTTGATGCGCCGTACCGCCCTGGGGAAGAGGAGCTCGACCCGCCGGAGCACCTGGGCCAGCTGGCGTTGCTGTGGGCGCGGAAGCGCGGATACAGGTTGGGCCTGTGTCGGGGTTGCTGTGCCGCACTTGTTTGGAGCTCTTGCGCTGCTGGGGGATGGGCTTGTTGGGGGCTTGGGGGTAATGGGGCTGTCGAGTGTCGATGATGATGAAACCCTGATGCGAACGGCCCAGAGCCGCCCAGCTTGTGGAGTTGCTGCGCGAGTATGGAGTCGTGTCATTGAGCTGAAACGGGGCGGAAGGGGGACTGGGAGCTCGAGGAGGTTGAGAGCGGGTAATGTCAGAAGAAGTTGGGGAGACACCGATGTGACGAAGTCGGAGGCCACAAGGGCACCAATTGCGTGGGAATACTCAAAAAGGCAGAAGAGAGTTCTGCAGCTTGTCTTGAAACAACCTCCCCGCACCTTCTGGTTCGATTTCTTTCCCATCGCGCTATCTCCTGTACATATCCGGAGCCATCCGTGTTGGAGTCCAAGATTCTATCTTGTTCTCATTCCCTTCTGTGCGCCCAACCCTTTTTTCCGCTTGGTGCCTTGCCCAGGGTTAACCTGCGGATCTTTGCAGAGGTGCAAACGCTGGTCTGGCTGATGGTCCTCTGGTTGCTAGTGTACTCCGCTTGGCGCATGTTGGGCGGAAGCGGTTCCGGAGCCGGCGGTGGTGATGTCATCCAAGGCAGCCCGTACGGGAGAGCACAAGCGGACGCGTATGCCTACCAGCAAGATAGCTCGGGCAATTTATACGTCTCGAGCGAAGGCGTCGGCTCCTTACATTCACACTACCATGGAGCATATCACCAGGCGCATGAGGATCACTCCTATCCGGCGGACTCCGGGGAGATGCCGGAAGGCGGTTACAGGTTTAGGACATAGCTCATGAATGCAGGGAGGAAATGCGATTACGTTAAGCTGCGCCTACTTTCCAGTCTCTCAGAGATCCTGTACTTGGTGTTAAGGTCTTCGTGTTGTGTAATGACCGCCTTTGCATAGGTGTCTCGGGGATGGCAAACGCAAGAAAAAATCGGACAGGTGCCAAAAGTGTTTACGCTGCTAAAGAGCTGAAACGGAATGGAGGAAAGCCGAAAGCCCTTACGAGCCGGAGGCCCAAGGACCAGGCTAGGGTTGCCCCAAATGGATAAAAACGCAAAAGAAAAGAAAACGGCAGAATTCGAAAGAAGGTGCAGGAACACCTCGCCTCTGCTGAGAGAAACGAACAGGAACCGCTACCGGCCAAACAAGTGATGACCCCTGTCCGGACAACTGTCAGGCCAGAATAATATGCTCGTTGCTCCGTCAACCCCAGCGGAGCAAACCCTATTTCCTTCCCCCATGCCCCTCTCCTTATGTGGCGGTTCACGGGAGTCTGCACGTGGAGCGAACTGGCCGTTAGCTGTCAATAACTGCCCCTCCCTAGATCTGTCCGGGCGAAGATGACGAACAGAAACGCGGAAAGGAGGAGGGTATAACATGGGGCGTGGGCAGGTGGGTAACCAAGTAGCGGCTACATTGAACAGGTAGGGTGTCCCTTTCCTGTTCGACATTCCCTGCCTGTACGGAATCGGACATGACTCGCTAGCACTTCACTTCGCAGAAGCAATGGCGGAAAATAAAAAAAAGCAGGAGCAGCGGAAGTGAAACGAAATTGAATGAACGTTGGTGGTGTTTAAAAACACCGGGTTTTATGGTGGGCTTGCAGAACCCATCGACGCCACCTCCAGCTTAACCACCGAAGCCGTAGAGGGTGCGGCCCTGGCGCTTCAGAGCATACACGACGTCCATGGCAGTCACAGTCTTGCGGCGAGCGTGCTCAGTGTACGTGACCGAGTCACGGATGACATTCTCAAGGAAGTTCTTCAGCACGGTGCGGGTCTCCTCGTAGATGAGGCCGCTGATACGCTTCACACCGCCACGACGTGCCAGACGACGGATAGCAGGCTTCGTGATACCCTGAATGTTGTCGCGAAGCACCTTGCGATGGCGCTTAGCTCCTCCCTTGCCCAAGCCCTTTCCGCCCTTGCCACGTCCCGACATGGTTACTTGGTGAGAAATGAAGCACGGAACTGAAAGATGGGCAAGATTAGCTGCGATTAATCCTTCTGAAACTAGGGAAGTGCGCGGGCTTATTGGATGTAATTTATTGGACGAGCGTACGGCGGACCCGGTGAGCCGACCTCGAAACTACTGCGAAATTGAGTACCATGTCCATGATATAAAGTCCCCCGTCCAAGTGAACATCTAAACATTGAAGCAAACATTACAAACGTTTCACTTTATTTCTCGCTAATCACATTGTTGAAATGGCCCGCACCAAGCAAACTGCTCGCAAGTCCACCGGTGGCAAGGCGCCCCGCAAGCAGCTTGCCACCAAGGCAGCTCGCAAGACTCCGGCCACAGGTGGCGTGAAGAAGCCGCATCGCTACCGGCCTGGCACTGGTAAGGAGTCCCTGATAACGGCCAATGGCAGCAGCTTTCTGTGACTTCTCTTGTTTTTCCGGCCCACTTATGTTTTATAGCTATAAAGTACCTTGACCGTCGCGCTGCTTATTATGTTCCATTCCTATCCATCGGAAGCAAGTATCAACCGTTTTCTAAGTATGCATGCACGCCCCTTTTGCCCCCTCCCGCTTCCCTTCCGGCCGTGCCCATTTCTTGTTACACTTCTAGTGGCTCTCCGCGAGATTCGTAAGTACCAGAAGAGTACTGAGCTGCTTATTCGCAAGCTTCCGTTCCAGCGGCTGGTGCGCGAGATTGCCCAGGACTTCAAGACGGATCTGCGCTTCCAGAGCCAGGCCGTGCTGGCGCTGCAGGAAGCTGCCGAGGCCTACCTGGTGGGCCTGTTCGAGGACACCAACCTGTGCGCCATCCACGCCAAGCGCGTCACCATCATGCCCAAGGACATCCAGCTGGCGCGCCGCATTCGTGGCGAGCGGGCTTAAAGCTCGGCGTGCCGTGTGCGCTTCCCAAAAAAATCGGTGTTTTTTAACACCACCATGTTGAATTACAAGAATCGAAGTATGGTTTCTACACCATGGTTTCTTAAGCTCAGATCTCGTTTTTTTATATATTTGGGTTCCGCATGGATCTCTAAACGGGGCTGCATCACACAATGAGTCAGGCCTGGGCAACATACCAAGGGCTAAAGCGAGGTGATGCAATTACTCAAATATGCTTGTATGTGTGTTACATGGTCGCGGGGGTGCGTTCCCTGTTCGTCCAGACCGCCAAATACTAGCCAAGAGTGCTCGAGGGCTGCTGGATCGCCTACAAGCACCACACTACCTCGCACTGCAGACGAAGTGAAAAAGTAGAATAACGGCCTAAGGGAACGCCCAGTACGAGCCGAGGGCTCAAGGGCTGCCAGATCGCCTATAAGCACCGTCCTACTTCGCACTTCAGACAAACAAGTGGCAAAGGATACTAACGACCAAAAGGGATCGATGGAGTTGCGCTGGGTCCACATACGTTCCAGCATCTTTGCCAGACGTTCCCACTTCATAGCGTCCTTCATATGCGTGGGAAATCCATGTCAGATTTGATTTCGCCGTACATTGCACAGTCCAGCGAGATATGTGTGTGTATGTGTTACATGGTTGGGGGGTGCGTGACCCCATACCTGTAAAACTACCCATTCACCAAAATCTGCAGCTGGACTGCACTATCCTTCAAACAGGCTTCGAACATGCCCTCCGCAAGGTTGGCTTTATCCCGCCGCCTTCCCGGCCTGTCCACGACCTCTGCCAGCGCAAAAGGGCCCCACGCCTGGCAGCCATACAGTCAGCCACCGACATCCACATCCCCCCCTTTTTCCTCCCCCCCCACACCACCACATGACCATCTCTCTCCACAGATGCGCAATGCCGCCTTTGAGGAGTACTACAAGGCCCAGGATATCGTACCCGTGGGCGAGTGGGAGGCCTTTCTGTCCACCCTCCGCTGCCCGCTGCCAGTCACCTTCCGCATCAATGGCTCGGGCAAGTTCGCCGACCACCTGAGAGACAAGCTGAAACAGGACTTCTTCGCCAAACTGTGCAGCGGAGAGCTCGTGGTGAGTGGCGGCCCCCCGGTCAGTGTGGGTGTCTGTTTTGATACCTGAGCCGCGACATGGGAAAAGGCGGAAGTGGGTAGCTGCTTGGATTTTCCTTCCAGAAGATGTTGAACAGAAGCCCGTGGTATCATGAGACCGTTTGTGTATGTATGTATGTATGTATGTATGTATGTATGTATGTATGTATGTATGTATGTATGTATGTATGTATGTATGTATGTATGTATGTATGTATGTATGTATGTATGTATGTATGTATGTATGTATGTATGTATGTATGTATGTATGTATGTATGTATGTATGTATGTATGTATGTATGTATGTATGCATATAGTCATATATCATCTGGTACCTATCTGGTATTTGCTTCATTCGCCAGTGGTTCGTCTTGCCCCCCTCCCCTCCCCTCCCCCTTCACCTTCAGGTGGAAGGTGAGGCCGTGACCCCCCCCCGGCAGCTGCCTTGGTATCCCAACGGCTACGCCTGGCAGCTGGAGTTCAGTCGCAGCCAGCTGAGGAGGATGCCGCTGCTGAGGGACATCCACGACTTTGTCAAGCACGCTAACGACGCCGGCAGCATCAGTCGCCAGGAGGCGGTGTCCATGGTGCCGCCGCTGTTCCTGGATGTGCAGCCACATCACCGGGTGGGTGGGTGGGGGAATGGAGGGGTGGGTGTCTCTAGGGAGAGGGAGGGAAGAGGGGGCTGGCGGAGGGGGGGGTGGAGGGGGGAATCGAGAGGTCGGTTTAGGGGGAGGAGGGGCGAATCCAGGGGGGTTGTTCGGGGTGGAAACGGAGGAAGGTTTCCCCGTTGCCATATGTCCCCGGGCTCCCTTCCCAAGACACGAACCTTCATGCACACGACTAGTTTGAGACTCACCTGGACATAGACCTGGATCCAGAGTTATCCCTAGATCCGGATTAAAATCCGAAAATTCCATCCAATTCGACCCTGCGATCCAACACACATCTCTCTCTTTCTCTCTTTCATCTTTTGGTCACGACAGTATCTCCAATGCAGTACAGGTTCTGGACATGTGCGCAGCCCCCGGCAGCAAGACCTTTCAGCTTCTGGAGGCCATCCACGCCAACAGCCGACCCGGCCAGACGCCCCCCGGCTTCGTGGTCGCCAACGACGCCGACTTCATGCGCTGTAACCTCCTCACCCACCAGACGAAGCGCGTGTGCAGCCCCTGCCTGCTCGTCACCAACCACGACGCGTCCAGATTCCCTGTGTTTCTGGCGGGGGCGCCGACGGCGGCGGCACAGGCATCGGCGGCGGGGGGGGCATCGGCGCCGCCTCGACCTCCGCGCTACACGGTTCGTTTTGACCGCATCCTCGCGGATGTTCCTTGCTCTGGCTCGGACTTGGGTTGCAAAGCACCGCATTCGCAAGTCGGGGGCAAACAGCTTCATTTTTGTCCAGCTTTGCGCTTAAGGAAAACATAGCGGACCGACCTGTATCACATAACTGCTGACGGCACGCACTAAAAGGCCGCGAGATATGCTTTTCATCTTCGATATGGCTATCAGTGCCGCAGCATGGACATACCCACTCCTCCCTAGGTACAGAACGCCTTCCTTTGCACACTCTATTAGCGGTGACCCACGCCCAACAGCAAATCCTAAACTGGCCATTCCAATATCCTCGCCAGACGTGCTGGTTCCCATTTCATGGCCCACTTAGGGTTTGCTAATGTTGGGGAAAATGATGTTCTATGTGTGGGAGCACCTCGTTCCTGCCCGCTTGCTCAGCCGCCATGTGAATTCTCGGCTGCTTACGGTCTGACGGGTACATGTCTGGCAGGACACCTAGACGCGTATGCTCCAACCGCCCATCAACGGATCCTTGAGCTCCGATACAACACCTTCCGGCAATGGCCTATTCATTAGCCATTCCATTCGTTCACCTGCCTCAGGGCCCCTTTCCATGCTTCGTGCCCCAGAAAACTCAGAAAGCGGAGGACTAGTGACCCCCATCGGCCCCCTTCGGGATTGGAGAGGGCCTCTGCGATCTTCTGTCGCAAAACATGGTGTGCCACAGACTCACACTGTAAAATGACACGGTCCCAAACCTCACAATCTGCTTGAAAATGTGGTAGTGTAGGGGTAGTTGCGACAATTCAGCGAACAGGAGACGGTGTGTTGGTCTGGCAGCTCCCACAATTTGCAGCATGAACGATATCTGAAGCTGCACCGCTCCGTCCTTTAGGCATGCCTCGAAGGGCCCCTCTGCAAGGTTACTCGCATCACTCCGCCTCCTGAGCCTGTCCAAGACCTCAGCTAGCATAAACGACCCCCACGCTTGACAACCATACAACTTCGCAGGGGAGAGCAGGGAACTGCCTCGGGAAGGAGGCCATTGGTGAAGCTGTACCATCCTGTAACAACAACAACAACATATACGCCTGATGACCGACTTCGTGAATGAATACGCCTGATGACCGACTTCGTGCATGAGGCCCTGAACACGCCCGAGGCCCAGGCCCAGCCTGACAATTCAGCCGAGCTTAGCCGCTTTCAGGCAACTCTGGCACGCTTGTGGCATGGGGTGCGCTGGGAGAATGAGAACAAGGAGACAATGTGGCGTCTCGCCGTGGATGGCGTGCCCCTACCTGGCAACACGCACCTAGCCCGGGTGCCCACTGAGCCATGCGGGTGTGGGACCTATGGGGGCGCCGCCGGCCGACCCTGCCCACCGCGTCTGCACCATTTCTGGGAATGTCCAGTTGCACGTGCCGTACGGGAGCAGATCGACAGGCACCTGCCACACACTCAGACAACATTAGGGGCCACCACCACCCGGCAGCAGCTCTGGCTTGCCCAAGCGCCACCCGGGTGTGAGCAGGGCCCTTGGGATGTGATCGCCCTAGCGGCGCTATCCGCCATGGAAGTCGGCAGGTGCTGCCTCCGAGCAGCAACCGGGCGACAGGGACGGATGGGGGCGACAGCAACGGCGGGACAGCAGCAGCAGCAGCGACAGCAACAGCGACAGATGATGGGGCAGCCCCAGCAGCAGAGATCCCGCCAGCGGGCCATCACAGATTTCTTCACCCCGTCGGGAGGTGCAATGCAGCAAGAAGGACCCACCCTAAACGCCCCAGCGGATGATGGGCCAACGCAGGAAGCAGGGGCGGGAGGGGGCGAGGCGGTGGCAACAGCAGCAACAGCGGGCGCAACAGGAGCCTCGCCACTGGCCCGCGCACGCGCCCGGGCGGTGGCAGACTTCTGGGCGCCTTTGCGCTCGTTCGCAATGCTGGAGACCCCCAGACACGGCTGGGACAGAGTCGGGCCGCAGCACCCCATCCTGGCGGTCGTGGAGGAACGGATGCGGTGCGCAACACCGGTGGAAATCACGGCCTAAATTGCCGTGATAGAGTCGGGTCGAGGTCTTACCGGAATGGGAGCAGGGAGAGTGAGGGAGGGGGTGAGAGAGCCGGGAGTAGGGATAGGTGGGAAGGGTGAGGGTGTGAGGAGAGCAGGGAGGCCCTGGTCAGTTGGAGGGCTGGGCGAGAGGGCAGCGCCCTGAGCGTGGTCTAGCAGGGGGAGTTGGGGATCCGGGCTGTGTGCGTTTTGTGTGCTCGTGTGGTTGCCCTCTCTCCGGGAATTGGGGCCCGTCGGAGTGAGGGGAATGGGTTCTGTGCTGTCTGGCATCAGAGTAGAGAAGATGTAGGTGGCTTGTGAGCGTGGAGAGGAGGTGGGAAAGCGGTGGAGGAGAGTGGTTTGGAGGTGGAGAACAGGTGTTGCTGGTCCCGGCCGGTCAGGGTCAGGAGGGGAGGGATTTCGGTGTGGTAAGCGGGAGCAGGCAGCGTCTGTGAGCCGTGCCTTTTCCGGGCTTTATAGGGGGGCGCCGTGCTGGCTTGTCATCCCCCCCGCGGCAATAGGTGTTTTTGCTGTTCCTCGCGCTGGGCTGCACCCGGGAACCCGCAACCCCCAGGAGGAGACTGACATGCGGACCAGTTTTGCCTCGTTTGTGAGTGGACCGGCGAGGTAGTGGTGGCCACCCTCGGGAAGTGTTCGTTGTTCGTCGCTCGTGGTAGTTGAATAGCTAGCCTTCAAGGACCAGTGTGAGAGTACTCGCTTTGTGTTGGTCTTCTCTGTGCATCCATATCTCGGCGAGCCGTTAACCTGCGAGCCGACCAGGAATGGAGTTGCGCCGCTGTCGACCCGGCAGATTCCGTTGGATGCTGGTGGTGGGTGCGGAACCTGAGCGATCCACTGAGAAGTTGACTAGGGTGACTGGATGAGGGTGCCCCGAAATACCGGGGAAGGCAGGGTTTCGCAGGGTAGCTGCCACGGGCGAAGATACACCCCCCTGTTTCACACATCATATCTCGGCTTTTGTGGTGTGTCGTCTCAGGCCCGTGGTCCTCCTTGTATCTCTTGCCTTGCTGGCTGCGTGGGGCCCTGGTTTTTGTTGAGTGTGTAGAGGAGCCCCCTGAGTAGAGCCCCTGCCCCCGGTGGTGTTCTCTATTTGTTCTTGTTTTGGTGATCAAGAGGGACGAGAGCGCGCGAATAGGCAGGCCAGGCGAAGTGGCGCCTTTCGTGCGGTTCTTGCATAGTTCGGTTCGCAGTCTTCTGCGCCGCTGTGTTGCCTAGCCAAGGGCTGGGAGAGTGTCCCGGTTGGCGTGAGTGAGGGAATGAGGCGCGCGCGGAGGAACAGACGGACGTAGAGCCGCGCGCCCGTCCCTGCGCTGTGTTTCGGCCCAGTCAGGGCCCCCGGTGCTCGTCCTTTATTGGGCGAGCCGCCCACAGTGTAACACTCCATTAACAACAACAACAACAGTATTGCTCGTACCTGCGTATCAAAGCACCTTATCCTCACATCCGGGGCGAAAAACTTTAGCTTGTCCATGTTAGCTGCCCTAGCTGTGTCGTACAGCTGCTGACGGTATGCACAAAGCGGCCGTTCTGGCCCATACACTAAACCACAGATATCGTGCACTCTCCTTAGCCGGTACGGCCTCCCCAGCCAGCCTGAGCTCACAGCACAATGCTTGAACAGCACTTCTTGTGTCGCTGTCACTCGCAAAAACGAGGCGTTCACATTTCGACACATTTGGCCGCATCCCAAAATCATCACAGAACATGTTCACAACGTTAAGCAGCTCCCCCATGCGTCCTGGTGTCGTTGCCAGAAGACTAACGTCATCAGCATAGAGGAGGATTGACACTCGCTCATTGCCCAACCTTCGGTGCATCCTCCTGCCGTGCCCTGGTTTTAGCAACAGTCATGCATGTCGATGGCGTCCGCAAGAGTTTCAATGAAAAGTCCAAGCAACTCAGTTGACAGCGGACAGCCTTGTTTTACACCCTGTTTTGACTCAATTCGCCCGCATCAGCAACCACAGCATGGACCCTTCAATCCCTACCTCCTGCAAACGAAGCCACATTACCTCCCGCGGCAGCTTGTCAAATGCCTTCTCAAAGTCAACTTGCACAATGATTAACGGCCGCTGTCCCGGTTGGCCATGCCTAGCGGTGAGGTACTGCTTGGCAGAGAGATGATGAGTAGTACCAAAACCTCTTCTGAAACCCGCTTGGCCTCGGTGCCTAAGTTAAAGCGTCTCCCCCATGTGAACGAGCCTATCCAGGAGAACAAGCACATCACACTTCACCAAAGCGCCTCCTAACACTATGCCCCGGTAGTTACTCGGCATGCTGGGGGCCCCCTTCTTGTAAATTGGGGTAAGGACAGTGGTTGTAAACTGTCGTGGGAAGTCCCCAGTCGCCCCGATGTCTTCCAAAAGCACGTGCAGCACCGGAACAAGCTGATTCACTTCCCACCGTTGCCTGCATCCGCCTCTACCCGACACAGGGCCTTCCTCTTCTTGAGGCACGTGTGCATAGCGGTAACACTCCGACGGTACTGCTTCCAAGCCTGGCGCCTTACTGTTAGGCGGCCGGTCAACAGCATGTGTGACTTCCTCCAGCATGAAGTGGGTCTCTAGGATTCCCGTCGCCTGTCCAGTCCTGCCCCAAACCGAGTGGGATGTCCGCCATTCCTGCCCCCCTAGGTGTTGCCCTAAGTTAGTGAGGTTCAAAAGCCGAATCACACCATAAGGCCCACAGTAACAGCAAAGCAAAGTGCTCCCTGAATGAACCCCAATATCATGTATTGCAGATCGCTCTCTCAACTTCCCTCCCAAAACCCGCCCTAAAGCTCGTTAATCATGCCGGAACTTGGCCATAAAAGTTCTCATCCTGCCCTCCTCATATGCCGCCTTTACATGCCTTTTTGCCCGGTTGTAATCTGTCTGCGCGTGGCAGAAAGCCTCCCATTCCGGACCCGTATTATTACTCACCCGGCCTGGAGCCAGCAGTGGCCTACACCCAACATGCACTGTCGCGTTTGCCGGCATTCCCGGTTCCACCAAGCGGTATCCCCACCTGACATCATGCCGGCAGCATGATGCGCACCGAAGGGCCTCACCATGACTTTACACAGGACACCTCCAATACGGTCGACAGCTTGTGCGGTGTCGCAAACTCCACTCTGCAGATCCTGGGCCCCTTGGCGTAAGCCATGCATGGTGGGGGACCCCACCTCAAAACAGGCCGTGTAATCATGTTAACGAACAACATTAAACTCCACCCGGGCTTTCCGGCCCTTACCCATCGTACGCCCACCTCCATCACCCACTGTAACATTAAGAATGAGCATCAAGGGCCGGTGGCTTCCATCCATCCACCTCAATCAGGTTTCCCACCCTCAGAAAGGTGGTGTACTGGTGAAATACACGCGGAGTCACTATGAACAAGTCAATCATACTTAGGGAAAGTTAGGCGGCCTTCGAGGTCCCCTCTCAACCGCCGTTCATCACGAGCTGCCCTTCGGACCTGCAGAGCGCCCCAAGCTGGGCACCAAAGAAATTGCAAACTTAGCCCTGACAATTCCGAACTCCGAGTCCATCGTAATTCTAGTACTCCCGGAGTCCTTCAACCCCATGATCTCGCGTGCAGCCTGCAACTGCTCCAAATCTGGGATGCCATTCATGTAAGCGCTGTGATATGGTGCCTCCACCATCCGGGTAGACCTGGACATCTCTGGTGCAAGATAATCTCTGGGCTCCCATCAGGAGACTACCACCTGTAGAAAGGCTAATGCGTGCCCAAATGACGTCGCACCCTGGCAACTGGTTGTCCTTGTGCACTACCCCGCATGAGTTACCGGTTTTTCTGGCTCCCCATAAAAAAATTGACGGGCCGGCAAAATAAAACTTTATTTTCAGGATATAAGGAAATCGGTACGGTAAAACAAAATTTCAGTGTTTAGTATATCCAAATGGTTAGGTATTTTTCTGTTGTCTGGTAATTGTTTCCGTGACTCCTGAACATACAGTGCAACACCTCCATAATCGGCCCTCAGGGCTTCCTTTGACCTCTCCACCCGGAAGATACGGAACCCTTTCAAGACTATGTATTTATCCTCAATTGTGTCTCTCAAATGCGCCTCAGCTATCACTGCAATGTCATGACTCGTGATGAATGACCTAATTCCTGAATGGTTGAGGTTGAAAACTCCCGCCTCCAACAGCCCATGTACATCCCACTATAAAATCCGTTGCCCACACACCCCTAGGTGTCATCCATTTCATCAGCGTTCGGGAGATTTGGAAGCGGTTTGCCCTGTTACCCGCCAGTTAATCGCAGGCCCTGTCGTCCCTTCCCCCACTGCTGCTTCCTCCCTCGCCCCCCTGCCCGTTTCATGCACCTCCGTATCCATGCCCCTGCTATTGAACCCCTGCACCCGTGGGTCGCGTCCGGCTGGCAGCCGGTAGCTTGCCCATTCCAGAGTGCCTGGTGAAGCCGTGTATGTTAGTCCGATAACACCAACAGTTCACAACAGCTGTTTGGGGGGCTTTGCCTTCACAGTCTGGCCTCGGGTGGTATCTTACTTTTGTTGTTCTCGATGAGTGTCAGCTCAGAGCTGGGTGGGGCTGGCTCGGGAGGTGGTGGAGGAGGGGCTCTTGTGGCCAGGCTAGGCCCCACTGAGGGCACTATCACTGCTGGCCCTGCCCTGCAGGCCACGGATGAGGATACCGGTGCCCATACACCACACACCCGAGGTGACCACTGCTGGTGCAATAGCTACCACTGGGTTCACTGTGGCTGCGGCAGCTGGTGCTGCAGACCCTGTGGCCGCCGTCTTTGGGCCCCGTACACACCCCTTTCCTGGCTGCTGTTGCAGTCGTAGCTGCTGCTGCCACTCCCGAGGTGCCACCTCCGGTGCCCCTGCTGCCGCTGGCCCCTCCTTCACCGCCCCCTGTGCTGCCACCAAGTAACCACTGTTGTGGGCAGCTCTCTAACAACTTGGTCTGCAACCATTCTTACAGCGCGCCCGTTGTTGGCTCCGCTATTGGCAAAACCAAGCCCAGGTCGCTGTCAGCCTCATTCTGAATCCCATATGGCTGCACCTTTTCGCCTGACCACTCCTTTAAATACTACTTGTCCCCAATCCTCCAGACTGCAATCATGCCCTGCTGCAGCGGGGCCAGGCGCTTTCTCTCGAGCCTCCCTGCCTGTGTTAGGTTGTCGTCGATGCCGATCTTCTGGTGTCGCATGACCTCAGATGCCCTGAAGAAAGGTCAAAGTATGCACACCAGGTCCTACGGTCTTTGCTCGGGTCGTTGCCCAGGGGTCTGATCCGCTTGCGGGTGATGCCCGCCTCCCTTAGGTTTGCAGATGCCAGGCTTCCCACCAGCCCGGCTAACTATTCATTCAACTGCAACACCGTGAAGAACCGGCCAACAATGGCCGTTGATTGATAAGTTAGCCAGGGCTGGTCTGAGGCCTGGCATCTACAAACCAGGAACTCCGCATGATAAAGTATGAACAAGCCGAGTTAAAATACTTCATGAAGAATGGCGGAGGAGTCTTCTACGACGCCTTCGGCCTAGTCCACCAAAATGGGCTCTTCTACCTGGATAGCATGCGGATCTTTACCACTGGGAGTGTGGACGAGAGCAGGTTAAAGAACGTCCTAAGGGAGGCGGACGTCAATATTAAGCGGATCAGGCTCCTGGGGGACGATCCGAGCAAAGACCGCAGGACCTGGTGCGCATACTTTGATATAACGGAACGTCCCTCATTCTTCAGGGCAGCTGAGGTCCTGCGGCATCAGAAGGTCGGCATCGACGACAATTTGACACAGGCGGGGAGGGTCGAGAGAAAGCGCCTGGGCCTGCTGCGGCAGGACATAATGCGACAAGGCATGATCCCAATCTGGAGGAATGGGCCTGAATTATAAATAATGGAGCGACCAGGCGGAAAGGCGCAGCTATAGGGTACCCAGAGTGATACCGACAGCGTCCTAAAAGCTACGACAAACACTGAAAGGGATAGGACTCCGGTTCTGGTTGGGATGTACGAAGGGTTTATTCGGCACAGTACGACCGGACACGATTGTGCGAGACAGGGAAACACCGGGGTCCTGGTGAAGCAGCTGACCACGTACTAAAGTATATAGATGCCGAAGGTGCCGAAGTATGTCGGTGAAACATGATGATGTTGTTGTTGTTGTTGATGGGGTGTTACACTGTGGGCGGCTCGCCCGATAAAGGACGAGCACCGGGGGCCCTGACCGGGCCGAAACACAGCGCAGGGATGGGCGCGCGGCTCTACGTCCGTCTGTTCCTCCGCGCGCGCCTCATTCCCTCACTCACGCCAACCGGGACGCTCTCCCAGCCCCTGGCTAGGCAACACAGCGGCGCAGAAGACTGCTGACCGAACTAAGCGAGGGCCGCACGAAAGGCGCCACTTTGCCTGGCCTGCTTATTCGCGCGCTCTCGTCCCTCTTGATCACCAAAACAAGAACAAATAGAGAACACCACCGGGGGCAGGGGCTCTACTCAGGGGGCTCCTCTACACACTCAAAAACCAGGGCCCCACGCAGCCAGCAAGGCAAGAGCTACACGGAGGACCACAGGCCTGAGACGACACACCACATAAGCCGAGATACGGTTGCACAGAGAAGACCAACACAAAGCGAGTACTCGCACACTGGTCCTTGAAGGCCAGCTGTTCAACTACCACGAGCAACGAACACTTCCCGAGGGTGGCCACCACTACCTCGCCGGTCCACTCACAAACGAGGCGAAACTGGTCCGCCTGTCAGTCTCCTCCTGGGGGTTGCGGGTTCCCGGGTGCAGCCCAGCGCAAGACACAGCAAAAACACCTATTGCCGCGGGGGGGATGACAAGCCAGCACGGCGCCCCCATATAAAGCCCGGAAAAGGCACGGCTCACAGACGCTGCCTGCTCCCGCTTACCACACCGAGACCCCTCCCCTCCTGACCCTGACCGGCCGAAACCAGCAACACCTGTTCTCCACCTCCAAACCACTCTCCTCCACCGCTTTCCCACCTCCTCTCCACTCTCATAAGCCACCTACGTCTTCTCTACTCTGATGCCAGACAGCACAGAACCCATTCCCCTCACTCCGACGGGCCCCAATTTCCGGGGAGAGGGCAACCACACGAGCACACAAAACACACACAGCCCGGATCCCCAACTCCCCATGCTAGACCACGCTCAGGGCGCTGCCCCCTCGCCCTGCCCTCCAAAACGATGAACAGGTAGAATGTCCCTTTCCTCTTCGATATTCCCTGCCCGTACGGAATCGGACATGCCTTGCTAGCACTTCACTTCGCAGAAGCAATGGCGAAAAATAAAAAAACGCAGGAGCAGCGGAAAAGAAATGAATTTGAATGAACGTTGGTGGTGTTTAAAAACACCGGGTTTTATGGTGGGCTTGCAGAACCCATCGACGCCACCTCCAGCTTAACCACCGAAGCCGTAGAGGGTGCGGCCCTGGCGCTTCAGAGCATACACGACGTCCATGGCGGTCACAGTCTTGCGGCGAGCGTGCTCGGTGTACGTGACCGAGTCACGGATGACATTCTCAAGGAAGTTCTTCAGCACAGTGCGGGTCTCCTCGTAGATGAGGCCGCTGATACGCTTCACACCGCCACGACGTGCCAGACGACGGATAGCAGGCTTCGTGATACCCTGAATGTTGTCGCGAAGCACCTTGCGATGGCGCTTAGCTCCTCCCTTGCCCAAGCCCTTTCCGCCCTTGCCACGTCCCGACATGGTTACTTAATGTGACTTGGATAGCGAAGTTGAAAGTTGGGCAAGATTAGCAGCGATGTTGTTTCTGTAATTTGCGAAGTGCGCGGGCTTATTGGACGTAATTTGTTGGACGAGCGTACGGCGGACCCGGTGAGCCGACCTCGAAGCTATTGCAAAATTGAGAACGATGCCCATGATATAAACTCCCCCGTCCAAGTGATCTTATACAATTTAAGCTAACAAGACAAACGTCTCATTATACTTCTCGCTTATCAGATTGTTGAAATGGCCCGCACCAAGCAAACTGCTCGCAAGTCCACCGGTGGCAAGGCGCCCCGCAAGCAGCTTGCCACCAAGGCAGCTCGCAAGACTCCGGCCACAGGTGGCGTGAAGAAGCCGCACCGCTACCGGCCTGGCACTGGTAAGGAGGCCCTGATAACGGCCAATGGCAGCAGCTTTCTGTTACTTGTCTTGTTTTTCCGGAGCAGCTCTCCTCGCCGTGTCGCCCACTCACGTTTTATAGCTAAAAAACGACCTTGACCGTCGCGCTGCTGGTTACGTTCCATTCCTATCCATCAGAAGCAAGTATCAACTGTTTTCTAAGTATACATGCGCGCCCCTTTTGCCCCCTCCCGCTTCCCCGGCCGTACCCTTTTCTTGTTGCATTTTTTAGTGGCTCTCCGCGAGATTCGTAAGTACCAGAAGAGTACTGAGCTGCTTATTCGCAAGCTTCCTTTCCAGCGGCTGGTGCGCGAGATTGCCCAGGACTTCAAGACGGATCTGCGCTTCCAGAGCCAGGCCGTGCTGGCGCTGCAGGAGGCTGCCGAGGCCTACCTGGTGGGCCTGTTCGAGGATACCAACCTGTGCGCCATCCACGCCAAGCGCGTCACCATCATGCCCAAGGACATCCAGCTGGCGCGCCGCATTCGTGGCGAGCGGGCTTAAAGCTCGGCGTGCCGTGTGCGCTTCCCCAAAAAATCGGTGTTTTTTAACACCACCATATTGAAACGCAAGGACCTTGTCAGTTTGAAGGTTGCTTTCGGCACCATGGTGTCTCGAGCTGTGATCATTTTTTCTAGATATTTGGGTTTCGCATGGATCTCTACACGCGGCTGCATCGCACAATGAGCCAAGCCTCGGCAACATATCAAGGGCTTAAGCGAGGCGATGCAATTACTACCTAAAATGTACACTGGCACGGCTACGACACTTTGCCCCTTCGTAACCTGCAAATACCCACACGTGCCTACCATCCCTAAGTTAACATTTACATGGGGCAAGGTATTGGTATATTTTGGACCTCCTCGTCCATGACCCGCGTCCCCCGGGCCAGCATATACACGGCGGGCTTAAGAAATCCCGCACACACACATGCGACACATATGGCCTAGCTCCATTTCACATAGGTACGGGGAACGCACCCCACGACCATGTGTGTGTGTGTGTGTTACATGGTTGGGGGGGCGTGACCCCATAACTGTAAAACTACCCGTACGAGCCGAAGGCCCAAGGGCAATATCTATACGCCTAAAAGCCACGGAGAACAGGAAACACCGCACATCAGCCCAGACTATCATTATAGGCTGGGCATTCCAATAACACGTGTTTTTCATCCTCGATTCGGCTATTAGTACCACAACAGCGGCAAAACCGCTGCCCCCTGGGGACATGGTACTTGCCTCTTCGTGCTCTGTTTGCCTCCAGAGCCCAGCAACATAAACGAAACTGCATTAGCTTACGATGTGCTAAACGAGGAATGAAAAACTTAGCATGTGTTGGCCACATGACGGCTGCGGCTCCCGAAAAGGGCAGCCCCATCCAGTGCTTATGCGTCGCCATTTGCACCCCCAGTTGCTTCCCATCTGATGGGTACTCCTCTGGCAAGACAGTCAGACGCGTATGGTCCCAGCCGCTCATCAAACGCTCTCTTAGTGCCGTTATCATCGCTCCTTCGGGTAGAGGCCTACTCAACAACCAGTCAACACGCTCCTTTACCCCCATAACTTCTTGCGGTATTCCGCTCCAAATATTGCTCTCCAAGAAGGAAAACAGTCGTAACATTGAGGTTCCCCAACCCTCCCATTCCGGGTTGGTCAGAGCATCGGTTATCTCCTGCCGTAAAACTGCATGAGCAATGGACCCCACTTGCTTTCGGAGGCGGTTCCAGAAACGACCATGTAACACACACACACACACACACACACACACACACACACACACACGTGTGGCCTAGCTCCGCAACATAAATGTGTACATTAAAACTTGTCGACTACGTGGCGGTACTCTTCTCTCAAGCGGTATCCATACCTCTCCTAGCGGGGGCCCGGCCCGCACAGGGGGTAACACATGGATCAACACAGTACTGAACATGTGGCTGTGTGCCACCCATGCTGTGGTCCGCCTTGGCTTGTTTCCTACGGGTCCTCGAGACACACTCACCTCACCTCACCTTCCCTTCACCTCCCGTTCCCCGCCGACATACATACACGGTGCACCTCAGGGCGTGTCCTCCGCCTCCTCCACCTCCTTGGGGCTGAGGTAGGGAGTGTGGGTCCCGGTTCCGCATCATCATGATGGGTCCCGCATCATCATGATGGGTCCCGCATCATGAAAGGTTCTCGTGCCACCGCAACCCTACCGCTTCTGAGTCCTGACGCATCATCGACAACAATAACCGCAACCAAAGCCTCCAACAAGAGCTACCTGAATATCAAATCGTACCATGTAACAACCTGCAACTGTAACTAGAGCACTACTGCATCACCACCGCCATCATGAAGCGCAATACCGCCGCCTGCAGTATATGTATTACACACAGTTAACAGCAACTGCAGCTGCAGCTGGAGCAGTAACAGCAGCTGCAGCGGCTGTAGAGCACCGCAGGAAGGCCAGGGTCCGCACCCCCCTGCCTGCCTCGTTCCGACTAACTACCGCCGCCGACTCAGCAGCCTCAGAGCTTGTGGGGTGTCCAGGAATGCGGACAGCCGCAGGGGCATCACAACCCGGATGTCGCCATCCGCGTTGCCGGCTCTGCGCAGCACCGGCTCCTACGGGACCGGGGGGTGCGGGGGGGGGAGTCAATAGCCGGCCCAATGGGAATTACGGAGAGTTGAAGCAGCAGCGCAGAGGCAAAGGCAGGGTTCAAGACGCAAAGAGGGTCCGGAGAAGGAGGAGGGGAAGGAGAAGGAAGCTGAAATTAAACCATCAGTTGGCGACCAGCTACTTCCCTCTTGGTTGATTCATTGACATTCCATTGGAGTCCGTACATACTCCACCACCACCCACCTCCAGCCTGCCGTCCTTGTACATGTGTCGATAGAAGCAGCTGGTGGAGAAGGGGCAGCTGCCCTCGCCAAAGTTGAAGTGCTTACAGTCAATGCTCGCCAGACGGTCCTTGTACGCCGACACGATGCCGGCCTTCTCCTCCGAGGATGCCGGCCACACCAGCGACGGCGTCACAAAATGCGACGGCGTACGACAGATGGGGCAGGTGCGTACGGCAGTGTCGGTCGCGAGGGTCGCATCGTCTGTACGGCCCCTCCAGGACCGGATGCAAGCCAGGCAAAAAGCGTGGTCGCACGACGTGAGCAGACCGAAGCGCCGCTCCGACACACTGTACAGCGCGGCATCCGTACACACGGTGGCCATGACAATGAAGAGTACGAGGCGGGCGCAGGGCAGGAGACGAAGTGGAAGAGCACGCCGGTACATGCGGTTCACCGGAGTACTTCAGCAGCACCGAATTTCTTCATTCTTTTCATTCCGTCTACACAAGCACCCCTTGTTCCCATGTACTCCCCCATCCCAACTTCCACCATCCGCAGGTTGCCTTCTTTGGCCTCTCCTGCATATTCCTCCGCCCTCCAACCCCCTACTCCGCCCTCCCGTCCTCCCCTCCCTCCCCGCGACGGCAAGGCGCCCCCCGACCCGCGCTGTGATCCGCCGACCCACCGACCCACCTGGGTTTGGACAGCACGAGCTCCAGGCAGATGCCGCACTCCACCGAAGCAGACCTCAGACGGGCCTCCAACCGCTCGTGGCGCAGCCGACACGTGGAGCGGTGCTCCTCAGCAGCCTCCGGGTTGTACGGATTGATCCGGAACTTGTGGCAGATCTGGTGTTGCTCGGGGCAGGACGCAAACAGCGAGGGTGGATATCGCGCGCGTGTGTGTGTACGTGTGTGTATGTGTGCATGTGTATTTATACGGCACACACGATGGGTCAGTTTTTAACTTCCATTCATTTGTTAACATCATTATCACTATCATCCAGCTCACTGCCCAGCCCGATGCCGTCGTGACAACCTAGGGCTTTCAGCTGAAGCATGAGCCACGATTTCACAACTACAGAGGTGCTGTAGGCGGTCAGCGGTCAACAAGTCAACAAGTACGGATTGAACCCGAACCCAAGCCCTAGGCCGCCATCACACCCACCTCACACTGGAGGCCGTGAATCAGTTCACAGTCCTCCCCCTGGGCACATCGCCCGTGCAGCGAAAAACCCGGACATAAATCCACATCTGCGGGATCCACGGGATCCACTGCCGCTGCCGTACCGCGCCCGCTGATGCCGCCGCCACCCGGCGTCGCCGCCAGCTCCCAAGGATGCTGTGCCGCTGCCCAACGGGAATGACCGCCGCCGCCGCCGCCGCTACTGCCCCCTTGGAGTACTGGCGGCCGGGTGCCTGTCGCTGCCGCCGCCGCTAGTTCCTGCTCCTGTAGCAGCCCTACGTCGTCATCCACCATTGTCAGGCCGCCACCGCCGCCGCCGCCGGCTTCCTCTCCGTCGCCGTCGCCGCCATCGTCATAGCCATGGATCCCGCCGCAGACATCGTCGTACTTGCGTTCCCCGCAGTAGCCGTACCCGTACTGCTGGCCGTACCCGTCGTAATAGCCCCCCTCGCCGTGCTCGTAATCCAAACCGTTTTCCTCGTCGTACCCGCCTTCCATCTCGCCGTATTCGCCGTACTCTTCGTACCCTTGTTCCATCTCGTCGTTCTGAGCGCCCCCGCTGGCGGTGCAAGCCTCACCTGGGGGAGCTTCCTCCGCTAGCGCCGCCGCGGCATCCTCCCAGGAGTCATGAACCGTAACACCAATCCCTGACCGCCTAGACGACGTCCCGCCGCTGGCGCCGGCCCCCCCACCTTCCCCATCCGTCCCGACGGCGTTGGTGTCCAAAAGCGACCTTGGCAGCCGAGCCATGTGCTGCTGGAGGTGCTGCTGGTGCTGCCCGTCCGCATGCGAGCCCACCCTGAGCTGCCCCGTCGTGTCTTGCTGTTGCTGCTGCTGCTGCTGCTGCTGCTGCTGTCCTTCTTGATGTCGTTGTTGCGGTTGTAGTGGCGGTTGTGACGTTGACGGAGCTCCGGGCAGTTGGGCCGACGCCGCCTGACCTGACCTACTACTGCTTTTCCAGCTGTACTCGGGTCGTTTATGGTCGTACCGACAACGGTTGCCGTACGCACAGCACCCCGCCAGGTAGTACTTGCACACCTATTCGTTTACATTCCCGGCGGGGTGGGGGGTTGGGGGGGGGGGAAGGCGAACCACGAACCCGCGTGAAGCTGCTGCCAAGGAAAGGGTGAGCAAGAAGCAGAACTGACCAGTAGGCGTTCTTGAAGGGGGAGGGGGAGGGGGGAAGTTGAACTGACCGGTGGGGGTGGGGGGGGGCCCCGCCGAAATGGAGGACCCTTCAGTCTGCCCTTCTTATGCGCCCCTTGCTCCTAAGGTGGGGCTTATGGTGCTGCTGGGAGTGGGGGAGTCGCTGGCTGGCTGGACGACCCTACCCGGAAACAGAAAAGGGGCGATCTGAAGGACCCAAATACGATGGGAGCACAAAGCCCAGGACAGCCCCTGAACCCCAAAGCCATCATCATACTACTACACACTACTACATACTACTACAGCGCCCCCCACGAGGTTTGGCGCTGTTCGTACAGACCCGCCACCTGCCTTGACGCCTTATTGCATTTTCCCCCCAATACATATTTCCGTACTTCCGTACTTCAAACCCAGATCAACTCTTCATGCTGGACTAGCAACATCGACGGCGCCCACCCACCCACCCACCCACCAGGTTGGGGAGGTCGGTCAGGTCGTGGGAGAAGGCGCAGTCGGCTCCGAAACGGCATACCCCGGACATGTGGTATTTGCACAGCACCTTGGTCCTGTAGCCGAAACCAAAAAAGGAGAGAGGAAATTGATATAATCCAAATCGTAATTTATATTCGTGTCTTTGAATTTTCGATTTGATTTGATTGGTATCAAGCGGAAAGCTGGAAGGGGGATGAAATGGAAATGGGTTGCATCAGGCGGGGACAGGAGGGGGAAAGTGCGAAGTCCGTAACGAGAAAACTCCAGGGAATTCAGAGGTTGACTGTGCGTGTGGCTCAAGAGGTGAGGCCAAGCCGGCCGGCCAGCGCCAGTCATACATACAGTCATACATACAGTATTACACGCACTTGCCAAGACAAACGGCACCAGGGAAAGCCAGGTGGTGGACCATAATGCAGAAGGGGGTTCTCCCAAGCGGTGTGCGGGGGTGGGCATCTGAACGGTGATGATGAGGCCAGAGATGCAGGGGAGGGTGCATAAGCAGGCAGCTAAGCAGCTAGGCAGGTAGTAGATGGGGTTCACATGGTCACTGATCCGCTTTCCTTCGGCACCGCGGCATTCGGTGATTCGATTTGGTGAAAAGTACAGCCACGACGCACGAGGCCCGGTCTTAATCGCAGCATGGGTCCGATAACCTACTTGTCGGACATTGCTTCTTGCCCGATGGACTCAGGACCGCCGAAAAGTCTACCCGCTTAGGAGCCGTCGTCGCCTTGGTACGAAAAAAATGCCCCGAGCTGTGTTCGGGACTCGCTTCTCCGCCAGGGTGAACGAGAGTCACGTCCCCAGGGTCGGCTGTCCGACGGTTGGCGAAGCTAAGCACCAAACGTGAGCGGAAAGGAGGGTTTTTGAGACGCTCGGTGTAGAGTAAGTAATGTATCGATGCTAAGTTGCTACGGGGCTTGAATGGGTGGGCCTATCGTGGACATTGTCGCAACGCGACTACATCACAGGCCGGACACAGTTTACTTCGGGATAAATTTTACAGCGGTATGAATACCTAAGACCGACAGGTGCATAAAAGATGTAACAATGTGTTATTTTGCAGAGTCTAGAGTGAGTTTGGAAGAGCCACCCTGGAGTGCAAACCGGCCGCCTACTTGGCCAATCGATGGTCAAGGTAGTCTCTCTTTTTCGGGAACTTGCCCCTTTTTGGTGAGTATTGCTGCAAGGACATTAGATTAATCGCGGATAACCGTAGGGCGGAACTTTCAAGCGGGGGCCATTACTCGTCTGTCGCAGAACAAAAGAGCAAGGAAGAATGCCGGGTGGCCAAGGTCTCCGTGCCCGCACGCGGCATATGTTTGCCCGTGGCTTTCGCCAGAAGGGCTTCATTCCACTGACCACGTACCTGCGGACCTACAAGCTCGGGGACTTCGTGGACATCAAGGTTAATGGTGCCATTCATAAGGTATGTATTGGGTTACTGGACGAATTATGGTGCTTATTGGCTTCTGGTGAAATGCGGCGCTTGCTCAGCCGCCGTAAAAAGCTGTTCGTTGGCGCTTACGCCCGGGACATCGCAATATGTAATGAATTTTTGTAGGGTATGCCCCACAAGTGGTACCAGGGCAAGACTGGTGTCGTCTGGAACGTCACTAAGCGCGCCATCGGTGTGGAGATAAACAAGCGGGTAAGGCAAATGGCGTGGAACTGGGCTGGGAAATCGGTTTCGGCAATTCTATAAGGCGTGGGGGGGCTTTCTGGTCATGTACAGCCTGGCCTTGCGTTGGTTAGATACCCATGGTGTGGACATGGCTGGACCCAACCAGAGCGGCCAGTATTGATGTGGACAAGCCCCACAGCAATGGAGGAGCCAGCGAAGAAGCACGGCAGGCTTGGCGCAGAGCGGCAATGGTCAGGACCGTGGAGTAGCAAGGAGCAGCGGTCAAAATGTCACGATGATCAATGCACAGCCATCTTGGCACGCCCGGTTTTCAAAGCAGGCCATGAGGGAGTTGTACCTGTTTGATCCGCAGCATGGGATTACGACCCCACAGTTTACCGAAAACAGTCGGGCCATGATATGTGCAAGAGGGGACGTGTCCGTGAGTCATAAGACCACACAATACGTACAGCTAGCTCAGACCGCAGAGTTTCTGTTAAAACTAGAGCCGGCCAGGGGTGGGGGTATGGAGCCTTGACCAGCTTCTAACCCTGGGTATGGAATGCCAACTTGGCGTTGGCTGCACACGTAACCTCTCTTTCTCACACGGGTGGCGCCGTTACCTCTGGATCCAAGCAGCTACACGGAGGAACACCTCCGGCAGCCAGTGTGCCTATGCTTACTGGGTTATCCTGACAGAGCCTAGGGTACTGGGAATTATGATGCCCTTAATGTTGGAACTTCCTGGTTTGTCAGCGGAATCCATTTGGGTCGAGTAGTCCTGGCAACTGCAATTTGTTCTGAGTGCATGGGTTGCCTAAGTGCTGAGCCGTTGGTCTTTCTGGGTCGGAGGGTGCGGACCTGTTGCTGATTTTCCTGTGATGCTTTGCGTGGGATTAAGATGAGGATGATTTTCTGCAGTTATGTGTTGTTCGGGGCGTCTATCCTGTACTCATTACCTTGGGACTCGCGTGCGAACGTGTCGGAGGAAACGTCGTCCGTGTACAATCCTGCATGTGGGTTTTGAACTGCCCTGTGAGCTGTGAAATCCAATTTTGTTCAGTTGTGCGTACTAAGAAAACTACGTTTCAGCGTTTTCACCCCTGCATGTGTTATCCTCCATCAGGTTGGCCACCGTATTATCAAGAAGCGCATTCACGTGCGTGTGGAGCACGTTCAGCCATCGCGGTGCCGCGAGGAGTTCCTGGCGCGCCGTGCAGCAAATGATGCGGCCAAGGCTGCGGCCAAGGCCAAGGGCGGTGAGTCTCTGGGTTCGCTCACTCAATTGAATTACCAGCAGCTGATGGTGCATTTGGGCTTGTGCTGGACGTTGATATCATTTCTCATCATTTCCCGCCACCGTGTGGAGAGATACACAGATTATTGTAATCTCAGAGGAACCGAAATCCTTTTCAGTGTACACGTGTCTTTTGGCCCTCCTGCAATCCCCTGTATATACGGGGCCCATACATCCTGATGTCTGAGTCCCCACTCTACGTGCTTGCGTTGCAGAGCCGGTGCCCAAGACGAAGCGTGTGCCCCAGGGGCCCCGCGGCGGCTTCGAGCTGATCCCGGAGAAGGTGGAGACCATTGCCGCCATCCCGTACGACATCATCAAGGAGGGCCTGGTGTAAACGGTGCGCTGGGTCCTGGTCCGGGGCGGGTCGGTTGTTTTTAAACCATTATGGGGGGATGACATGCCCACAACCTAGTGTGGAAAGTTGTGCGCGCCCAGCACTAGTGGTTCGTCTTTTCCCCCTCCATCAGTTTCGGTTTCGGCCTGGCGAATGATTGTGTTCGGGTCATTTGTACGGTAACCGCGGTCTGTGAAACCCCCAGCGCCCAACAACTCCCGTGTTGTCCACGTGCCCTAACTTGTTGCCTGGTATGTGTGGGTAGGGAATGATTTGCTTGGGATGAATGAAGCTCCTAGACGAATGTTTTCTGTTGACGGCCTAAGTTTCCGTTGCCCTAGCTGCCTACCGCCAATTCCGTTGCATTGTTAGTGATTAGGCTTTCTCTTTAAACCTGCTAAACTGCCGCATCCCTCTCGCTGGTGTCCTTTTGCCGATTGCATCCCCACAGGTTGTCTGTGCTGGCTGCTTTTGCGCATTCAGGGGTGTGTAACGGCATAGACGCTGCTGTGATCATATGTGCGACTCCTTGCCTAAAACATTTTCAGCCGCATGAATACAATCGCAGAACATGCTATGCCTCGGTCATGTACTGCAGCAGAATGTCCAGCTCTAAATCTCAAACGAATACACAGGGGTTGGGAGGTGGACATTCTGAGTATGGTGTACCACTTACGGCCCCCGGCTTGCCCCATGCGAAATAGACGGAACAGTGGTTTGCCATATGCAGTGTGACTGCTTGGAACTATATAAGAAGTTACATGGTGGTGCTGTATTTGAAAGAAACAATCTAGCATTGTATACAAACGTATTAACTTGTACGTGAACACCGAACCTGCTTGGAAATCCGACATTATTTTCGCACTTGGCCTACACCACGACATCGCATTAATTCATGCTCAGCGAAAGAACGTTTCTGAGTTCCTGATTTCTTGGGCAAGGGCACATTAACATAATAGTTATCGGAGCGGCTGCACGTCACTGGGGGGCAACGGCTTATTGGCCCCCAGTCCGTCGTCGCCGCTTTCCTCCGCTAACCCCCAGACGCCCTGGTGATCAACTCGGAAGCAACAGTAGGAGTGCGGTAGGTAGGGCGCAAATACCACCTGCGGATAGGGAGAAGATAGCTAAAGTCTAGTCTAGGCCGCATCTTGGAAATTCACCGTGGTAAGGAATGCGTGGCCATACAAGATATGGATGATACTATATCAGTGGCCAAGCCGTTGGTCAAGTTTCAGTAGTCAAGAAAACTCTGTACACAGCCCAGGACGCATGCAAAGAAAGCCACGCTATAATACATGCGCGCACCTGCAGGCTGCGTACGACGACACCATTCCAGGAGTCGTGTCGTGCGGCGAATAGGCGGCAATTGACGCAGTTGGCCCAGGCCAGCCCCAGCGCCGGTAGCACTCGGCGACCGGAGCTGAGCAGCGGCGCCGCCCTGGACCCTGGTGCTGTCACCTGCCAAATAGGAGGACCCCGAACCCCATGCGGACCCCAGTAGAGTATGTAGGTCAAGTCCAGTCCACACATCAGTTGCAAGAACGGCTGGAACGCCGTGTATGAAGGACGTGGACGCCGGGGGGGAAGCGGTGCGATCGTTGGGAGGTCTACGTCAGCGCACATGTTATGTTTGCTGTTCATGTGAGGTGTTTGGATGAGAGCCACATCCATCCATCCATCATGCGACCCACCCGTGACGTTACAGCTTGTGAGTCCGAGTCGTTGAAGTCGTCCATCACCTGGTTGGTTAGCAGAACGGCCAGCTGGTGCTGCTGGGCTAACCGCTGCAGAGGGGAGAGAGGGTGTACGGGTGAGGAGAGTTGGGGCCCAGGGCCTGCTAGCCCACTGCATCCATAACACCACCCAATGCAGGCGGTGTCTCATGGGGATTGAATGCCCCCAGCATCTCCACCGTCTACACACACAAAACACAAAGCCAAGCAAGTGTGTGACCACCCACGTGTGACCACCCCCGTGTGACCACACACCTACCTTGAGTAGGGTTGCAAGCCCGAATAGCTGCGTGGCTCGGCGCTGCAGCTGTTGTACCTGCAGACCCCACCCGCACCGGCATCACAACAGCTGGCTGATGAAAGGAAAGAGAACACACGCGGGAGGTGAAATGTGAAGCTCGGCAAGGAACAACGGTGGCATCGCGGCTTCTTCATTACGCCTCAGGTCATGATAACAAAGGTGGCAGTGTTGACGTGCAGCAGCATAAACCCTGAGGTCTCGGAGACTATGCACGCAGCGCTCCGCCGCTTCGTTCTCATACGGGAGCGGGAGGATGACGATAGTCGCCCCCGACACCGTCGGGGGCATAACCTCTTTCCTTCGGTCCATGCCCCCCTGCTTTGACGGTACCCTCCGCATTTGCGCGGACACTGAAACTGTAATATGGACATGATGATGATGATGATGACGATGATGATGGCGATGATAATGAGGAGGAGGAGGAGGCCACGCAAGGTGAGGATGAGGCCACAAAAGGGCGCAGCGGGTGCGGTGCAGTGTCCCATAATACGTGTCCCTCCCAGCTCAATACCCTGAGTTACAAGTTCCGCACAAGTGCGGGGCCCCGCCCGTGTGACAGCCCCGGGGAGGAGGGGGCCCCGTGGACGGTCAATAGCCCCGCCATTGCGGCGGCCCCCAGTGAGGAGGACGTGTTGACGCCCTCCCCCGCTCGCCGGGGCTCCCCCCTTACACCCCTCCCCCCAACACTTACCTGTGGCTCGTCCCCCTCCGCGACATCGCGGAATACGCGAGCCACGGAGTCGATTACAAGCAGTCGAACCACCTGGCAGCGCAACCCAAGAAGGATTAAGCCAACTAAAGAGACGGACGGCGGCCACTGCTTGGAGTTCTACGAGAGGAAGGAAAATAGCTGCCACGATATGACACACGATATGTCTCAGGCACGAGCACTATGCGCTGGCGCCTGGCGGCCACTGCTTGGGGAGTAGGATGCCGTTTTTACAGTGAGGTCATGGCACCCGCCCCCCCCAGCCACATGTCTGCCTCAGCAGAGAGCTCCTGAACTTAGCGGGGGCTGCGAAAGGGCCCCTGTACGGCAACTAAACCTCTCCTCCCCGATGCAGAAACCGCACCCGACGGCCACCACTCGCTCCCGCGGCGCCACCTCCGGAAGTTAGATGTGGCGGCGGCAGCGGCGGCACCGCCGCCTCCCTCTCCAGTAGCGCCTCGAGCTGCCGTACAGATCTCAGTAGATCTTCCGGTGTGGCAATAGGGCGCTCCTCGATTAGCACGTTGGCTAGGCTGACGTCAGGTCGCCTGGTAGAGACACAAGGAGCAAGTACGGCAGTGAGCATACTACACATACAGCGGTACATGAGCGGCGTGCTTGCGCTTAGTGGTACCACTATGGCCGTCCGTCATCGGACTAGGCACATCTCCAAATGGCATGCATCCCCCCCGCCGCCGCCACGGCGATGGCGGCAGGAAGAATATAATGGTTTTAATGAAAGACCTGCACACGATGCGTCGGTGACTTTCTTTTCCTCGTCTTTTCGCTTCTTCGTCTTTTTGCGTCGCACAGCGGCCTCATCCCTTAATGCATTGACTGACAACTTCCTACACAAGCGGAGTCCTGATAATGCTATGGCCCAAAGCTCAGTGCGCACATTCGTCTGACACTGCTGCAGTACGGCCGTACTGCCCAGTGCCTACCCCTGGAAACGGTTGGCTAGGATGGCTTGCAGGCGCTCCACCGGGGGTTTACCTTCAGTGTAGATGTACCTGTGTGTGTATGTGCGCGGCAGACGGGGAGTGAGGAAATGGATCGAGATGGCCATTCGGCGCCGGATGGCGAGTTCTGTATACTACTGCTGTGTGCGCGGCTTGTGGCTGGGGCGCTATTTGCAAGAACCCCAAGCCATTACCCATGGATATAATTGAGTTTTCTGGGAAGGGCATGGAGCTGTTGTAAAGCAGGCGGGCAGGCACACGAACAAAGGAACGAAGACTTACACAGCCTTGCCGTTAAGCCCGCCCTCGCTTTGTGGGAGTTGCACGGTCAAAAGGCTCTGAAGCACCAGTTGCGTCTTACCAGCGGTTGATTCGCCTGTGGGTGCGGCAGAAAATGAAGTGCTGGTTTGGATTCGGTAGATCATGGCATCGACCTAACTGTCCGCGCAACTGCACCAACTTCGCGTCGAACTGCAGCGTGAAGAAACTGGGAACGCTTTACCACCTGTAAGTTCTGTTATAATTCCACAGCGCAATCCACCTCTCAAGAAGCCGTCTATCACGGAGCAACCAAGAGTTGTCTTCAGCACCGTCTCCTGAGTCAGGTCGATTGGCCGCAACATGAAAATGGCACGAATGATTACTAGAAACAAAAGGGAATGAGAAACGTTCCCATGACTTATTGGTCTGTGGCCACGTCGTTGCCGGAAGGAGATATTTTCCCAACCGAAACTGGTCCAACCTGTCCAGGCAAGGTACGATGGCGGGAAAAGTGAGTCCTGTGCTTCCGTCGAGCCCTTAGCCCTTCGCAACCCGTTGCCTGTGCAAACTTCACAATCCTACTGCTAAATTCTTCGGTCTTTTCAGATCAATGTTAGATCTCGTGCGCAGTTTACCGTACAAAATTAGATTCCGCGGTGGGTTATGCGGGCTGCACCCTCGCATGCGAGTCAATCTGCCCGTGACGCCCTACGTACGCCCTACATAAGGAAGGTTGTGCAGTTTTTTTAAAGAGGTATTATTGGATTGCGCGCCCTACTCACATGTCCCGGCGGGCCCCAGCTGGTTGGACCACAAAGGGGCGCGGGCAATCTGGGTAAAACTACCCAGAGGCTAAAACTAGGCTCCCGAAGCGAAGGCGACTGTCCCGTGCTCCCGTGCTCCCGTGCTCCCGGCGGCGTGGCGGTTCCTGCTGGCGATGAGGATGATGATGATCATGATAATGGTCTTCTTGCTGCTGCCGTCGAGGACGTCTACATTGCTCAATAAATCACAAAATTTTGTCCATTTCTGCCCCTCCTAACCAAAAGTTTTCCAGTCAACTACAGGACCGCAGCAGAGCTCCTCCTCGGCTCAGGGCCCCCTATTTTTCGGCATCGTAACCGCTACCGCTACAACAGACTCAACCGCCACAACTACCAACTCGTCACCCTGCAACCTCTCTACAACGGTGCCGGCAACCAGGAGCTTGGACGTACAGCTGTACAGGGCCCCCGATTTCATCACCGTCGATTGATCTTCATCATGCACAGAAACATACCTGTGCATAACCTACCTCTGCTGACCATAACCCCATCCCTGGGGAGGACAACTCACCCCTTAAAAATTCAAACAATGATATGCACGCGGACGCACGCACGCGGAGATACAATGCAATCCTTTTTTCCAAGGCACAGAGACACATACACACACGCACACACGCGCGCGCGCAAAATATGTAATATTTTTGCGAGAGATACACATACACACACAAACACTCTCACTCACTCTCACTCACATACGCGCACTATCACACACAAACAGTCCGTCACATACCAACGTATCTGCAATGACCCCAGGGAATGGGGAGAGGGGCGCCTTAGCTGCCGTGTCGCAGCAGCCCCCAACCACCACCCTGCACAACACCCACTTCGGTGTGAAGGCAATATCCGCATCTTCCTCCACCATCCCCGAACAGCCGCAGCAAAACAGCAACTCCACAACCTACCAACCACCACCACAACAGCAACTACCACCATAACATCAATTTGCGCATGATGATGCACATCGTTGCCCCCGGCTCCGCTCCTTTAACATCATCACATTACAACACATTACAACACATCGCCATGCGCGCATGCGCGCCATCGTGCGGCCTAAAAATGAGCTAAGCACACGCCGATATTCCCTAAATGCATCTCTTTTACCTGGGCAACACCCTATCCTCTCTGTAAAGTGCAATTATCTTGCGGATACTAGAACTCCCGCTGCCGACCGCTAAACTGTAATACTCACTACTCCTACTCCTACTCCTACTACAAGTTCTACTGATGCTAGAACTACAATACTATCACTACTACTTTACGTTTTAAGACTGCGGCTACAGTACTGTCACTACCTACCTCCGGGGGAGGCCCAGATCCTGCACACCCTACCTTTTCCCCAAGGTACCATGTACGGCACTAAACATGGTACAACAAGCATAAAGCCGTACACAAAATCACGCGCTAGTTGCGCGGAGCTTGCAAACAAAAGCCCACCATGATATGAGATCACACTGCCATGACCGGTACCACCACTAGCACTAGCACCACCACTACTATCACTATGACCCGGGGGCCAACCGGAATCCCCTCTTCCGCAAGAACCTTTACCGTCTATGCAGACAGACAGACAGACAGACAGACAGACAGACAGACAGACAGACAGACAGACAGACAGACAGACAGACAGACAGACAGGCAGGCATGCTCACGCTGATCGACTGACAGACAAATGGGCAGACAGGCAAACTCACGCGAGCAGGCCAACCAATGAACACTCCTGCGAACCGACAGGCGTGCAGATGTACAGACAGACACACAATCTCTCTCTCACACACACGCACAGAGAAACGAAACAACCATATCTGCATATCATGTGCACAAAGGACGGAGCATGCGAGATCTGCACTACTACTCGCCCAACACGAACACCGAACAATCGGCACCAGACCCCACAGCATGACCGATGGAGAGGCAGACCCGACCCAACCCAACAGACAACATCATCAATAACATCAACAACAACATCAACAACATCAACAGCAACAACAACCATCACAGCACCATAGTAATGCTCAGCCCTGACGTGGGCTCACACACACCCCTTTGACTGCGCCTCCACATCCACCACATCCTGTCCCTCTGCTTACACACCAGCTCTAGACATGCAAATGGATGTCGTCAGAGGAGGAGCTAGCTACTTTACCAGCAGGCGCTCCAAGTCGCGTTTTATTCGGTCCACGCACATCGGCGCCGTACTGTCATCTGTATCCAAATGATCTATGATGCTGTCGACAGCTAGCAGGCCATTGGTGGAGCCGCCGCTGCCATTGCCATTGCCGTACAAATCCACGGCCGGAGAGCTGGCGGAAGAAGGTCCCACCGACACGCCGGCGCATGCTCGTGATACGGACGAGGGCGCCGGAAGCGGCGGCGGCGGCGGCTCTGCTGCTGTACCCAGCGCCGCCGCTGCCGCGGCGCCGTGGCAGCCAGCCGCATGGCGTGCCACGAAAGACCTGCCTCCCGTACTGGAAACGAAGCTCGGGCCGCCGCTACCATCATCTGTGGCGGATGCCGTACCAAGGAGTCTCGTGCTCGGCCGGCGGCCCCAGGAGGGATCCGGCTGTTGCTGAAGTGCTGGCGGCGGCGACTGCGGAGGTGACGGCGACGGCTGTGTCACGTGACTGCCGCCGCTGTACGGAGGAAGGAAAACCCCAAAGGACGAGCGTACGTCACTCCTGGAGGTTCCGTACGGGCTATTGCTCGTTGCGGGTTGGGATTTCGATGTCATATACGGCGTGTACGAGCTTCCAAGGCCTCCATTTCGCCCCTCGCCGGCGGCGCGGCCGTCGCCAGGGGTTTGATGTAGAGGCCGGAACAACGCCTGCAAGTAAGCCTCTTCGCTGCCACTGCTGCTGCCGCTGCCGTCACTGCTACTGTCGGCTCCTGGTTCGCCCGTCAAGCGGTGGCGGCGTTGCAGATGGCGTGCCGTACTGCAGGTCGACCGTCGGTTGCGATCCGGCCGGCATTGCCGTCTGCTGTCGCAGTTGGCGCACGATGACGACTCCCCAGGTGCTGTGCTCCATGTCCCGCCGCCTCCCCCGCCGCCGCCTCCCCCGCCGCCGCCGCCACCGCTGGCGCCGCCGCCGCTGCTGCTGCGGCTGCTGTCGTCGAAAATCGCCGCCGCTAGCGCCGCTGCCGAGCGGTCCGGTCTCGGCTGGAATCCAGCGAGCGTTTCCTCCTCCAGTGTTTCCAACCTGCTAACCAAAGCTGCGTGCTTCAGGCTACGTTGCAGAGACGCGAGGCGGCGTTGCGACCTGCCACTTAGCTCCCGCTGCAGTGCCAAAGTCGCCTCCGCTGCGGCGGCAGCTGCCGCAGCAGCGGCGGCGGCAGGTAACGCTGGCGGCGGCCGCGGGTACATCGTCGGCGGCGGAGAGGACACGGCGGGCGCCGAGGAGGCTCCGTGCTCTGCGGTTACGGTCGTACAGGCCATGACGTCATTGCCATGACGGACCTGTGTTCCGGAGATGGCGGCGACGGATGCCGTACTGCGGTTGAGGTCCTTGTCGATGGCGGCGACAAGGCTAGCCGCCGCTTGGAGCACCGCGGCGGATGACGACCCCGCCGGCGGCGGCGTCAGGCCTCCGAGTCGCATCTCAAATTCTCGCTCATCGCTCGATGTGCTATCGTCTTCGGCGCCACCGCCGCGGTACGTTGGCGCCTTTGCCGACTTGATCTGACCCCCCGAGGTAGCGGTAGCGGTAGCGGTAGCGCCGGCGACGACGGGCTCCCGCAGCAATGCCGACGACTCCGAACGACTGCGCGTGCTGCGGCCGGCAGCCGGAGAAAGACGCGCCTGCAACGGCGATGACATCAGCACGGCGCCCGAACGACGCCCCTCCGCCGCCGCCATGGAGGTGCCATTTCCGTGGGACCCGTCTGCCGTCGCCGTCGCCGTCGCGGTCGCTGCAAGCAGCGGCTGTGGGCCGCCGACGTGCCCTAGGTGGCTTTGTGTGGAGGCTCTCCGGGGTCCAGTGTCGGCTGGCGGCTTGGGCTGCAGGTTGGGCCACTTCTGCGGTGTGCCGTACCAAGGGGTTGTACTGCTGACAGTGAGGATTATGTATGCAAGGTGGAGTAATGCTAGTGCAGGCGGTGCAGTGCGGATCATGAGCACCATGCGAAATGAAAAGAGACGCAGGCAGAGCGCGGGTACGACGGTCCCCCCCCAAAAAAAGAAAAAAGCGCCTCACCTCGTTATGCAACGCGCAAACCCTAAGTGCAAAACCCTTCGTGCTTGCTGGAATACATCAACTCAAAAAGCATGTTTATGTACGGAACCCGCGCGCTCTGCTGTGAGGGTACGTACGTGTGTGTAACGCTTCGTGAAGATCCCCTCACCCCCGCCCCGCCAAAGGATTGAACTCAAAAAGAGTATCCAACTCCGCTGTCAGACGCCCAGGACCCCCGGTGACAGCAATACCCCCAAACCTACCTGAGACTGACATGGCGCCAGCATCCCGTGCTGGGCATGTTGCTGCTGTTGCTGCTGCTGCTGTAGTTGCTGCTGCAACTGCCGCTGATGCGTGCCTGCGGCGTCTAGGCAGACGTACGCCTCCTGCCCTACGCTGCACATTCGCCTCAAAGAGCGTCGCCCCGCCACCGCCGCCTCCGCCGCTGCTGCCGCCGGCACGGAGCGGTCACCGACAGAGTCGTCACGCTCCTCTGCCCCCTCGCCGTCGCTATCGCTGCCGCCGTCACCACCGGCGTTTCTTCCTTCCGCTGCCGCATGGGGGATCTGGGTTCGCTCCGCCACGACTCTGTAGGCGACTCCGCCACCGACATCACTGCCGCTGCCCTCGCCGCCGCCGCCGCTGCTGCTGCTGCTGCTCCAGGCCTTCCGGCTGCAGCGGTTGCCTTGCTTCCGGAGACCAACCCGCGGCGAACCAGCAGCGGGAACCGCTTCCACCATCGCCACTACCAGCGGCAGCGGCGGCGGCGGGGATGTGAGTAATGCTGACGCCGAGGGTGTCGGGGGCCCATCGGCGGCCGCGGCGGCGGTGTCCGCGAGGGCGCGCGGCGCAAGCGTCAACGACGACATGGATGCTCCCGGGCGGCGCGTGCTGACGCCCTCCCGGGCCGCCAGGCGACGGTCCACCAACTGCCGTACACTCAGCTCCCGCTCCGCCGAGTCACTCAGGCTGTCGCTGTCGTCCCCGCTGCTCGATCGCCTGGACTGGCGCACTGCTTTCCCGCCGCCGTCCCCGCCGCCACTGCGGCCGTCAGTGGAAGAGCCAGCGGCGGCGCATCCGTTGTCGGCAGCCCAGGCATACACAACCGCATGGGTCCCGCCGCCGGCATTGCCGAGAGCGGGGCCGTCGCCGCCGTCGGGACCGCCGGCGCCTACCAGCGCACACAACCGGTCAGTAACGCCACTTGGCGCCCCCTTGCGCTCCGAGACCACACCGTTCGGATTCCCAACCAGCGGCCGCAACGTCAGCTCTAACAACCGCTCCCTCGGCTCCGCTGCTGCCGCCGATCCTGGTTTCAGAGCAGCTTCCGCCGCCGCCAGCGCCGCCGCCGCTTCTACTGGATCCGCTGCAATGGCAGCTTCCCGCTCCACCCAGCTCGCCGCCAAGGCAGTAGGCCCGCCCCTCGCCGCCGTCCCATCCACCAAACCCCCGTCGGCTTTAACACCAACAACAACATCAGCTGCATCAGCTGCAACACCGCCGTTGAGCCCTGCCCGGACATGTCGCGGCTCCTCCAGCTCAGCTCCAAGAGCAAGACCTTCGACCGAACCTCCGCCTGTTGATGAGTAGATGCTGTCGCCGCCGCCGCCATCGCTAGCTAGAACAACGGACCTACCACCATCCCTGAACCTGATCGCTGCGGCGGCCGCGACTGAGCTGCCGTCGTACACTGTCGTACCCGCTGAAGGCTCCACTCCGGCCGCCTCTGGCGACGCCGGCAACATCTTCAGGAGCTCTTGGAGCCCCTGCTCGTCCAGCCGCGGCGGCAGCGGCGGCGACGGTGGCAAGGAAAGACCCTTCCACTTGTACGACCGCTCGCCACCTCCGCTGTCGCGATCGAGTTCGTTGTCGTGCAAAGCGCTGAAGCCGGGGCTGGTTGCGCTATGACTGGCGCTGCCTCCATTGCACATGCTATCGATCCTGTGCAGTAGCCGCTGGATGCGCCGCTCGCTGACGGTACGGAGGAGGGTGGTGCAGCTCCCGGTAGCAGCGCCCGCAGCCGCAGCCGGAACTATTGTGCTGGAGCCAGACCGAGCGCCCAGAAACATGCTGCCGCTGCCGCCGCCATTTTCCGCTTTACGGATCTGAAACGACGTCAGCGGCGAGGTTAGCGGTGAGGAAGCCGGTCGGGGGGCGTTGGTGCGGCAGCTGGCCGCGCTAGCAGAGGCCGCCGGCGTGGAGATGGACGAGGCAATGGGCACTGGGCGCGCCTTGTCGCTACCGGCTGTCTCGCTGCCCATGGCTGCGGCAGCTGCCGCTGCGACGGAGGTGGAAAAGGGTGTGCCAGGGTGGCCCGCGGCAGTAGCGGCAGCTACGGCGTCGCCGGCGACGGCGGATGTAGCCGTCAGCGGGGTGGAGTTGCTGCCGCCTTCTCGGTTTGTGAAACTCGCGATGTTGCTGCCTCTCGGCCTTCCCTGGAGAGAGTTGCTGCTTTGGAGTTGGCGGCCAAGTCCGAGCTGCGCGACCTGAGGGTCATCTGCGCCGACGGGGCTCGGGTGAACTGTGGGCGGCATTACCACGTCGGTTGGTGGCTTGGCTGTAGCAGCTGTGGGGAGAGTGGAGGCGGTAGTTGCCCCTAACTGGCCCGGCGTGGCGTCCGAGGATGTGTCGGATTGGGCGTAAAGCGCGGATGGCTTAAAGCTGCTTGCGTGGGTGCCGAGGCTGGTTGTCACTGCGGCCGCAGTAGCCGCAGGGTCGGCGGCGGGAGGTGGAACATATGCGGACGCGATGAGGGCGAGCCCGCCGCCGCCGCTGCTGCCGGTCCGGTCGGCGCCGGTAAAGTTCAGGGGGCGGCGGGACATGCGATGCGTCCGCGGTTCAAAAATGTAGATGTAGCTGGTGGGGCTGTGAGCTACATCGCCTGGGGGACAGGATATGGACGTGCGGTTGAAAGCGGGGAGAAGTGGTTACGTTCATGAACGTGTAATGTCAAACAAGCCGAGGATTGCAAGATGTGACCTTTCTCCTTTGTTTTGGCATCTTAGGACATAGGAAACATAGGGCACAGTCAAACGTGCGCAAAAAAAACATTCATGGCAGCGATAGGAGCCCAAGACAATTACAACAAGGCGAACGACTTCGTCAAAGTTGACAAAGGAGCATGGTATGAAAAATGGGCGTTGTGCAACGAAAAAGGAAGATAACTCAAAAAACCGAGACCTCAGGCGACAGCAGCACGCCCATGACAGACACGCACGTCGATGTCACGACCTAAACCTGCCGAAGACCTCGCCAGGTACACAAGTTCAAGCAAGTGCTAAGAGACAGCATGAACGCAATGTCTGTGAAGCTCCGCTGCTTGTGGCATACCAGAAGGGACACCAGGTCCAGAAGCGATTTTCCTGCGAAAAAATTAGAGCTAAAATTGTAGCGTCGCCACTGAGCTGCTACTCGTCGACCTAAAGGTCAATTTCTATCCCGGTTGCGGCTTCTAGCTCAGTCCTTAGGCGAGGCGTGCTCTGGCACGGCGACAAGTATAAAAGTTGAATTGGCTTTGCTTGGGGCGGACCCAGTTGTAATTGTTATTAGCAACAAATAATACCAGTCACCAAAGTCGTCCACAGTCGGGGTTTCCAGCTGAACAGTCGAAACGTACTTCCGACAACGTACGCCAGAACAAGTGCCTATCGGCAAAAAATATAAGCCAAGGCAGCTTCCTTGTCCTTTCGCCGCAAGCTTTGTTCGTGTGTCCCTTGTGACAAAAATGACTATGGCCATCCGCCCGCAATCCCTTGCACACACAGCTCCCGCTGGCCGGATGGATCCAGCCTTAATTATTTCGCGGCTGCAATCTACCTGCTTTAGGTTGAGGCCATCGCACACCAGCCGACCGAAGGCTTTCGGCTCCGTGAGCAGCATCGCACCTTGCGGACACGTTCGCGCTGCACCCAGCCGCCGCGCTAGTCGCCATATGACCTGCAATGCTACCCTGGCAGAGGCGGCGCCAGGGAAAACCGTGTTGGGGTTTGTCGGTATCGGCATCATGGGCCTGGCCATGGTACGCGGCACAAACGTGGACTGAAAAGCGGGCATTGGGTCGACATGCCGGGGTAACTGTCCTACCTTCTACGGATACCTAGCACTCCCCTCCCCTCCATGGCTCCGAAACCCATACAAGGCAGCGACCCCGCCGTCGCCCCCCGCCCTCACTCCTATCAACATTCATATGGTTGTTAACCACCCCCACCCCCACCACCATCACCATCACCATCATCACCGGCATCACCGCCACAACCAGCAGCATCCATCACAGGGCCCCAATCTGTGTCCCAAGCCCAACCAGACCCTCACCATCCCGAGGCCCCCCGAACCACACGTCCCCGCCACAGACTCGCAACCTGATCAAGGCGGGCTACGAAGTGGTGGTATGGAACCGCAACCCCGAGAAGTGCAAGCCGCTGGAGCAGGAGGGCGCTAGGGTAGGGCTGAAAGGGCAACGTGATGAAAGAGAGGGGGGAAGAGAGAAAGAGAGAGGGGGAGGGGTAGCAGGCGCAGCAGGGTGCGGGCCGGGAAATCGTGTTTCCTTTACACATACACACACACCGCAAATATGTGTTACGTGCGGACGCGCGTGCGCTCTGCGTTGGCGTAACGCGGCTTCCAGGCTTCTTTGCCACTCTTAATGGCACTCTTGAAGCGGTGAAGCCTTCCCCTCCATTTCATCCGAGCCCTGAACCTGAAGCGATCTGTCATCGCACCTTCCGTACTTGTTCGTACATGTGTTCTCGTACACAGGTGGCCTCCAGTCCCCGAGACGTGGTCAGCGCAGCCACGTACACATTCGCTATGCTGTCCGACCCGGAAGCGGCGTTGGATGTGGCGTTGAGGCCTGATGGCGTTGTGGCGGGTATGTACAGGTTCGATGCTTGTGATGACGAGCTGGTACTGCGGCCTGGGGATGGAGCTGAAAAGCCAGCGATATGATTGCAGGACAGCCGATCAGAAGAAGGCGTATCGGGAACTGAGGCACGTTTTGGGTTTTCTTTCCTACCCCTCCCACTCCCACTCCCACCCCCACACCGCTCCCTATTTCCCCTCATCTACAGGCATTTCTCCCGGCAAAGGCTACATCGACGTCAGTACAGTGGACGCGGCCACGTCCCGTACAATTGCGGCTGCCGTACGGTCAGCCGGGGGAGGCTTTCTAGAAGCGCCTGTGTCTGGTAGCAAGGGCCCAGCTGAGCAGGGGAAGCTTATCTTCCTGACGGCGGGTGAGGAAATGGGGGGAAAAGGAGGGAGGAGTGTGTGTGTGTGTTTGCTTGCATCATCTCAGCCGTGGGCAATGAAGTGGCGAGGATGGCAGAGGAGTTACAAGCTGTGTGTATGTATATATGTATGTGTGTACGTGTGTATATTCGTACGGTTTACGGCTCGCCTGCTGGCAGGCGTGATGGCTGTAACTGACGCCGACCTGTTATGCATGCCCGCACCCTCAGCATATTTTGTCCCCGTGCTGTACCACATCGTCCCCCAGTGTTCCTTGTCTTCTCTGTTAGGACCTCCTGGCAGGGGCCTCCTCCTTGTACGACCTCTTAGGGTTTCGGTTTCTCCTGCTATTTCCCCCCCTCCCCCCCGCCTCCCCCTTCTCCTGGAGGAACCACTTCCGAACCCCCTTTCCCCCCCCCACACACACTGACAGCGCAGAACAAGTGATCCCCTCGGTATTCTTTTTACGCATTCAGTGTTCCCCGCCATCCACCCCACCCCCCTCAGGCGATGAGGATTTGTTCGCTGCGGTGTCGGCCCCTCTTGACGTGATGGGCAAGGCCAAGTTCTTCCTGGGCCCGGAAGGGGCAGGAGCGCACATGAAGCTTGTGGTCAACATGGTGGGTCTCGAAGGGCGGGTGGGGGGGAGGGGGAGGGGGAGGGGGAGGGGGAAGGGAGGCAAGGGGACGCACGGACGGGATGCGACCCGAGCGGAGTGTTGGCAGGTGAGGCCTGCCGTTGGGCCGCTGACGCTTCGCGCCCTGCTTCTTGAGTTATCTCCCACCTGGAAATATGCCGATCCCACATCTTTCCCTCGCTTTGCCCCCCCCTTCCACCTGGTATACTCCTGCCATGGCAGCAGCTTCACTCGTTCGTGGTTCGTCTTTCCCCCCCTTCCATCACGCTGCCTTTCCTCATTCTCGTTCCTCTCCCCCTTCCTCTCCTAGCTTTGGCAGCTAGGTAGGTAGTTTTCCGCTATCGTCATGATATCAGCATCGCGAAGACTCCTCCGTCACAAGTCGCGACTTGTCAGTTATTGCTTGCTTACTTCTCTGGCTTATCAGTCTATATCCTTCTTGGCATCAGCTTCACTCATTCACGTGGTTCGTCTCCCCCCTCCTCCCCCTCCTCCCCCTCCTCCCCCTCCTCCCCCTCCTCCCCCTCCTCCCCCCCCCAAGGTGATGGGCGCCATGATGACCAGCTTCGCGGAGGGTCTTGCGCTCGCCGACAAGGTACGGCGGACTGTTTGGTAACGGAGTGGCGGTAACGATAGTATTAACTCCTGTACGGCCATGAGCACCAGCACTGTACCGCGGATGGTGGACGCAGCCGCGTGCCGTCAGAAGGCAGTCAGGGCTCGTAGGAGGAGGGCCGGGGCGATATCGCTGATTGAGTTCTCGGCTCTGTGTGAGGACTTGGTCCGGCGCTGAAGAGAGCTGGTGAAGTCTCCCCCCACTTCATCTCGTGCCTCCCTCCCTCCCAAGCCCTCCTCCAACAAAAAAGAGGGCTTACCTCACCTCCCCCCGGGCGCCTCCTTTCTCCTTCCTAGCATTCCCTCTCTCTCTCTCTCCCACAATCCAGAAATCTCTGCCTCACTTTGTGACTTCCCCCCTCCCCTTTCCGCCTTCACTTAACAACTCTTACCTCTCAACCCCCCCCTCACCGCCCGCTATCTCTTTGCTGTCTGCTTCAATCGTCCGTGATACGTCCTAGCCTCCCCTCTCCCCCATTTTTGCACGACCCAGGTCGGCCTCAAGCACCAGGACGTGATTGACGTGGTAGCGCTGGGCGCCATCGCCGCACCGATGTTCGCCCTCAAGGGTCCCGCCATGGCGGCTCGTTCCTACAACCCCGCATTCCCGCTCAAGCACCAGCAGAAGGATATGCGGCTGGCGCTGGCGCTGGGGTGAGCAGGCTATGCCGTCTGAGTCGGTTGGCGGTTGCGGGACTCCCGGTGGTTTAGGGACTTGGGGGATTAAGTCCAGGATCGTAGACTCCCAGAGCCCGCATCCGGCCCGCATGGTAAATGTTGGTGTCTGCGGGTGTCCACTTCCCCCTATGTAGTACCTTTAAAAAGGATGCATACCTGGATTTGGAACCCCACAACGCGCACATACACACATACATACATACATACATACACCCACACATACGAACACAGGCGCTTCCGTCCGTCCGTCCGTCCGTCCTGCCTACCTCCGCGCCCTCGGCCTCCTCTCCTGCAGGGACGAGGTGGCTCAGCCACTGCCCATGGCCGCCGCAGCTAACTCGCTGTACATCGCCGCGCGCCGCCAGGGGCTAGGGGACATGGACTTCTCTGCCGTGATGGAGGCTGTCGCAGCCCAGGAGGCCGATACCAAGAAGCAGTAACAGACTAGGAGGCGCTATGCAAAACGGCAGGCGAGCAGGCGCTGCAAGTTTAGTAAAGCAATAGCATGAGTGGTTAGCAGCAGCAGCAGCAGCAGCGGCGGCGGTAGCAGACTGGTGTCAGGTTGTCGGGTGTGTGTGTGTGTGTGTGTGTGTGTGTGTGTGTGTGTGTGTGTGTGTGTGTGTGTGTGTGTGTGTGTGTGTGTGGTGTTCGTTCATGTGCGGCAGCAGGAAAGGGTACAGCATGTATTGTTGTGTTCTTCGTTCTTTTTTTCCTTCTTTCTTTCCTTCTTTCGGAACTGGGCGTGTCTTGGAACTCCCCCTGACCAGAAGTCCAGAATGCAGGATGCGAATAAGCGCTTCACATCGGAAGTGGCGGTCAATGGGGTGAAGGTATCAGGGGCGCGCGTGACCCGCTTCTTTTCCTGATTTTCTCATGACCCCTCGCGGCTGCATCACCTTATGGCAGCACACCGGGGGTTTCACACACACCGTCAGAATCCTTTGGGAAAAACGCGGCTTACCCACAATGTACTGTTTTAAAGGGATTTGGGTTTCCGGACCAATTGCTTTTCCAGATGTAGAGCTTGGGGGTTTGGGGGACGTTTTTTTAAGAGTCGGGCTTGATGTGGTGGTGGTGCGTGGTGTTAGTCTCCCCCCTCCGGTTACAAGAGGAAGCGTTGGCGACGAGGATGAGTGTTTTGATGAGACTTTGCCTCTCCCTCTGCGCCCCTTGCATCCGCTTGCGCTGATGTGGGCAGCAATTAGGAGACTGAAGGTCAAGTGGTATCTCATATGACTACCACCATTACGGCTTCATTGGTTGAAAGAGCAAGCTCTCGTAAGATGGGGACCCCCACACTGCAGCGGCGCACACCCCTTCGCACGCAAAGTAAAGCGCTGTGAGTCGCTGTGCAGCAGTACTAATAAGAGGACAGTCCAGCCAGCGGCGAGATCTGAGTTGCTACATCTTTGTAGTGAAACAGGCCGCCAGGGCAGCACGCGGCCAAGCAGGGAAAAGGCGGCCAGGGGTCAGCAGGGAAGAGACTGCTGGGGAAGCACAAGGCGGTGGGGTAGCTGGGTCACTGTGTAATCAGCAGGCCAAGAAATAAATATCCTCAGCAGACTGGTGGCCAACGTTGGAGTCGTTCCTATTGGGCAGCTGTAATAGCTGGCTTGATGGCACATAGAGAGCCAGGTAGAGCCTATGCAGCCCATGCAGTGGAGGCTGTACCATGGAGGTTTCACACATCTTGGGGTTCGGAGCTCATGGGCTGCCTGTGTCTTATGACAAGCTGCTTGTCGATGGCTGGGAGGCAGTTGCTCCTCTGCATTTGTCGCCGAGTTTATGGATATTATTCGGATGCTTGTCACCAGTCGGTAACCCCACCAAACCGGTCGGTAACTGGTCGCTTCGGTACCTGGCCGGTAGGTAGGGTAACCGACATAACGAGCTAACAATCCAGTAACTGGGGTTCACTGATCGATGTAAGGTCACCGGCCGGTGACCGCGGTCCGCAAGGTAACCGACCAGTAAAGTTACCGGTCGGTTACCGCAGCGTTATTTTGAAATGTCGGTTGCCCTATCGAAGCGATCGGTTGGGTTATAAGTAACCGGTCGGTTACCGACAATTTTTTGCAATAGGCTGTACAGTGTGCGTACACGCTGCGGCGCCCGCTGCTTCTTCTCATACTGCTGCGCGGCTTCCCTCGCTCGTTCCTTGGGCTTTCTTGGAATAGCTATAGAAATATACAGTAACATATGTATAAAGCTACTAGCAGGCCCTTGCTTGAACCTCGCCTGCTGCTGCTAATAATAATAATAGGCGGCTGTCTGCTAGGCTGCTGCGCGCGCACCACAACGACTATTCTGCTGCTCATGCTCCCATCATATCTCTCCAAGCAGTAGTACGATGTTGTATGTGGTTTGTGGATGATAAAGCAAGACGATTTTATATGTGATAAAGCTGTTCCCGAAGGCAGGGAATAAGAGATCATTCATACCGACATGGCACTCTGCAATGTGTTGGTCGCGCCATTCTTCCAGCACATTACCAAGAGGACCTGATCGATCAAACACTTCACGCCAAATTTGCAGAGGATGAGGACACCATGGCGATGGGTGGCACCAGTGATGGCGTGTACGGGATGGCTGGCAATGGATCCACCGCCATTACTGCCCACCAAATGCGGGCTGAGGTAGAAAGTAAAGAGGACATATTACCCTGCATCATGTACACGTATACAGATGCATGCGGCAATGTAGGCCGGCGGCTGATGAACCAAACGACGGCCAAACCCGGAATGCTCAAACTTGCTGTGTATTGGTGCAGAAAATACAAAGGATTGGCAAAACACAGCTAAAAATCGTGCGGCATAGGATAATCCTGCTCGCAAGGTATCCACCGTAAATATCCCCATACAGTTTCACGTACCTTAACTACCTTTCCTGGTGTGCTGTGACCCCTCTTTCGGCGGCCCAGACCGACCTCCTCGACTCGCTGACTCACTGCCGACTGACTCACCCGCGCACACAAGTACACACTGACCCTAGTTCACTAAGTCCCTCACCGTCCAAGAACACAACACCAGCGGTACGAGCTGCGTGCTTGCCTCTCCCCACTTTCCCCCTGGTCAACTCAACCACTGTCAGCTGCCATACAACCCCTACTGCTAGAGAAACCCCCATAAACCAACATCCGACCATACCTCGCGACTTAGCTCCAACTCCACTGCATGCAAGGGAGTTTGTATGCTTCCTCCTTGCCTTGCCCACTGGATGCCATACGTAAGTTCCTCGCGGCAACACCCCTCATAAGACCTACGTATCAATTAGACCCTATACCGTTTGCGCAACTAGGTTCCGGAGCTGTGGGAAGTCGGCACTTTGACTGACCATTCCGCACAATCCGCGTCTGAGGACCCCAACTACAGAAAGAAGTTGCCGTTGCCGACACAGCAGAAGCAGCTTCCTCACAGCTTCCTCCTCCTGCCTACCTGGTGATGCGGCTTGCTCGCAGCCGCAAGAACATGCCCACTGGTCAGACCTTAAGCCACAGCAAGGGAAGAGCGCCCTCCTGTGCGATTTTCCCCTTACAAGGCATTAAAATCACCGTGCCAGGGCAGCCACAGGTCACAGCCCAGGCGGCACAGTGCCACCCCCTGATGTTCCCACCGATCCACCAGGCATCATCCCAAGCACTGAAGCACCCCCCCGATCCCCTCAAGGACAGCATTCCGCAGCCCTCCAAACCCATCTGCAGCAGCAAGAGTTACAGTATCACCAACACCACGACCACCAGCATCACCACCGACATTATAATCAGGCAGATCTAGGCTTAGGCTTGGGCCTAGGCAGCGCAGGTGGCGGTGCCGCGCCGCCATCCTCGTCGTCCACGGCGACGGCGCCACGGGCCATGCCCGTCGTGCTGCGCTGTGTCGGCAACGGAGGCACCTGGCCGTCGCCGCCTCCACCACCGCTGCGCGTCCCTTTGGCCGTCAGCTCGTCAGCGGGTTGGTTGAACATAGACTGCAGTGCGAATTGCGCCCGCATCCGGGTGCTCGAGTCCAACTCCTCATCTTCGTCTATCCCCTCCAAAAGGTCCCCCAGCGCCAAGTCGCCGTCGTCATCATCATCATCATCCTCCACCACCTCGTCGTCCTCGTCTTCTCCGCCGTCGCCTGAACAGGCCAAGGGAAGGCCGCACCATCCCATCCGCACACGTGCATTTGGGTGATAGTGCAAAACATGGGCAAGGGACAGATGTGGGTAACAGCAACATGGTGATGCCGATGATGCAAGGACGGGAAACAGGAACCAGCTGCCGATGTTGCCGATGATACAAAACTGCTGGGACTGCTGGAGAAAGGCGTGAAAAGGGATCGGAGGCTGGGCGCGGAGCGACTGGAGCCGCCTGACACGGGAAATACCCTCCCCAGCCCCAGCCCCAGGGGTGGGGGTAATACGCAAAGGTCGGAAAGGCAACTGTAGACGTACAGAGCGCGAATGTTTATGTACGTAGGCGACAATTACATGCAGGAAACAAAAGAATGTGTGTATGTGGGAAAGGGGAAAGAGAGAGCACACATGCTGTATAGTATTTTCACCGTCTTACCGGCCTTTCGCATAAGGCCCAGACCGCGCATGTCTCGCAGCAGCTCTTCTAAATCCTCCTCCTCATCGCCAGCACCCGCCGCCTGCGCTTCCGCCAAGTCCTCTTCCGTCAGCTTCTCCGCGGCAGATTCCAGATCCAAATCGAGATCCAGATCTAGATCCAACTTATCGAACTCAGGCACGTCCTTGAGCAGCTCGTACAGCGCAGGATCGCTTGTCTTTAGCGTCTCCAGTACCTGCGCCGTAAAAGGACAATCGACATAAGTAAAGCACTGACATGCAGTACAATAAGATGTATGACTTTGTGCCTCAATTTGTGATGTAAGATGGGACAGAACCGCAGCGGTTCGTCACTCCTTGTACGGCAGACGACCCACCTGCTCGTCCGTCATGTCCCGGGCGGCAGTGGCAGCGCCTCCGTCGTTCCCCTCCTCCGGGCCGCCGCCGTCCTGATCCAATTGTTGCATCAGCTGCCGAAGCTCCGAAACCTCCCGCATAGCTGCCCCGACCGCGGCGTCCCCGCCACCGCCGTCATTATCATCACTATCGTCTCCCAAACCCAAATCTAAATCTGCCCCGAGATCCGCGAGATCCCCTTCCAGATCCAAATTCGCCAGCGCCGCCATCAGATCCGCCGCTTCCGCCTCCGTCAGCTCGTCCGCCATGCCCTCATCACCAGCGACGGCGGCCGCAGTCCCCCCGCCACGCTTCGACGCGCGTCGCAGCCACTCCGCGAACTCCTCTTGCGCACTCAGGTCCCGCTGCAGCATCTCCGTGACGTCGCCGGCCGTCACCTCCCGTACGTCCTCACCGCTGGGGTTAAGGATTGAAGCCAACAGGGAGCGGGCCCGCTGCGCGTCTGCCGGCAACTCGGACTCCGGGGGCAGCTGGTCCGCCAGGGCGGTCAACTGGGCGCGGAGGTCCGCTGCGGGAGAGGAGGAGGAAGAAGAGGGTATTGCTGGGGTGGAGCGGCAGGCGGGAATGGATCAGGGTTGAGCTGCAGCACGAGCCGGTCCATAACACCGTGGGTTGGCCGGCAACGGTCCAGTGGTCGCTGCCCACGGCGGATTATGTGTGTCTGTGTGTGTGTGCTTATGTGTGTGTGTGTGTGTGCGTCTGTGTGTGTGTGCCAAGCAGGGAATACCGCTTCCTGCTGATGTCAAGGATTTAGTTATACCTAGCGTGTGGCTGGCGGCGGCTGTGGCTGTGACTGCGTGCCGAAGTAATTGTGCACAGCTTACGCAATGCGCGCATAGATTCAAAAACAACTAAGCGGCTTCCATTCCGTCGTGACGCACAAAAATGGGACCCAAATCCTCGTAACCTTATGACCCACCTCCCATAGCCACGGACGCAGTGCTCGAGGCCGCTGCCGCCGCTGCCGCTGCGGTGGCAGCTGCGGCCGCGTTCGAGGCCCCAATTGCGCCTCCTGCAACGTCAACATCGCTGTACGACGAGCCACCCGCCACAACCTTCTCATCCCCAGTCCCCGCGTCTCTCCCCTGGAGACCTGCCTCCGCTGACCTAGGAACAGGAGCCGGTGAGGAGGCCCCACCGCCATCGCCGGCGGCAGCTCCTTTCATCCTCTGTAGCAACCGCTGCCGCCGGTCGGAGCCTGCCGCCGCAGCCGCCGGCCCCCCAACCGCCGCCTGCGGCGCTGATGTGTCGGTTACGGGTGCAGGACTGCTGCCGCTGGCATGGCTGCTGCTGCTGCTTGCATTATTCAAGCTACTACTCCGGGCTTCCCCAACGTTCGAAATCTGATTGTTTACCCCGTCAGATGTGCTGATGGTGCTGGGACTCGGTAGGGTGCCTGCAGGGGTGGGTGCCGTTTCTGACTTCGAGGTGCTGGTGCTGATGGTGGGCCTAATTAGGAGCTCCTCGGGGGTCAATGCCCGTGTCCGCATGGCGGGGGTTTCCACAGGGCTGAAGCTGGGTAGCACGGGACCGTCGGAGGGGACAGCGGCGGCCGACCTCTCCGCAGCTGTTGTTGCCTTTCGCCTGTCCTTATCCCCGGCATCTGCAGGCGTGGTAACATGGGGTCGCGTGTGTTGCATCCATGATAGCGTGGGTTGCATCAAGGCTGTTGGAGCTGTAAGTTGCGTCTGTGTATGCGATCAGCATATGTGCTGAATGTGCCGAACCGATAGCTTACGGTAATACTGGATTGTAGGACAGATGCTAAGCCAGCAGCCGGCGAGCTCGATGCACATGTGTTCACACACTTCATTCGCCCACGTCCTTGGATAGCTGCGGATTACCGACCCCGTGTCTCAGTAAACTGTTCCGTTCTCTGAGGACCCGCTCACCGTTGGATCGCCAGCCCCGTTTGCCACTCTTCCGCTGGCGCCGCGAATCGTCTGAAATCCAGTTGCGCGTCTTGTCCTGATAAGCTTTTTTTCTGTCGCGGCTGCGTTGAGCCCAGCTAAATTGCTCTTCATCCTCTCCTGCGAGGCCCAGAGCAGTAACGGAGAACCGGTGTTGCTACCGAAACACAATATCTGATAGCGTCCGCTTAAGCAAACCTCATACAACACATGCATATACGTCTTGACTTAAGGAGATTTTGATATCGCCCTATCTTGCGCAAGGAAACAGACCCAAGCTCCTCCCGCCGACAAGCTAATACAAAGGCGGTTGAACATTCCCGCGCTATTTACAGACCTTCGAGTCCTGCAATCTCTTCAGCCGCATCAGGGTCCACAGGCTCGTACTCAAAGTACACGCCCTCATTCTTCTGGTTACTAGCCTTGGCATGCGGCACTAAACTAAGTGCCCTCATCCCACGTGTACACACAAATGCAACATTTCTACTCCAGTGCAGCTGCGGCCTCCGCAGCTGCGATGTGCATGGCAAGCACATCGTCGGTGATGCCACGACGAAATAGTTGATTTTCAGGAAGTAATATATTCATGTGCTAATAAGGAAATAGCATAATGAGGCAAAGGAGCCACCAAAGGCAGGGAGTGTTTTGTTCTTGTACGGCCTTTATTTTCCCTGGTACGGCGTGGCGGGAGAACGAGAGCCTGAGCCACGAGCTCTATAATGTAAAACGATGTTTCCAATTCTCCTGCAAGCTATCGGTCTTCTGCAGGATTTACACCCTGTAGAGAAGTGCGGGAAAGACAGTCAGTACCGCTTAACACGTATTTCAGCGCGAGCATTGACGGGCCTGTCCATCCACTTCAACCACGACCGCGCTGTACGCGCGATGCTCGCAAAAGATCGGCCCTGGTACGTTGGCTTGGGGCGGTGTTGCTCACTTGCCTTGGCGCTCAGCGGTACGCACTAGGAACGCTAAAGTTACCAACTTAAAACGCCGCAGGGACTTGCATTTCTTTCGTTTTGTTTTCAGAGTGGATAATGGGGTTGCGCAGTTGTTGCGTAGGTGCGGGAATACCCGTTTGTCAATTGACTGTATCAGACGTCCATTGAGGGGGCCCGCGCGCTTGGATTTGATGAGTTTTATGTATAATATCATCCGGGTTTTTCGTAGGAACATCTCTACGTAAGAAGAAGGCTGTGCACGAGGAGAGCAATTCAAACAGCACGCCAACTTAACGCGGTTATCTTTTTGGGATTGCAACAACACGCAATTCCAATAGTAAGCCGCAAGCCTTCCCTTTAAAGCCATCCCTTTGACAGTCCGGAAGCAGCTCCAGTTTTCCCGGGCGCTACCAGCGAGGCCGGCGAAAACGCGGCTCAACAGTTAACGCGGTTTGGAACACCTAAGTCACATCCGGATATTTATCAGCCCAACAGCTGAGGCCCAGCTAGCTCACAAGCCGGCCGGCACGTCCGGCCGGTGGCTTAAGTGCTTTGTCAGCTGGGCCCCTTAGCGTGGCTATGCGCCACACACGGTCAGGATCATCCTTGCAGGGCATGGTCGGACATTCACATGGATCACAGCGAAATTCGCAGCGGCAAGGTCACGCAGCGCATCGAGGGCCCTTTCAACTTGACAGCCCGCCCCGGCCAAGGCAGCATCGCGGCGGTCCATCTATGTCTGCAGAGCGCTTCCTCCTCATTGTTGAGGAGCTCCAGTCCAAGTGAGCAGTGGTCAGATGGTAGCCGCAGCAAGGTTTTCTCTTGTGCACTTACGACGCGTAAGAACCAACTGTGATTTACTGTAACACGGTCGCGCACAATCCTGACACCAGGTTGTGAGGGCTTAACATGCCTCTCCTCTCCTCCCCAACAGAGCGAATGAGCTTTGGGAAAGGGAACAGATGGAGCTACAGCGCGGCGCTGAGCTGATGGTCATTTGCTGCAGCCCGTCGCCACCAAGCCCGCAGCAGCCACAGCTGCAGGTATGCATCAACGTGAATCTACTCCATCTTTTTGCCTGCGTACCTTTTGAAACGTTTTGCTGCAAAGGTGCCATGGTTCTTATCGGACATGGTTCTTTTTTGGGCGCCCTAACCTTTTTAGCTCCGATGTAAATGCAGTATTGGTCCTTGCTCGCATCATCAATAGCACCACCTCATGCCGCATGCCTGCATATGCTATGTTCCCTTCTCACACATGCCTGCAACGCCGAGTCCTGTGTTCAAACTAACACCAGAACATCAACGCCGAGTCCTGTGTTCAAACACATGTGATGTGTTCAAACTGGTGCTATAAGGTGATAAATGATCGTAGAACTGACAATGTGCTAAAGCGGCCCAGAAGCCTCCCACTCTGTAACATTACATTACATACATGCCACGCCCCGTACCCATCCTTGACCGGGCTCTGGATCTGGACCTGGATGTGCTCTCCGTTCGGGCTTTCCCTGTCCGCTTGCCACCCGAACAGACAGACGTAATTTCGTCACCCGTCTACCCGTTTGACCAGCCGGCCCTCCTCCAAGCCCACGCGCATCTGCTCCACAGTCCGTCGCTTATCCCTGGTGCTCATGGCTTCCAAAGCCCGAGCTGGAGCAATGACTTCAGTGCTATAGCCGCCTCACTCATACTGCCCCCTGGGCCACACGCGACGGACACTACGGATGAGCCCGGCGCCAGCGGCGCCCTCGCGCAATGCGGCATTACCACGCTGGGCCCAAGCAGTCACAGCGGGGCAGGCCAGCAGCAGCAGCAGCCTACGGCCTGGCAGCCACTGGGCACGCTATATGACATCGAGGCGCACGTCACGTTTCCGCAAGGTCTACCTTGCAGTGGCAGTGGGGGAACCAGCGCAACCGCACGGTACGGTAGTTTGGGTGCGGGTGGGTAGTGTGGAATGGATACTGGGTGGACCACCTGCCAAAGTTTTTGGGGTGCCACTCACTTCAACAGAGAGCGTGTATGGGTGTATTTTCAAGGCCAGAGCGTCCTGAAATGTGTCGCATGCTAATAGCTAGGTACTTTCATTTATCTCGCAACCCTTGTTGGACATTTAAGGCCTCGAGGCAACAGACCCATGTAGCATATTAGCATGTTCCTAACCCTCTCCACCTTCCCTGAATGCAGATCGGCGAAGGCGAGGTTGTTAGAGAGGTTCGACGGCAGCGGCGGAGCAGGGACCGCCACAGCACGACAGGCGCAGAATGTGGACCCATTTTGCTGCAGCTTCACGCCCGTGTCAGACGACTTCCTGGGGTCGCCAACCTGGGCACGTGCGTATCTCTAATCCATAGGCGCAATGCGGATCAGACTGAACGGCATTACCGAAACCTACATACCGAAACATGACCCGACAGCTCTGCCTTCATGTTCTTAACGACGTTGTGGAGAAACTATTTCCATGCATCGCGTGATGAATGACACCTGAGGACTGCTGGTTTTCGTGCGATGAACGTTTTCGTCCCTGTCCACAGTCCATAAAGTATTGGGTGCAGCGTACACACTTGTATGAGCACCACGATGCGTGGGGTTTATGGTCATGGGCGAAGTTCAATGGCACCGTGTCATATGACTCTTGGGCTTTCCGCGGATGAGCGTTGAAGTGGTGCGGTGTGCAAGGGACGGGAGTCTTCACGTAGTTAGGCCAGGAGAGCTTTACAGGGTACGTTGATTGACGTGCCCCGTAGAGATAAACAGTTTTGCAGATGTTTTCGTAGTGATTTGTACATTTTTTGCGCCATGACACAGGCGCACAGCAAGCTGTTATTGGACTTCAAATTGCGCGCGCGTCGAAAGACTGACATTGTTGTGAGGGTGGAACGCTAATGACGTCTCTCGATAGGTCGTATCTCCCGAGCGCATATCGGTTTTGGTTTTCGTCTACACCGATGGTCTTAAAACATGGTCAATGTTTATGGTCTATTTGTTGATACCTGCGTGGGCTGTTAAGGTATGTCCCAGTTGATCGCCTTCAAATTGTCATAGGTTGAAAAGAATTGGAACTCGGCGGGTGGATATTCCGGCGTCGTTCCTTCAGTTCTCTTCACAATTGCATAAGCATAACCATATCCTTAACCAAACGGGAGAATGTCTCAGGCTCTCAGCGCAACCATTGTAACTGTAAAGACTCGGACTATACAATCCAACGACCGTAACGACTCTGTAGGTCCAGGTTACTAACATGGGCTAGCTTTTAGAGATTAATTCTTGAAAGTGTAGTAATGCGTTAATCGTGGAAAATTAAGTTTTCTTTGACAGATGATAGAGCCGTGACAGGAAATGTTAACCGGCCTCTCCCACCCGGCGACAAGACGAAAATCCGCAATCGTTGATTCATCGCGTAGCATCACTTTATCACGATGTCGTGCTGTATGGACGTTTGCGCTGGACAGATGCATAGGGCAAGCATGTTGGAGCCGCCAAGGTGAGCGCATGCTTGGCAATAATGTCTACGAGAATAACTGTATTATTTTCCATGTGATAACATCTACGTGGCAATCCGATTAATTGAGCGGAGATGAGTTCTGGGATACAGAGTATTGGCTTCGGTTTCCTTGATCCAGGCGCTCACTGCACGCGTTCAGCTCGATTTGCCGTTCTTGGAGGATATTGGAGGAAGGCATCCGTCCTTAGCGATTTCGGTAAGCTCTGGCTTGTAATGCACGGGTACCCTACCTTTCGCCTGTTCATTCTGGTGCATTGCACCGAATGAGAGACCTACTCCAGACAAATATTATTATTTTCTGGATGCGCACCACGCGCATCACCGTCCTCCCCGCCTCTCCACCAGCCGCACCGGAAGCACACGCACACACCCCGCTACTCCTGCCGCAAATGCCGGGCAGGTCCCACGGGCTCAGCCACTTCACGGCGTCCATGCGCACCAGCTTCTGCAGCCACAGCCGCAGCCTTAGCCACAGAACAAGGATCACAGGGTGGCGATGGCGCAGGGCCAACCGACACGGCTGACCCAGATGCCGTCCTGGACGGCTTCGTCTCCGCCTTCTCACTACCCCGCCAGCAGCTCCGCATGGTGTTGGAGCGACAACCCGGGCTTCAGCGCGCCAACCCACAACTCCTGGCGCAGCGTATCGACGCGTACACACGCGCCACTGGCCTTGACGCCTACCAGCTGCTCTACATGGTCGCCCGCCAGCCCACCTTCCTACGGCTCTCCCCATCCATGTTTAAGGAGCGCTGCGAGGCACTTGCTAAGAGCCTGGCCCTGGGCCTCGATGACGTGTTGAAGCTGCTCGTATCACAGCCGGCGTTTCTGGAGGTCCAACCTGACTCGTTGCGGGCAGTTTCGGGGCGAGTGGCGGGAGAGCTAGGGGTGCGGCCAGGAGCCGCGTTGCGGGTGCTGGCGCGGCTGCCGCCGGGGGAGTTGCGCGGCGTTTTTACGCGGCAGCAGCCAGGGCTTCTGCGGGAGCGACTGACGGGGCTGCGGCGGATGCTGTTGAGGATGTTCGGGCCGCGGCGTGCAACGCCGGAGGCGGCGCTGCTACTGGTGGCGCGATGTCCGCCGCTGCTGGCGCTGCCAACCAAGTACGTGGAGTCGTCTCTGGCGGCTCTGATGAGCATTCCGCCGACGAAGGGCGCGATGACTGCAGCGGCCGCCGCAGGTGGCGGCGGCAGCAGCGGCAGGGTTCGTGGCCGCTCCAGAATGCTCCGCGCCATCCTATCCTGCCCCCATGTGCTGACGTTGCCGCCAGAGACGCTTCGAAGCCGGTTCGTAATGCTGGCAGCTGCAACGCGCATCGACATGCCGGCTGTAATTTCGATGCTGCTGTTGCAGCCACGCCTGCTGCTTGCTGACCCGGCACGAGTACGGCAACGGTTGGAGGGGCTCACCTTTTCGCTGATGGTGCCGCGCAGCGCAGCACTGGACATGGTTGTACGGCAGCCGCAATTGTTGCTGTACACCACGGAGTCGCTGGCGGAGAACTGGGCGGGACTGCAGCAACTTTTAGGTATAACGTTTGACTCGGCACTTTCCATCGTGACAAGGTGCGTGCCCACCACACGCGCGTGGCTGTCTAATTGGGCCAGCTCAGATGCGAAAAAGAGGTAGTTGAAGTATATGGCGACGGGTCCGGGCCCGTGCAAAAGCATCGGCCAATCCAGTACCAAGCGCCAACCAGATGCGCATCGGGAACATCGAGAATCAGCAACCTCGAGAACTGTAAACGAGTACCAAGAACAAGGAAAGCGTAAAAGCCCCTCCCCACTTATGATGCCCTTTTGCACCGGGGCCCTATTACCCTGCAACGCCCCGCGGCCCCGCAGGCATCCCAACATCCTGTGCACCTCCCCGGTCAACCTGACCTCCAAGTTGGCCGCCCTGGAGTCCATCTTTGCGCTGCCCCGGCCCCGGGCTGTGCTGCTGGCGGTGGAGAAGCCGATCATCCTCACCATGTCGGAGCAGCGGTTTCAGGTCTGTGTGTGTGTGTTTTGCTTTTTATAAAGCAACAAGAGGTCCCGCCTTAACGAACCAAGAGGTGTGTGCGGCCCTCTGTGCGTATGTATGTCTGTTTTGTCGGATGATGTAGCGGGTGGTGCAGCTGGCGGTCGTCCTCGTGATTTTAGTGGTGACGGTGATGGTTGCCATAGTGGCGCTGGCAGTAGCAGTGGTGATGGTGGTAGTGGTGGTGGTAGCGATGCTGGTTTCCAGGAAAATGCCGTCACGTACTTTACACGACCCCTGTCTCTTTAGAGGGATGTCGTTTTTGAGTCTGGTGCCCGTCCCTTTGTCTCCAGTTGGTCTGCAGTTGGTGTTTTAGCCCTCGGCAGCTGTTTGCTTGAACTTGGTGGTTAAAGACAGGTCCACCCTGCCCGCTTGGTGTTCCCATTCGTATCGGATTTGGGAACACAGAACACCTTTCGAGTTTTGGCGCCGATTCTGGCGCTGCCCAGCCCCGCGCATCTGGGCCGCCTGGTGTGTCGGGAGCCGTACCTTCTGCTGGAGAGCACCGTACAGCTGACGGGCAAGGTGAAGACGACGATGTGGAGGGAAAGAAGGCTCGGAAACTTGCAAACGTTCAAGGAGTATAGACAGGGAGGGAAAGGCGAGGAACGTTTGAAGACAGTGGGGCAGCTTGGATGTAGTGAAGGTGTCTGAAAATAGTGGCAACGGATTCGGATTAGACGCCGGGGCGATGGTGGGGATGGGGATGGGATGGGGGTGGGGATTGGTCGAATGGGGTTGAGCCTGGGTTGTGACCCGCCGGGCTGAAAGAGATTTGATGGAGCGGACGAGGAGGGGAAGGTTTGGGCTGCTAGGGCCGGCGAGTGAAGGCAGGCGGCGCAGAGGCAGGCGGACATCCGCGCCCTCCGACACTTAAAAGATGCACAGACGAGACCAACTGAGAAGTTCACCGTCAGGCAGGGAATACATACAGATCCGGCAAAGCGGCAGACAAATAGACAGACAGACAGATATGTAGACAGGCGGATATACATTTGAGCGCCGTGAGGGGCTTACTTTTGATTCCGACTTTGATCACCCGGGCAGGTGAGTCTGGCGGCCTCGCTACTGGGCATATCGGAGAGCGATGTGGGCGGCATGTTGGCGCGTTCTCCTAACTTCATTACCAAGGAACTCAGGTACGGATACGAGTACGGTGCTGCGCTGGGACCTTCATATTCATGTATGCGGCCGTTTATGTATATATTTATTAGTGTGTGTATGTATGTATGTATTGTCGCCCGCCCGGTTCCCCCTTACGCCACACTTGTTATTTTGCTTTGGGCACCAGCAACTGAGTCTAAGTATTTTTCAGTTTGCACATGACCCCCTGTCTTTCCCTTTCCGCGTCGACAGGTTTCTAAAACCCTAAAACCTCCCTAAAACCCAACCCCCTTTTCACCCGTCACTTTTCGTTCCTCCGTTCCTCCTCCCGGCCCCTCTGGCAGCTACTGGCAGACCAATCTGGACACGGTGACGGGGGGTCTGGGTGTCAGCCTGGAGCGAGCTCGTGAGGTGGCGGTACGGCACCCGTACCTACTGGCCGCGGAGCCCACGGAGCTGTTGCGGTGAGCTCTCGGGAGCTGATTTGGGTTGTGATTGGGCTGGGAATGTCGTTGCGTCGCGTGCGGATTTATGCTGTATGGCGAAAGTATCTTGTGTGAATGAAAACGTTGGAAGGAGCAAGGGGGGCTTTAGAGGAGCGGGGTGGAGGCATCGCGGACTCAGGGGGTAGCAGGGCAGGGGTAGGGCTGGGGATGGGGATGGGCAGGGGTAGGGCTGTGAGCCTTAATACACTGTCAGGGGACCCTCCCGTGCCTCTGCCTGACGTATTTGCTTCAAACGTGGGCCCCTGACGGACACTTTGCCTGCTTTATTCGCGCTGGCCGCTGCGTTAGCTCTCCCGTCTGCGGGTATTGGCATTGGCAATGGCCTGCGGGCCCCTCTCTTCTTCTCGTGGCGTTATCTCAATCACCTCCTACCCTAAGCGCCATGCTGCTCCGTCATTCACATATGCGCTCCTTTGTCTGGTTACATGGTGGCGACTGCGTTGTCGTCGTGGTGGCCGTCATCGGCGGCGGCGGCGACGGTGGCTTTCGGTTGCTGTGGTCGTTGTGTTGTAGAGTGGCCTCGGCCAACATGGCCCTGGTCCGCAGCTCCCCCGCCTGGATGAGCGCACTGGAGGGGGCTGACGCGGAGTCGCTGTTCAAGTGCCTGGCGGGATTCAACGACCGTAACCGGGAGCATCTGCAGTACCTGGCGGTGGGTCCTGGCGGCCGCTTGGGACGGGATGAAAAAGTCAAGGAAAAGGAAACATCCAGCAACATCTGAACGGTGGTTGGGTGTGGAGGTCAGCCGGGGGATGGGGAGGGCTGAGAAGTACCAAGCGGGTCCTGGCAAGGACTAGATGCTTGGACGGCGGTGGAAAACGCGAGAACTAGGAAATATCCTGGAAATATTGATGTTTTCCTTCTCCGCTTCCACCTTCAAACCCCTTTGGGTAGGTAGGCAATGAGGGGGCCGGGAAGGAGGGCTGCTGGGGGTGCTGGAGGATTGAATGCGTTGTGCTGACATTAGACTAAGCTAGGGGGGGAAAACGTAATAAGTGTGTCCCCAAACGCGCTAAAGTTGGCGGATGGGTAGTTAATTAGGTGGTTGACAGCTGGGTGGGGTGACCTGGGCAGTGATGGGTTCACGCACGCCGCCCGTGCTGCACGCGTAGGCCCACTCCCGGGGCTTGGCTTTCCAGGAGCCGCAGACGTTCACCGCTGAAGCTAGATCACCACGTGCCATGTCGCGGACTATTGTCTTACGTAGCTCCTTGCCATACTGCGCCCTTGCCTGTCATACCAGGATGCGGGGCTGCAGTCGCAGGTGTCCTTCCTGCACCCTGTTATTTGGGACCGGGTTGCATTCACGAAGCGCTTCCCGCGCTTTGCGAATTGGCAGGCGGAGCAGCGCGCCGCCACTACGGCCCGCAACGGCTTGCCGCTGCCGCGACGGCCACCCGCATGGCCGCCAGCTCTCAGCGCTGACGCCGCCGCTGCCGCTGCCGATGCTTCCGGGGACGCGTCTGAGAGTGCCGAAGCCGCTGAGGAGAACGAAGTCGAGAACGGGTCCGAGCCTGGCGTCCAGTCCGCCGCTGAATCGGTATTGCACATTGACGTACGGAATACGGTTGCCGCTGTGTTTTCGGAGGCAGCAACAGCAAGTGATGACGTGGTAGATTCGGAGCTGACAATAGGCAAGCAGCAGCAGCAGCAGCAGCGGCATTTGGATTTCGCAAGCGGAACGGCGGGTGGGTTTGATTTGACGGATGGCAAGGAGGTGATGATGGCTGTTGGCGGCGGCCGCGGTGCAGGGACAGGACCAGCGGGGATGCGGAAATACATCCCTAGGCGACGACAAGTGAGGCGCATGCCAAGCCTGAGTAGTTCAGATGAGGAGGCACAACAACAGCAGTAGTGGCAAGCGATTGGTAGATGCATTGGTGTTGGGGGATCACAGCAATTGTGGCAAGAACGACTGGCGAGGGTGGGTGTTATTTGTCTGGATATGCCTTTTGGTGTTGGCCGCTTATGGGTTGACAGCGAGGTGGGCGCGCGGCACGAAGGTTGTGCCCAAGGGTCCTGGCCAATGGGAAGGTTGCGTCTTTGTTCTGGAATGGGTCAGAGGCGCGCGGTGGGCACTGGCTTAATTAGCACTTGGGCATAAACTGGTAACAGTTGCCGAGTGCAGGCGAACTTTGGCGCTGATCCAGCTTAATTGCCAGAAATAACAAAATAATCAATGACCCAAATGTTTCCATGAGCCGGCTGGCGTCCTTGGCAGAAAGTAGTCATGGACAAGTAAAGCAGCAGCTAGGCGTCGTATGAAGTCGTGGCCCATGTAACGCCGCTAAGGCGGCCCTTGGCTCACCGGGCCAACGGTATCGTACCAACGGTACATCCAAGAACTATTCATAATCTTCCAATACCAAACGGTATTTATCAATACCACCTTTTTATCGTTGGATAATTTCCTTTTTCGCAACTGCTTGCCAACTGCAAGCTTTGTTACAATTTTGGTATCTTAGACCAACCGGTCAAACGACCTCGGAGTCAAGCACTCCATCGCTTCCGCAAACACATTCCAACTTAAGAAACATTTTCTATCTGACTTACATGGCGAGCCCAGGGAATACCATGCGCACCCAGTCGGCGAAGGCCGACCATGAGCGCTATCAGCTGCGCCAGGTGAGCCCCTCTAGGGCAAAGGAACTGGTACAAAAGGTCCAGGAAATGTATGAGAAGTACGTAAGGCGTGCCCAGCGTAAGGGCATAACACCGCCGTCGCGCATGTTTGACAAAGTCAGACAATTCTGCGACGAGCAAGGCTATCGCTCCGCACTAGGCTTCCTAATGGAAGCTAATGAGGAACTCTCCTATGTGCAGAAAAGCCGCGAACTGCGGGAGCGTTTTAGCCACTGCGGCGCATGACGCCGACAACAACGCCAATGGAGCGCACGACCCAACAGGTCCCGGACCCTCGCGCCCACGTACTGCGCAGCCAACTGCTGCCGCCGCGGAG
>NW_003307545.1:2166631-2216059 GCF_000143455.1 Volvox carteri f. nagariensis | reverse complement strand
CGGCAACGGCCGCGTTACACAACGAGGACCGCAAAAAAAAGCGGATGCCTAGGAAGTTGCCCACGCCGTAGCCTCGGCAGCTCGTGTGGGGACATAGAGGAACCAACCCGGAATCCACCAACGGTGGACTGCAGCCACTGCGTACTTCGTTCAGTATTTTGCGTCTGCAGAAGGCCTCGGGTCGGGTGTTCACGTTCATCTTGTAACGTACGAAGCGACAATTCCCTCTGTCCTAACTTTGCCTGTCCAGACTCGTTCACTTCGCATAATCTTAGTGGACAGCATATCTGGTGCAACGCACCAGCCGATCGCGCGATTCCTTGGCTGAATAACTTCAGCACTTTTAAACAGCGCGCTCCGGACACAACTAGTGCGGTTATTTTGGTGCCCAAGTGTGCCCACCTAGAAAAGGAATTTCAAACACGCGGTTGGACCTTACTCAAAGAGTTTACAAAAAACTCCAATATCTTCTCCGAACCTAAACCCGGAGGTGGTCGCACCAGGTCCCCAAACTGCAGCGGCGAGTTTCAAGCATGGCTCGACCCCTGCCAGGAAAAGTCCAAGTGTTCTGCACTAGAACCTCTGACTGAAAACACCGCGCCACTACTACCGTGCAACTTTACTAGCACAAAAGCTGTCGCCTTAGTCGACTCAGGTGCTTCGCACGTTTTCATATCCGCCACACTTGTGCAAAAACGGGGTTTACAGCCCCTCACTAGCCACGTAGCTACTTGCATGCTAGGAGACGGCGCAAATAGCGCCCGCCTCCAAGGTCAGGTGCATACGTCGCTCCGTATCCACGGATTCCGCTGCAAAATCGTAGCGCAAGTTATCCCCAATTATCCACCTCACTCAAGGCGCCCCGAGGACGGGTTCGCATTCAAGAGGGGGGGAATGTAACGCCGCTAAGGCGGCCCTTGGCTCACCGGGCCAACGGTATCGTACCAACGGTACATCCAAGAACTATTCATAATCTTCCAATACCAAACGGTATTTATCAATACCACCTTTTTATCGTTGGATAATTTCCTTTTTCGCAACTGCTTGCCAACTGCAAGCTTTGTTACAGCCCATGTCGTGAACTGCGAGCGCGCTAAGTTGCTGACGGAGATTAGCTACCGATAGGATTAAATTGAATCTTTGCAACGTTGTGGATGTATTTTTACATTTACAGGAATGCCAATGGGCAACTGTTTCGACGCAAAGCTCAAGAACGCGAACGCCCACTTGCATAAGGCGTGCGAACGTGATGAAGAAATGACAAGATAATACAAGTAGATGGTTTTGTCCTACACGTTGGCTCTTATGGACAGATTCACCGATCCCGCCAAGGCCGGGCGATTCTAATTTTGCTATGCTTACAGCTATATTCAAAAGTTTGGCAGGCATAATTGCATCAGTGAGCCAATTTATTCATTGCCATCAAGAATTGTTTCCCATGCGGGATATCACGTACTCAAGATCGCGGGTCATGCCGCGCTCTGACATACAGCCAAATATTACTTGACACGACTAGCCTGATCTGGTTGTTGCTTCTTAGATATAGCACCGTGCATGATAAACAGTGTTCCCTCTGATAGTCGTCCAACTTGCGCCAACCGACATGGCTCTGATGGTGTTGATTTTACTATTAGTTTCCGATGCCAGCAAGCTAGTATGGTGTAGGAGGACAGCTGAGCGGCTGCCTCGTGGGCGCCATGGCGCCGTCCTGGACGACGCGGTCATTTTTCCCACCGACCAGCTTAGCGCAGTAGACCGTGATGACGACAGCGGCTCGTGTGTGGCATTTTTCCAGGTTTGGCTGACCGAGCACAGTTGAGGTTTTTTCTGTGCGAGAAACAGCAGTCGAATCTCTTGTGCTGCCTTGGAGCGCAGTGGAAAGTGGAGTCCTACGATTTCCTTAGTGGTGATTACATGGAGTCGCGTGCCTTCAGTCCGACAGCTATGATTCTGTAAGTTGTAGGCTTTCGGCTCCCGGCCTGGTGAAGCCATGCCGCTATCTTCGACGGGAGCGGCCACAAGTTACGTTTGTCGTAATGCATATCTAGCATCTCAAGAACATCAATATCCTCCGAAACAATGTGCAATCTTTGGTCTTGGCTTCCGCGTAACGCAGGGGCCTCGCGTTCTATCCGCGAGGAGCTGAGGCTAGCGGAAAGGGAGGGAGCAGCACCGGCCTCACCGGGCCCTGGGCTCCGCGCTTGGGTCACTGGGATTGCGTCTTTGTTACCTGGCGCTTTACAGGTGGGTTCAGGGTGTGGCGCAGAAGGCGCACGTCCCTGGGTTTGCGTCGCCCCTAGGCGCGGACCTGCAACCCCGCGGTTTCCTCCCAAAGAGCTTGTGCGTGATGACGACTTCTTCATTCGAGCCTATCATTGGAGCTGGTCAACAACAAACAGCTTTACCTCTGGCAGTTTGTACACAGTGAGGCTGGAAAAGTGCCCGGTGCAAGCTCCTTCCGTCCCCGTTCATGATTGAACGCTGGGCTTCACACCACCACCACCACCGCTCGCAGTCAGAAAGCCAGTGCCGCGGCCCATCCGCACTGTCTATCACGTCCTCCAGCCACGCAACCCAGTCTCCCATACGTGCAAATCGTGCTGCTCCTGCACCGTATCCGTCCCTGCATCTTCAACGGAGCGCCTTCGAAACACTCCTCTTCTCCAACCCCTTCGGGTTTTCTTCGTGACGGCCGTCACCCACTACCTCCGGGCCCAACAGCGCCGTCCACAGTCTCCTTGCAGCTTGGAGCATGGACGGGAGCTGGAATGCATTGATCTGCTGGAAATGCAGGCGACTTTACGATTAATGCTTGACACGTGTCCATTTCATGGACATGCATGACACAAGGGCTGTGCCACGTTTGTCTCCTTCATTTTTCTTCCGCGTGACGATTTGACTACCGCGATTTGACGACACCTACTTTTGCACTTCTTCCCGCCGATGCGCGCGCGTTTGCGCGAGCGGTTTACGTGCAGTTGCGGCCTTTACTTTTCCCGTTGAAAACCTGAAAACCCTAATTGCATCACGGTTGACAGCCTCCATTACAGTGCTTAGGGGAGATGCTGCAGAATGCGTAGAACTGTGGGCATACGGCCTCTGAGGTTCCTAGTATTGTTAATGTATGCTGTTCCACTGTTTATTGTTTCGTTAATCCTGTCCGCAGTCTTTAACATGCGAGGCCTACAACCGAACAAAATATATGAAGGTATGTCAGCCAGCCGCCTGGGCCTGCTTCTCGGCACTCGGGTCGGGTTGGGTGCGAGGAGGACATATAGACACACGGGAGTGTGCAGCGGTCAGCTGGCTTGGGCTGCGCCTTGGGCTGTGGCTTGAACTTGGAGTCGCTTTCTACTTTGCATTACGTTTCGGCACGTTGAAGCTGCTTGGCATGTGGCCTCTCCCTTCTGCTGATACGATACGCAGGCCTTCAGCGAACATTTTGTTACGAAGACTCCGACCCGAGTTGGGGCTATGTAGAGCTTACGGCGCCACACAGGCTGGCAGATCCAGCCCAGGGCTGGCTGGACGAGCAAGGGGCGCTGCATTTGCGAATCGATTTCTACAGGGTACGTCGCGCTGTACGGATCACAGGTGACGGTTTTTCCGGCCTATGTCGGTGCTTCGGTGAGGATGATTCTTCGCTGTGGTGTCGGCGTCTCGCTCTGGTCACTTCGCGATTCCGCGGTATTTCGTGGCCATCATTCATGGGTTCGAGATGTGTGCATCCTGCTCTCGTTCTCGCTATTTTTAACAGACATAAAACCCATGTGGGGTGAAAGCACTTTCTTCGTTGAATCCGATGTGGGCCTTGTACTTAATGGGCTTTGAAAAGGACTCCAAACGCTTTTGGCGTACGTGTTACTTCACCTACACTGCGGTGTAGGTGGAGCCTCGCTGGCTACACAGGCGTCAAAGTGCCCAGCGGCAGCCATCAGTTCCGCCCGGAGTGTGTCCTAACGCGGCCCTGTGGCGGGACATGCGAGTACTTCTGGGCTTGGAGGACATCTGGGTCGAGTATAACCCAAACACCGATAGGCGAGTCCCGTCCATCCTGATACAATCCTTGCGCACAACCCCCTCCTACAGGCCGATGACATCCTTCCTCTGACTAACCACCTCGGCAACATCATCATCAGCAACAGCCCGGTCGTCCGGTAGCTTTGCGGTGACCCTCCGCACCTTCGATGCATCCATGCACTTGTATTCACCCATCCATGCATCTGCGTTTATTCATACTATTTTTTATTTTCACACATCCAATGTTCCTATCCCACGTCATTCCGTCACGGCGCAGCGTCGGTTACCTTTTGAAAGGGGCCCAGTATGACTCAAGGGAGGAGATGCGGACCGTAGTGCTGGCTGCCCAGTCCATGATGCCGCCAAGTTGCCGCCTCCATAGTGCCCATAGCGGTCCTGAAGCAGCCGGAACGGCACTCGTCTCTTGGCTACAGCAGCCAAAGCTGCTACTGCGCCGGCTGGTGGATTACTCTTCAGTGGCGTGTCTGGCGGCTTGGTTATGGCGGCACCGGCCCTCTGCGGCGCTGGCGGTTGGCGTCGCCATTGCCGGTTGGGTTGCAAGGGTTCTGTGGGTGCGGTGGCGCCAGGCGGCTCGAGCGAAGGCGAGGTGGCGGCGCCGCGTCCTGGCTGGGGTAGGTTGGCGTATGGTTTACGGTGTATTGGGCTTGGAACTGGACCGTCCTCGGATGTACAGATTGGGGCTGGAGACGGTGTTGAGATGGGGAAACGCGCGCTTTGGGGGGTTGTGGGGTGGCTGACTTCATCCTTTTCCGCTCGCGTATTAACACATCACCGCACCCACACGCCCACTAGCGTAACACGTCGCTGACCTCCGAGTCTCCCCGCGCTGTTGTCTCGCTACCGCTCCTCTTGCTGGCGGTTTCCTGGCTTCTGTCTTGATGTCGCTCTGCTACCTCCTGCATAGCCCGAACCAAGCGTACACGAATACTCATCTGTTCCTCGGCCTTCCGCACCAACCTGGTCCCTCGCAGTGTGATCCATCCCAGCCTACTTCAGCGGCATCTGCCAACGCCAAGAAGCTGGAGGCAACTGTCCAACCTGCCGGCGGCAATGGCAGCGGCAGCGGAGCTGGGCCGGCCTCGGCCACTGCGGCGGTGGCACAGGGCACGACATGCGTCATTAATGCCAGGATGCATTGGGCAGCACGTTCTCAACCCCACCCTCGCCACGGTGGATGGCGCCAAGGGCAGCAATGCCACGTCCTTCGCCGCGCCATGGCAACACCCTCGCAACAATCAGCTATTTCTACTGATGCCGATTCTGACTCTGGCGCAGCGTCAGGTGCCCGCAGCCCGGCAGCTGATGTTGCTTCTGCATCCCCTTGCACCTTACGACCGAGATTGCTGCTGCAGTGGCCGTGGCAAGCAGCGGAAAGCGTTGGCGCCGCCCTGCTGTCGAGGCAGTGGCAGCAGCAGCAGCAGCAACAACAAGAGCAACAACAACAGCAGCAAGAACAGCAAGAGCAACAGCAACAACAACAACAACAGCAGCAATCGAAGTCGCGGCGTCTACGAAAACGAGGACGCCAGCTGCAGGCTCCGGAACCGCTGCAGCAACAGCAACCGAAGGCGCCACCGTCGCCGCCACCGTCCCAGCAGCAGCAACCGCAGCAGGCTAAGCTGTACAAGAAGCAGCACTCACTAGATAACCAGTACGATTCCCAGCGGGAACAAATCCCGTCCCAACTATCGCGGCAGCTGCAGAACAGTTATCCGGGCCGCCAGTCGCCACCTCCACAAGAAGAGGAGCGTCGCCAGCAGCAACATAACAAACGGCAGCGGAGCCAACTGTACGATCGTCAAGGTGGAGAAGAACGAGAATGGGCGCAAGAAAGCCGCCCTTCTGATGGCAAAGAGCTGCATCCTCAGCGGCAGTCGCAACTGCAGGAAGTGACGCAGCAACAACAACAGCAACAGCGGGAAGAGGTACAGAAGCAGGCGTCGCAGCCCCAAACGCAGGTGCTTAGGCAGGCGCGGTGGCAGGAGAAGCAAAACAAGTCGAAGGGCCGAAGTGCAGAATCGAGGGACGCCGCTGCCACCGACTGTGATGGTCATTTTGCGCCGTGCAGCAGCAGCTGCAGCAGCAGGAGCTTAGACAGCAGCTTCAGTTGTGCCGTTGACGCCGCAGTTGCCAGCAGCGGCAATGGCACCTTTAGCGGTGCGGGCTTGACCTTGGCCGAGGCCAGGAGCGGGCTCGAGAGCCGCACCAGCTGCATTAGTGATGGCGGCGTCGGTACGAGCGTCCGTGCCAATTGCGACGCAGACCAACCCCAAACAGCTCCCTCCACACCGGAGCTGAAGCAAAGCAGCTTGGGTGGCTTCAGCCGACCTTCCATTACCTCATCAGGTACCCGTTCAAACACGGGCGCCACCGCCGCTGCTGCCAGTGCTGTACTGGCTACTAACGGGCCCTGTCATGCGTCAGCCGTGGCAACCTCAACGAACGGCTTCCGCAGGGAGCTTGGACCTTGGGACCCGCCCTGCGCAGCGCCGCTGCCTGGCGGATCCGCGCCTGGCTCTGCCGCCGCCATCTCGTTCACCGCAGCCGCAGCCGCTCCCCATTCACCCCATCTCAGCGCTGCCTTCAATCCACATGAATGGCACGATCCACAGACATCTCCATCATCGTCCAATGCCCGCTGGGTCAACAGCCTCTGCGCCTGCACGGGTGTTGCTGCGGATCTACCGACTTTAACATCAACGGTGGCAGCGGAGCCATTGCCGCGATTGCTGCCGTATAAGCTGCCATCAGCGACGTCAGGGTTGGTCTACAACAGCAACCCATCCCGGCCCTTACCCTGGACCGGACCACCCGCCTTTGGCAGCCGTGCTTTCCTGCCCAACCTCGTCAGCGGTACCGGTGGTGTTGGCACGCGTGCGATCTCTATCGGTGGTGGTGTCTGGCCGACAGTTTGGTCTTATCCTGCGACCCATGGGACGCCGCCCAGTTCGGCGTTCAGGATGCCACCAGGCTGGCGCCCAGGTCAGCTCCTGGATTGACGTAGGAGGAGGGCCAGATGTCTGTCGGTCTGGTATCTTATCGGGCTCTGTGGGTGGGGAACTAGGAAAGTAGGTTGAGTGTGTAATGGCAAATAAGGGGTGCTGCTGATCGGCTGCTCACACCCCGCCGGCCTCTGTCGACTGTTGAAACGAGAAGAATTTGGTAATTTTTTACAATGCGTAAGGATATCTCCACACGTTGCGGCTGTTTAAATGGGAACACGGAGCGTGATGGGAGCGTGAAAGCTGCATATACATATGTCACTGGCGATGTTTACTTTTCCAGTACGTGCTGACGCCAGCACGTACTTCCCGTAGGAGAAAAACAGACAGACAGACAGGCATACACTGAGCACGTGTCAAGTATGGGCGTCTCGTTATATACGTGCCTCTATGAACCTATGCATGTTTTGTTGCTGCTGACATGTCTCCACCTTTGGTTAGTGCTTGCACGTGGACCTGTGCGTAGGTTTCGAGCGTTTGCGCTTCCATCTATCATACGTTTGACCGTCCGTGTGTAAGGGAAGGGCGCGCGAGGGCTCCTCACACGTTCCGGGCGAGAGTGGGTTGTGGGCGGCGCTGCGGATGCGGCCAGGTTACCACCATCACCACTACCACGTGAAGGGCCTTGGAATGGGCTCTTATTGGACGGAGTGGCTGTTGTGAATATATAGCGACGGATGAGGTTGTGCGATTACGGCTGAGAGGGTAAGGGTATCGTCTCGGTATGGCGGGGTGGTGACTGTGATGGCGTGTTCAGAGCAGCTTACGGCGTACGTGAAGCCAACAGGACGGGGTGTACGGTACGGCAGCCACTGGCCTCAGCGCAGCGTTCTGTCACAGAACTGTCCAGCGCGGGTGAGCTCAAGTGATGTGCGGTGAGTCAGTTCACACTTGTCACTAATCGGCTGGGTTCGCGAGTGAATGGGGTAGGGGTGCGGCTGGGGGCCCAAGGGAGTAGCGCTCTCTGCCATGGATCGCTGTCCGAGGAGACTTCTTCCCGTGCGAGTGGATAAAAGAAGACGTCACCTTATAGCGTTCGCCATTCTTAGCAATTATAGATAAGTGTCATGCAGACATGTCCTAAACGCAACGTAACTTGCATGGGTTGGGAGTCAGTTTGCTCCATAGCGGTAGGCAGAGGTCGTTTGCGACTTGGTCCAGGAACCTGTCATTACTTGTCACCGGATGCAGATGGCTTGATGTGCGATCAGGCCTTCCATCTAGGGTGGCGGCCTGGCAGGATGGTCTCTGTAGGAGAATGAGGCGGCAGGAATGATAAGATGGGATAGGTTGGAAAGGGGCGCACAGCACCGTAGGGAAGGGCACCTCCACACTTCCTCTTCTAAGCTCTTGCGTTTCTTTGTATGGATGGTTGAGACCGTGTATGGCATACGAATAAACGGCTGTCTGGATATTGCTCTTTGGACGCAATGTGTGCTGCCGTGCGTGTGTGTTCAGTATGTACATATCCGTGCCAGCCAGGGCCGGTCGGGGTTGTCATGACGACGGTGGCTAATCCAGTCGGGTCGGGTCTAGTCATCCGTTCCGCGCTCTTGGGAGGGTTGTCGTACCATGGTTGGTCTGCAATATTGTCCGTCTTAGCGCCGTCTGTAGTACAATCTGTTCTGATAGAGCAGTCCGTAGCACACTCCTAAGTACGTAGTCAAACCTTGTAGCCTCCAGTACTCCCGTAGTACCATAGTCAATAATGGCGGCTGTAGTGACATCTGTAACGTAGCGCCCGTAGACTAAATGTTTCGTGGTTGCGAGCTTGTGGCGAGCGGGGTGGGGTAGAAAAGGGTCTTTGGACATCCCAAGGGGCCGTGTGGTTGCGCTGTAGACCTCGCGTCTGTGCACATGTGGTAACGTGTTCCTTTTCCTTGGGGTTCACGGGAGAAGAGCGGTTGCAGAGGGATCAAGAGATGGCTTTCGTATCTTTGGGAGATTGAACGGTGATGAAGCGCGGCCCCGATATCTCGCTCGGCCCGTAATGCGGATAATATACAGATGAAAGGAATGCCACCTGTTTGTATATTTTGCTTTGCAGTGGAAATACGCAATGGCCAGGGAGGTGATTGATGCAGGCCGGGTTGGAACGCAGGCGTCATCATGCAGGATTGGCCCTCAGGAGGGTGCGGAGGTACCTGCAACAACGACCGGGAGTAGTACGTGTCTGGAAGCTGCCATGCGGCGCACCTGAACCAGCACAGAATATCCTGTTTTTTGGCATTGTTTTCGGCGCCAACAGTTATTAGTATATGGACTTTCGTTCCGCGACGCTCGTGCAACTGTTCTCTTATTCTGTGCTGGTTCCCGTGTTGTGTACCGAATTCACGTCTTAATTTCATACGTCCAAGTGCTCTAGTCGTGTCGAGTGGCTGTCGTAAAGTTTCTTTTTGTGAAAAAAGATAGGTAATGGCCTTTGTTGCGAAATATTGGATCGCAAGCTGTGGTGGCCTCAGGCCGTCTTAGGGCCCTGGAAAGGGTTTTGTATAGGCCGTGTTGGGTTTTACCTAACGGTCTTACCGCGTCACCTGGTAGAGTTTAAAACGTATCATTTCGGAGCTAAGTAGGGCGGAGTCTTGGATTCGGTATCGAGTATAGGGTGGGAGGACAACGGTGCAGTAACGGACTTCTGTGCAAAAGGGGTTCTGGTACGGTATGGACAGGAAGTAGGAGTCTCTTACATTAACGAGCCGTGGAGAAGGTGCCTTTGCGAAGTTTTGTATGGGGTGTAATGGGTGTCTTAGGCAGTTTGCCTGTTGGATTTGGGAGTGCAGGTTGTCGGCTGCCAATAGCGCCAACAAGGTAGCACCAATATATTCCGCGCTGCTTAAGGTGCTGTTGCAATCTATTGGGCCTTTCAGATAGAATAACTGCGGATGGTGGCACTCAGAAAGGAAAGGAAACGTGTATCTGCTTTACTGGTTAGGCTCATGTGTTTGTTGGCAAGTCGTTATAAGTGGAAATACAACTGGATCTGGGGAGTTCAGTTGCAGGCATGAGGTGACTGTGGGGTTGGCGGGTTCAATAGTTCAGCAGCAGCACGGTTAAGAGATACGTTAAAAAATACACTACGTGCAGAAGATAGGTTAATGGAGCAAGGACAGATGGGTTACATGAAGTTGGATGCCAGACCTTAGGCGTGGGGATGATTGATGCTAGTTAGGGTGTTGCACGATTTTACGACAAATAGGTGCGTAATATGATGAACGTGGATATGCCACTGCTTTGTAAGTTACTCGTGTAAAACGTCACCTATGAAAACGAATGGACAGTGGCACAGTTGACTTTCTCCTCTTGGACGGCGGCCCACTTCACATGGACACAGCGCCAGCATCGCATCGTCTACCAACTCTTCAACACATGTCGTTCAACCCGTAACCGTTGTTCTGCTGTTTCACTGCGCATTACGTCCCACTCGCGCAGTGCTTCAAGAGATCCATGTCTGTTAACCCGTCGTACATTTTGTACCCATCTCAATCTTCAACAGCGATACATCATCCAAACCAACACCCCAATATTGTTACACCACAAGCAAAACAATTGAGAAGGAAACGCATTTAGTTATCATATATCCGAATGAAGAGCGGCGACGCGCAGAACTTACTAGCGCGATTAATGCGAGAAACGAACGTCTTCCTTCCGAGAGGAAGGAGTAGTGAGCGCGCTGGGGGTGCCCATATACCAATCTTTGGTGTCAGGTATGCGAAGAAGTGGCTAGTTAGATACTAGGCAAACACATGGTAACAGGTCCCCACAGCGTCAGAATGATTCGGCATTCGTGCACAGGCTACAGAATTTCCCAAAAAATCAGCACGCAGGCGAAAGTAGAAACAGCAAAACGCAAGAAGTCAAGGTTTCTAAAGCGCTTCCATCAGGACGGGTTCCTGCACAATTTCGCTACGCATGCACGCAGCACACCGCCCGTCAAACCGCTGACATGGCCACAGCTCTCTTTCACAGCTAGCATGCCCACCAGGCATCACGTCGCACCCCGCCGTGTGCCATCCAATGGAATGCCTCGGCGTAGCCGAAGACCGCAACCAATCTCCCACAGGCCTCGGCAATCTTGAATCTTCACGACCAGCACATTTCTGGCATACTGCCTCTCCAAGGACCCCAGCAGCTGCGGGCCAGCCATTAATACCCCGTTGTCCGTTTTCCAGGCCAAGGCCGTGCATTGGCGCCATGGATTTAATCTGGCGCCATCCTATATACTTTCTTTTCCTTTCACCACACAACGGGTTTGAACCCAGCGAATATCCAGATTATCTTCTCATCATCTTTCCAACAACACATGCACTGCACTGTACCGCACCGCAACCCATCCCACCTCTCAGTCCGGCACGTAGCCGACCTCGTCCGCGGGCCTCTTCTTGCCATCGCTACCGTAGTAATCAAAATACCACTTGACGAACTCCTGAAGCCCCTCCCGCAGGTTTGTCTGTGGCGTGTAGCCAAGCGCCTCGTGTGCAGCAGTGATGTTGGCGTTGGTGCGCAGCACGTCGCCGGTAGCCCCCAGCGGTTGGTACTTTACCAACGCCTTCATTCCCATCAGATCCTGCAGCGTCTCCACCATCTCTGATACAGTGTGCACCTGCACACACACAGGCGACATGCTTGGCCGGTTCATCCCAACAATCGCAAACATGACGGGTATCGGACCGCGTAACGTCATCGATCAACCAACCTACAGAAAATCCTGGCCATCCTGCAGCAATATGATAGTCCCCCATATAAGCGCCCGTCTTCGAGCAGTATCGTTGGTAGCTGTGAACCACTCAAAGACAGCACAAGGCGCACGGTCCGACCTACAGAAAGGAAACGCTGTTCAGCCTACCTGTGTGTTGCCCAGGTTGAACAGCCGGTAGGATGGCGGGGACTGCGAATAGAAAGGAGGAAGACACAGAAGGGCCGTCGTGCACCGCCGCGTCGCAGCGAGAGCAACATCCCAATGGGGTTAGGAGACCACGTTTGCGTGGGCAACTTATGCTCGTTTGTTGCACATACACTTGCACTAGACACTCTCCAGCGGATTTTCCATCTCGCAGCGCCCTACTTCCCTAGCTGCATCTGATAACAGCTCTCCGCAAATGGAACACTCCCTACCGCACCGGGGTCCCCACTTGCGTATCTGGTGCTCCAGAGAGACTCCTTCCCTTATTACCCCTCAGGCCCACCTTGGGATCGGCGGAGGGCGGCGCTGTGTCCAACGCGGCCAGCACGCCGTTGACGATGTCCCCAACGTACGTGAAGTCCCGCGCTAATTCCGTGTTGTTGGGACCCTGACAGAGGGAACCGAAGAGTACCGGTGCGAGCAGATTGGAACGGTAATTATATATTGTTACTTTATCATATACAAAAAAATAAGCCGCGGTTGATAAAACTGCGGTTAGTTAAAACTGCAGGTGATAACTGTAACCAGCTCACGTATTGACAAGGCGTACCATACCTTGCCAGAAAGCAAAGGAGGCGTTTGCAAGCAGCCGTCGACTCCGTAGCGCATGCCGGCTATAGCCATGAACAATAGCAGTTCACGTCAAGAGAGCTGAACTGCCTCCCTGTAGCAGGACACACGCAACCCCCGAACCATCTACCCGTTGGGTCACTGCTGGCGGGGGGTTGCTCCATCCAGCAGTGAAAGTGTGCCCCTCAGACACCACACAGACCGAGTTGTAACCCAGCGAGGATCCCCCATCCGACAACCCCCACCCACCTGGAACACGCGAATAGGTTTCCCGTCGACAATATTGCGCGCAAAAGACATCACGCTCATGTCTGGGCGGCCCCAAGGTCCGTACACCGTGAAGAACCTCAAGCCTGCGAGGGGTCCCGTTGCCGCCGCACAAATGAAGCGGCGTCAAGGAGGCGGTCGGCTGGCAAGGAGGTTATGCAGCGCTGGTGCAGAACAGCCGCAGCAAATGCCCTAGAACTAGAAGTTTAGAATAAATAAACGGCTACATGGGCGCTCTGGCTGAGGCCGGTCGAGGACCTCTGTCAGCCAGCGGGTCCCGGGAAGGTCAATGCCACCACTGGCTGGTCACAGACGTCCTTGCGGTGCGAATTGCGGGGTCCAATCCGTGCAGCCCAGAAAGGCACTTATACATTGCTGTGAGGCCCACGACTTGCGCCAGGAGGCACCAGCTCCCAGGCCTTCCGTCCGTTGTCCAGCATAAACGATAAACCAGAGGCGAATAAGGATAACCCGTAAGAAACAGCAGAGGCAGCGCGCTGCCCAGACGACCCACGGGACGCACCTCACGCAGTTTCCCAGGCAATCAACCTCACGTTTTCCTAGCCCGATTGAAGTCCGTTTCATGTCTACGGCAATATGGATTCAGGTGGAAATCCATCCAAACAGGTGGAAACCCTTCCCCTGGCAAGGTCCTCCGGCTGACCTCCGGACCGATTCCATGATGACCGGCCTCAGTCGTCATAATGCAAATTCTTATTCATATGGTATGAAGTCGTTGCTGAGCAGCGTCAAAAGCCACAACCCAAATCGTACGCACGCCCCGGCGTGGCCCTTCAGCTGACCCAGATCGCGTGCTGCATCTGCATCGCTGACCCAAATCGCGGCTGCGCACCTGTCACCGACATCTTATAGATGTTGAAATACGTGTGCGACAGGAGCTCAAGGCTGCGCTTGGTAGCGGCATACAGGCTGGCCGGCTGGTCCACACGGTCGTCTTCCGTGAAAGGGAACCGTTTCGATAGCCCGTAGACGGAGCTGGAGGAGGCGTAGACGAGTACCGGCATGGGTTTCTGCAGGCGCATGGCCTCCATGAGGGCCACGCTAGCTGCGATGTTTGACTGCACATAAGCGAAAGGATTGCGCGCCGCGTAGCGCACGCCGGCTTGCGCTGCAAAGTGAAGCACATGCGTGAAGGAACATAGCCGGAAAAGCTCTTGCAGGGCCTCCTGGTCGTTAAGGTCCAGGTCCACGACCGGGACGCCCTTGCTGGCGAGCACTTGTGCCCGTGCACGCTTCAACGAAACCGGGTAGTAATCGTTGAAGTTGTCCAAGCCGACGACGACATCACCGCGAGAACGCAGTTGGACAGAGGCGTGGAAGCCAATAAAGCCAGCTGCGGGAGTTATAGGGAAGTAGAGTCCGTCGGCAGCCGACATGCGGCACTTGCGGTCCAGAGCGAGATACGTGCTCAAGCCCATATGGCGATTAATATGCCACATGTAGGGCGAAATATAAGAGGTCGCAAGTGGATGGTTTCTCACCTGCACCTGTAACTAGGTAGCGTTTCCCCAGCCCGCTCCCGCTACTCGCGCAAGTCTTGTATACAGACGCTGCCGACTTGCTGCTTAAGGGGTGTATCAACAGTACAACAGCGGTGCTCTGTGCCGATCGTAACCATAAGAAGGCAAACGCCACAGTCGCGCACATGGACACAGCCAGAATTAATCCCGCTGCGTGCCAATATGCGGCAGGCACCGACAGGAGCCGACGCCCTGGCGCTGAGGTAGATGGCTTGCTGCTCATAGCGGAAATTTGGACAGCTGCGGGGGGGCTTTCCTCTCCAGACACTGCGCACCGCCCCGTCTGCCGTCTGAGGAGCGGCCAAGAGCTCTTCGTCTCTAAAAAAGAACACTTGCACCCTTAACCTTTTTTACTTGGGATATTATCATTTTCTTGAAGCCAAGTCTGCTCTTATATTAAATTTGTAATTTGTCTTCCATAACTTTATAGTCAAAGCAAATTTCTGCATTTCATACTATTCATTATCCTATACGTAAGTCATCCTGCTATACATTACCAGGCGTTGCAACGTTTGATATACGATGTGCCGGACACATTCCGTAATGTCAATCCAGCGTGACATTCATGATGGGTGCGCGGGGGCAATGTGTGGAGTCAGCTGAGGAGTTGAACTCACCATTCACCCTAAATGAGGGAGCACCTCTCCGTAACAACAAATGTGGTGGGCTCGATCGTGTACCTGCGGATTGCTAGGAGAGAGGTGAACGGGCACTTTATTAATGTTCTTGCCGCCTTCGCTGATCGGCTTTTCAAACACATCCGTAGTGTGGAGGACTACCCTTGTCAGTTTGAAATGTCTTGTTTGATGCCGATTCCCAAAAAGGCGATTTCTACGGATTTCTACGGATTTCAACTATTGTGGTCTTGCGGTGGGTGGAACCCTGGGGAAGTGTAATGCTCGTGTTTTGGAGCGCCGGCCGGCGGTTGAGCAAGTGAGGTTGGGGTGCCAATGCACGATCCCCGTTGCAGGGTGGTTTCGGGGCCAAGGTAGGCATCATACACAACCTACCCTACCTTACTAACCGGCATAGGAATGGCCTTGGCATTACATCCCCGTTCTCTGTCTGTCAGGTTAGTTATGAGAAAGCTCTCGATCGTGTTCCGCGTCGCCTGCTTTTGCTGAGACTAAAGGAGTGCGGTATACATGGCGCCATGCTGAAGGCTCTGAGGCTTGTTACAGAAGAGCAGGTGTGTGCGTGAAAGCAAACGGGTAGGACGGGGGAACCTTGCGACTCTGTTCAAGAGGTCAAACAAGATTCCCCCCTCAGCCCCACATTGTTCGGTTTTTCATTGAGGGCTTCGTGGACTACATGGAGGCTAAAGATTGTACAGCGCCAACAGCTATTTGTGCCGATGGGTGCCCCATTGATGGTGGGTGCGTGTTCCCCTGAAGCTGTACGCAGATGACTGGATATTCTTGCTCACAATTACCGGCACCTAAAGTGCGTTCTTAAGGCCCTCACGGAGTGGTGCAGCGCAGCATTTGGCATGACCCCTCATATCCGTAAGTGTGAGGTTGTGTACTTTTACCCCAATCGAACCCTGCGTGCGTTAACTGTGAGCCTTGTGAAGGTTTGATGCAGCGAGAAGTGGGAAACACTGTGCAGTTTGAAGAGATGCCGCAGGTTGGCAGGGCTGGGTATACCAGTTTTTATCAAAAGATATAAAAACCCATTTAGGGCTTCAGTAGAGGCTTCATGCCTCGTTCGAATCGTGCACTGATGAGCTATTTGGGTGTTTCCACTTGGCCGAACACTAACACTATGTTCGAATGTTCTTCGTCCTGGACTCGTCTCTCACCGTTCTAAATGAATATGTTGATATAACTAATGACAGAAACAAATATTCATCAAACAAATTGGAGTTTGGGGCACTCTTGGCGGAGAACCGTAAGGCCTACCCGTACACTAAGTCCGTAGTGTGGAAGTCCGAACTTTAAAACATTACAGCGGACTTGCATAGTACTCGGCGTAAGGGACACACAAAATGTCATATCCGGGTTGCAAAACTTCATTAAAGTTGCTTTCGTTGGCGGCCAAGCGTACGCGATAGGTAGGACAAGCCCGCCTGAAGGAACCCCTAAATATTTTTGCAGGTAGAAATTATTGGATATGGATTTACATAGCGTGCATGGCGTTATGGATCGGGGTGCCATTATGTTGCACGCACGCGTACTTGTGTAAAGTGTCTAATGAATGCCAAGATTTCGTATCGCCACGTTTCACACTTTCCTTTGCTGTATCACTTCACGTAATCAAGTATCGGGAGGTAGTGGAGGACACAGATGGTACAGTCAAAGAACTCATCATCAAGCTCGCACGTGCAGAATATGTTCGTGCAGACTTCCATCTTGGCACTTCACGACAGAGCCTGTGAAGCCTTGCTTTGGGGATTCGTGAGGACCCGGCCAGCTGATGTAGCTACGATTCCGCCGCGACAGCGACATTGCGGCTGTCGAACCAGCAGTGCCGCCGTGTCGCAGTCAGCGACGGCGTGGGCAGCTGCAGCATAACTATATTTTGTTGTTGTTGTTACATGGTCGTGGGTGCGTTCCCCGTACCTGCAAACCACCCTAGTACGAGCCGAGGGCTCAAGGGCTGCCAAATCGCCTATAAGCACCATCCTACCTCGCACTTCCAACGAGACAAGTGATGAAGTACACTAACGACCAAAGGGAACGATAGAGTTGCGGTGAGACCATATACGTTCCAGCATCCTTGCCAGGCGTTCAGGTTCCCACTTCATAGCGTCCTTCATATGTTCGAAGCGTGGAAAGCCCATACCAGATAACTATATGTTCTCCAAGCACGAAGCTGCGGTCTGAACCTGCCGCTGGGGCCGCCGCTCCTGCCTCTGTCCCCACCCCTGGCCCGGGCCCTGCGATGTGATTGGCCCTGCTGCACCTCCTTCGCCAGCGCTGCCGTAACGGGAGATGCTGTTACTACCGCAGGAGCTCCCTGCTCCAAGCGACGGAAATGACAGAATACCCCTGATATGTGTGTGTGTGTGTTACATGGTCAACCGCACCGTACCTGCAAACCGCCCAATACAAGCCGAGGGCTCAAGGGCTGCCAGATCGCCTATGAGCACCATTCATGCCCAAGGACATCCAGCTGGCGCGCCGCATTCGTGGCGAGCGGGCTTAAAGTTCACGCGCGGACCTATTCTTTCCCGTTCCCCCAAACCGGTGTTCTTTAACACCACCAAATTAAGCACAAAGTCTTAAGAGGATTTTGCCCGCTATTGTTTGCTTTAACTTCATGTCCAATCCGCTGCATTTTGAGTCGCATTACGCTTATCATACGGCATATACAGACGGGACGTGACCTTGAAACGTAGCGCCATGTAAGGGGAATATGAAGCATCAGGATTAATGACACCGGGTTCACATCATGAAAGATCCCTTTAAGCGGACGTGAACTTGGTGACAGCTTTGGTGCCTGGCCAGGTCGCCAGGCAGCACAAGGCGCACTGCCATCTGGATTTCGCGGGAGGTCACGGTCGGCTTCTTGTTGTAACGGCTGAGCTTCGGTTGCGACCTTCTCGAAAAGATCGCTTATGAAGGTGTTCAAGATGGACATGGCCTTGGAGCCAGTGTTGGGATGCACCTGCTTCAACACCTTGTAGCTGTACAGCTTGTAAGCCTCGCTCTTGGCCACATTGGCCTTCTTTTCATCTTTCTTAGCCTTTCCGTCCTCGCCAGCACAGAAAGCTCCTTGGCCGCCTTCTTCGCCGGTGCCTTCTTTTCCTTCTTCTTTGGGGCCTTATCAGCCTTGGGCTTAGCCTCCGCTTCGGACTCAGTGCCCTCTACCTTCTCGGGCTTTTCCTCCTTCACGTTTTTTGGGGCCCTTTATTTAATGTGATAATAGGTTAGATGGTATTATTGAGTTACATTATGTAATTCTCCTCGCCAAGCGGTTTATTGTAGTGGATCAAAGGAAGGTCGTTGCCCCGGTGATCCCAACTTGCTCGGCCAACTGTTCTGGTGGTCGTTGCAGTAACTACAACGGTCGCCTGGTCGACATAAAAAGCCGAAACCCTCTACAATATCAAGAGATATACAGCTTCTCCTGACATCTCCTTTCAAGACATTGCACGCTTACAGAACATGGCAGGCCGTGGTAAGGGCAAGACCGCTGGCAAGAAGGCTGTGAGCCGCAGCGCCAAGGCTGGCCTGCAGTTTCCCGTTGGCCGTATTGCTCGCTACCTAAAGAAGGGCAAGTATGCTGAGCGCATCGGCGCTGGTGCGCCTGTCTACCTGGCCGCGGTGCTGGAGTACCTGACTGCAGAGGTGCTGGAACTGGCTGGCAACGCGGCTCGCGACAACAAAAAGAACCGCATCGTCCCGCGTCACATCCAGCTGGCCATCCGCAACGACGAGGAACTGGGCAAGCTGCTGGGCGACGTGACCATCGCTTCTGGCGGTGTGCTGCCCAACATTCACGCTGTGCTGCTACCCAAGAAGTCCAAGGGCGGCAAGGGCGAGGAGGCGGCCTAAGCAGCAAAGGCGACGTCGACATAGAACGGGGCACGTGCCCAGCTCTGATCAATGCAATTCAACACCCGGTGTTTTTCAACACCACCTATTCAATACATCCTGGCTACCGTGTAGTGAAGCAAATTACAATTGATTCGGAGATTTATTGGAGTATGAGATCAATACCGCGCCGCCACAACTCAATAATGCAGTCGTACAACATCCCGCATTATTACCACGACAGATGCATCATGGAGTACAGAGTAACTAATAACTTCTTTTAGCCCAGTCCTCGCCCAAAAAACTCTTCATCCGTGGCATCATCCGAGTCCATGGTCTTCAATGATGCACAGACAGTGCTCTTGTCCACCCCAGCGGCCTGTCCTTACAAGCATTACTCGGTTTGGACACCCAGTTGCGAAAAACGACATACAAAACCCAGCGCTGCCCCGCGCATCCCAAATTGAGTTTAGGAAGAACATATAGAAAGATCATCCCATCAGTCCTAATGCATTACGCTAACCCCAAGCCATACCATGACAACAGGGACCCTAGCACATGCCGTATCAGGTATGGCTATTGACGTTGAGCTCGCTTCAGCTGACATGGACAGGACTGTTCGAATACTTCAATATCGTGTGCAGCAAATGGTTACTACCTCTTCCCCAGCTGCGCTTCGCAACGCCTTCATCCATGCCACAGCATCAAGTACACTCACCCAGCCGCGCGACATGAAGCGAGCGCACCTACCGCGAACTATCCAAAGGCGATGAAAGCAATCAACAAGGCGCCAAGAATTCCGCTTGGCTATCGTGGGGGATGTCCGTTAGTACAGATAATGGTTCCTGGACGGGCTCGCGCAAGCATCCAGCAAGGTTAATGGCACGGGACACCCGAACCATCGTAACATCGCTGATTAGCTGCCGACAGGGAGTCCCCTTGGACCCCTTAATTCCTTCAATTATTCCATCTTCCCCTGCTTGTCCAGCACACTATTAATAAACAAATACACGCGCATAGGAGAGGGAATGTCAAAGACAACTACTAGTAGTGCTATTAATACTGCTGCTACTATCAGCAGGGCACTTCAACAACCGTCGAGCCATGTGACCTTGACAGAATGACGCCAGAGAGAGCTGCAACGGCAGGTCGTACATCAACAGCAAAGAAAGGCACATGCAACAACCGTACTCGTGCTACGGCCACATAAGGAAACAAGCAAATCGCAAAAGATGCATGATGCCGATGTCTTCCCGCCGATTATTCTGCACAAAGAAAAATGAGACCGCGCTCACTGCCAACATGAGGCCATTTATACTTTTCTAGCTTTCATAGTGCAGTCGTCAAAGCTATAAACGTGTCATGTTCAATGTAAAGCTATAAACGTGCTATAATGCTTTTTCCTTCGGAGGCACCCGCTCAAAGGAAACCTCAGTAACTTGACTCACTGTTCAGCAACTATGCACACACAAAGCAGTTAAAACCGTCGCTCACTAACCAACAACCAATCTATTAACCAAAAAACGATAATCCATTAAAAGCTACAATGCGACAATGAATAAACAATTGCCCACTCCGAACCAACCAACTGCTTCTTCCCTCTTCCATCCATACATCATCCCGCGCAGGATACAGCGACGAGACCCCAACGAGCGCGGATGGTTGCCACTGCTGCTGATGTGAACCTGGGCCCCGGCCCCTGCCAGCTGCCACCCATCCCACTCACAGTGACCTCTCCTCGAGGTAATGGATACCTCCCCAGCGCCCTCGCCTCTTTCCCCCCCCCCTTTACACACCACTCTCTCTCACACACACTCATGAGGCCGCCACCCTCCACCGTATAGAGGCATCTTCATCTTAATGCCAAACAATCTCCGGCCAGCCCAGCTCCACCTCCGCACCCCGTTGCGCAGACCCAGCCGCCGCCGCCGCCGATGACGCCGTCGACGCACACGAACGGCGGCCCAGAAATGATCGGGTGTTCAAAGCCCGTTCCTTCTCCATCGGTGCCGGCACCGGTGCCTTGCCGCCCTCTGCGACGCGAGGACCCGCCGCCAGCAGTCGCTGCCGTACCCACTCCGCCCCCAGCGGTCCCTCTGTGCTCTCCACTTGCGACACCATGCCCATGCAACGCACGATAAGCATCCGGCGCAATCGCGGCGCTGTCATGCAAAGCTGCAGCAGCGCGCGCTTGCCGCTGGGACGCCCCTCGCCGTCGCCATCGTAGCTGCTGGCGCAGCTGACCCGCGCGACGCCGACGCTTCCGCGCGCGAAGCCTATGCTGGTGCTGGGGTGGACGCCGGCAGTGCCGCCGCGGCGAACGCGGCAGGGCGTGCAGCGCGACAGCTCCAGGTACTCGAGCTCGGGCAAGTTTGCGAGGTACGGCAGTGCGTCCACTTCTAACTCCCCAGAGGCCAGCGTGAGACGCTGAGGAGGAGTCCGGAGATGAGGGTTCCCGAGTAGACGAGAAAAGTGTGTGTGCGAGGGGGGGAAAGACGAACCACGAGAGTGGGGTGGGGTGGGGGCAGCGAAGAGAACAGATGAACCACATAATCATAATATGATTATAAAGTTAATGGCCATGGATACTGCGTTGCATTCTTGTTTTCTAAGGCGTGCATGTGCTCGAGATTATGACAGGGGCCACCACGGCGAGGTTTTCGAAGAAGAGGTTTCTCTAGGGCCGAACCCTAAGCCCCCGCAAGGCCACTTGGTAACCCACCGCAACCCCATCCAGGTAGTATAAACGCATACGGCACGCAGTGCGCCGTACCTGCAACGTAGACAGCTCCGAAACGGCCTCCACGTCACCCGCTCGCATGCCAATGCCGTACAGCTCAAGGGACACAAGTCCTAGCGGCCGCATTTCCGAAATCCAGACCGCATGGCCCACCAAGGGCGCCCGCAACGGCCATGACGGGGGATGACCCTCCACATTGCCGCCCTCCGCCGCTGGCCCTGCCGCCGTCACTGCCGGCCCTGCCGCTGCCTCCCGCAGCGCCTCCAGGGCCCCCGCTGGCGCAAGCAGCTGCTGCGGGGTCTTCTCCCCCAGGGTAGTAGGTGGGCACAAGCTGCCCTGTGCATTGTGAATGGTGAGCTCGCGTGTGACCGCGTGGCCAAAAGCTGGTTCCGCGTCAATGTCCAAGCCGACATCCCGCTTTCCCCCGACGCAGAAGCCGCCACCACCGCCGCCGCTGGATCCGGCGAACCCTTTGGCGCCGACGCCGACGCCGGTGCCACGGAGGCGAGTTGAAGTGGAAAGCGCGCTCGTGGCGAAGGAAGACGCAAAGCCGCTGCTGACGCCGCCGCGGAAGGAGGTCGAGGACAACAGGGCAGGAGTGGCAGCGGCGGCGGCGGAAAAAGGGACGCTGCCGGAGGCCCAGGTTGACGATGCAACACTGCTCGTACCACCACCGTTGCACGATGTAACGCTTCCTCGAGTGCCGCAGGAAGGAACTGCCATGCCACAGACAGGCGGCGGTGGCGCGGCGTCAGCTCCACCGCCAACGAAGCCACCAAGGCTATGTCCATAGCTTGAAGGAGCAGCACCAGCACCTCCATACACTGTCGACAGTGCGGACAGTGGCCAGGGCGGCGCCAGGAGCCGGATGGCCTCCGCCAGCGCCTCTGCCGATGCCGGCAGCATAGTGGATCGCATAATGCCGTCAGAGCCGCGGCTAAAGCCCTACGCAGTGGGTGACGTGGCGTGGCATTTAGTGGGGGGAAGAGAGAGAGAGAGAGGGAAAGGTCGGAACGGGCATTTGCTGGTGGGATCAAGGACGGTTGGTTAGTTACTTGGTTCCCAACGAACCCAACAGACCTGAAGAGCGTCAAATTCCACGTCAAGCATGTCGATCTCAATCCCAGGCACTACCACCGCCATCCTGGTACCGCCGGCCCCACCGCTACCACCTGCCGCCGCGGCCGACGCAGCAGCAGCGGCAGCGGCCCGCGACTCCACTGTTCGCTGTATCGATCGCATCATGCGCAGCGTCGGCCGGCTACGCACAATCCGAAGCGCAGTCAGTGCCGGTGGCAACGGCAGCACTTCCGGTCCTGCTGAGGCGGCGCCGGCGGGAATGCCGGCACTGGCGCCGTCGATCGCCGAGGCCGACCCGACCGACCCAAGGGTCAAGTCCATGAGCTGAGGTACAGCACGCGTGATCGCTGCAAGGTCCGCCACCGCTGGGGCAGCGGCGTCCGGCAGCTCCAGCCGGCGCAGGCCGCGCATGGCGGCGATTACCGTCAGCAGCGGCGTCGCGGATTGAAGTCCGCTAATGGCCAGGCGCTTAAGGCCGGTCAGATTATAAAGCGCTGTCGCGAGCTGCTGTACAGATGGCGCCGCCGCGACGACGGCTGCACGCTCCGCCGCGGCCTTGGACGATGCGCCGGACATGGGCCGGCTGACGCCACCACGGCCGCCAATGTCGTGACTTGTACGGCGACACATGTTGAATGTGCAGCCACGGAGCTCCAAAGAATGCAGGTGGTGCAGGCCGCCAATCGATTTGACGATGCCGGCGGCCGTCACGGCGGCGGCGAGGGGTGAGACGGAGGCAACAGCGCCCGTCGCCACTACGGCGTTGCAAGAGCCGGCACCAGCGTGGGAATGGGGCCCAGCACTCGAGGGCAGCAGCTGGTGAAGCGACACGGTGAGGTGACTGAGGTGGCTGCATGTGTGAAACAGCGTGGACATCCGCTTGGGCCAGCCGACGCAGCCCCACAGCTCCAGGCGCATCAGCCGAGGCGCAGCCGTAGCAACCAGCATCTCCAGGGCGACCGCCGCGGGCTGCCGTGTTAAATCGTACCCGTACAGGTTGAGCCGCAGCGGCAGCGCCGGTGGCGGCGGTGTAACGGTCGTAAGCGTTCGCGGCGTGGGCGTGCTGCTAATGGGCAGCGGGGCAGATGTAGCGGCGATGCCACCGCCGCCGCCACCGGCGGAGGACGCATAGGAGGTGGCTGCTAGCAGAGGCACTGACGGCGCCTTGATGGGTGGCGGTTGAGGCAGTGGTTGCGGCGGTGCGTCCGCAGGCGCTACTGCTAGGAGCATTTGCAGCGCTCGGGACATCTGAGACGTCAGGGGGACTCCGCATAGATGCACCACTGCCAGCTCCTTAGATGCGTCTGCGTCCGCTATGGCCTGGACAACCGCGAGCCTGTGGGTAACGTCGATGGCGGGTCCCGCAGGGTAACGAATGAAAAAGGAGTTTGTTGTCGAGGCTTTGTGCTGTCCCCACGAATGCTGTGCGACAGGTGCCCGGGGCTCTCAGGTTTGCTTTAACAGCGCATCAGCTGAAAATAGGTCTACGAGCCCGGCACAGGACACACGCTGCGGCTGCTGCCAAGGGCGACAACGTGGTGTGCTTTTTGGCAGGTCCCGGTGCCGCATAGGGATTGCCGCGCAAGCGAACGAGTACTCAGCAGCTGCAGAAAGCGGAGACGTGTAAGGGGAGGAGCGAGCGCACAATGCCAGAGGGTTGCTCGGGCTTGGGATGACACACGCGATAACAAAGGTCAGGTTAGGATGCAGCGCTGCTGCCGGCAGCAGCGCCCGCATAACGTAAGTCAATCCATACAATATATCTATTGTGGTATAATACAGGTCTTATCATACAGTACCGCTTTAGAAAAATATGTTCCTTCGCGCGCGCGCCTGCACGCATACTAGGCCGTCAGGTACGAAGGTACGCTCACGCACCCTTCCTCGTGCCGTCGCCGTTCATGCCCTTGCGTAAGGGATAAAAGAAGTAGATGCGGTTGACATCCGCGCTCTGTGAAACCTTTGAGAGCTTTTGCGACTTCGTGGACTGTCGCGCGGCATAGCGGCAGTGGATAGCGCGGCAATCTGCCTCTCGGAACACCCCAAAAGACGGTGGAGTCGTCACAGATGCACAATTGCGTCACCAGCATATCATGAACGCTCTGGCTTTTTCGACAGCATGCCCTGAGAGCAAGGCGTTCTGGTCCGGCGAGATACGACCATAAAATCGGGACAAGGTCAAGAAGTCCAACTTGACCTTCAACAATTTCGTTGGTAGGAATTCCATGTATCTTTTCCTTTGTGCGTTGCGCAGCAGCCTTTGCTCTGCACTTGACAGGCGGCGGTGCAGAGGAAAAGCAAAAGAGAAGCTTATCCCTCCAAGTTGTTCGTGACATTGCAATGTCTTCTAGTAAGGAATATCCTACCTATCTTGTAAGAACTATACTGTTTTATGGAGACGCAGGCGCCTCAAATCAATGGGCAAATCGTGCGATACGGAAACGGCGCGCAGATGGCCGAGCTGCCGCGAGCCGTACTCGACGAGTCAGCCATGTTCCTTGGCAACGTGATAACCGGCACAAACCCATAAAATTATACTGTACTACGGCGCCATTCGATGAGGCAAGCGTAACTCCTGTTCTGATGAGCCACCGATAAGTCATCGCTGCGTTGACCGCAATCTGCAACTGTTAAAAAATTGTAATTAGGTTGACGTCGTGCGCCGGCTGCCGCGATACGGCTATCCTTGTTTTGCTGCATTATCTTAGGTGTTGAGCACGTTCTGCAACCAGTTTCTCCCGCTGCGGTGTTGAGCAACCGACGCAGCCTCGCCTTCTATCTTAAGAATCGGTCACAAGATTTGAAGGGGTAAACGCAGATTTGGATTGCGGTCGTGGAAAAAGGATGCCGGACGTTCCTTTCAGGCCACTCCAGTATGTGATCCTCATGGACTGTACGTAGCCAATCCAGTGAGGCTGGCAGTCAGCTGTGGGTCACTGTTGATTAAGCACATGTTTTGTGTACCGCAGCTGAGCCAGGCTAAGTACGGATTTCAGGTCCTAGCCCTTGTTCACGTAGTTGGCCAAGTCGTTCCGTTTGCGATATACACGTGTGATGCGTATTACTATGACTTGAGTACGTATAATAAATGTCAGACGTGATACCGAGGAGCGAGGACAAAGAGGATCGCACCGTACGCGACGACTGAGAATATAGGAACCCCGTTGATCAGGCAAAGACAACTGCCTGTACACACAACTGCCCGTATAATATTAGCTTCATCATAACAATTATCTAGATAATGAGGCAGCTGGGCTCGCGACAGGTTCGCCACTATGCGGAAATGACCAAAGGGCGCACAACTCCCAGCTCAAGCATCATTGGTATACCGCGCTCACATTTGGCACCTACGGAAATGGTTCGGGCCTCTGGGGCTGACCTCCTCTGGCACCGCGGACATCCGCGACTACAGGCCTTGCAGGGTGGTCAAGGCAACACCGGCAGCCGCGAGCAGCTGACACGGAGGACAATCCTCCTGCACTCTTCTGCTCTACCCGCGTTCCTTCTGAGCCTGACAATTGGGTCAGGTGGGGGTTCGCATTGCACGTCGTTCATTTCGCCACATCAATCCGGCACTGCACCCTAGGCCGCGAATCCCATCCGCAAAGTCGCACTGTACTTGCGGATTTTTTATGTGAGGTCGCTGTGTCATGCCGGGAGACGCAACATGCATACAAAAGCAGTAGTTTTTGTGATGAAAGCCGCTTCCCTCCGGGTGCTCAAGGGCGCCCTTGATACTGAAGGGTTCGGGTAGGCAACTGAAATTTACCCAGCTGTCCATACATACGCACATACATACATGCACACATACATACGTGCATGCGCATGGTATAGCCGAAAGCGCTGCGTTCTGCCCCCGTCATCATCGTCCCCAAGCCCGCCCTTACCCCTCGCCTTCCTTAGGCCCTGCCCTGCTGATGTGTGTGGGACAGGGGGGCCGTATCTTCACCCGTGGCCGCTACCTGGCGAAACCCTGCCATCCCCGGTATTTCGGGGCACCCTCATCTAGTCACCCTTCTCAGTGGATCGCTCACGTTTGGCACCCACCACCGGCCTCCAACGGAATCTGCCGGATCGACGGCGGCCCAACTCCATTCCTGGTCGGCTCGCAAGTCAACTTTATCCCAGGTCACCACCGTCCAACAACTAGGGGCATTTTACCTTCCAACATCGGAAGGATTATCGACCTTGATAGGTCTCGATCCCGGGACTGCTCTCGATCCCGGGACAGGTCTCGATCCCGGGACTGCTCTCGATCCCGGGACAGGTCTCGATCCCGGGACTGCTCTCAATCCCTGCTGTTCTCCCCATTGACCCCTTCTTTCCCCCTTCCCCCGCCGCATCCTTTTCCCTACAATATTCGTTCGATACCTCGCAGATGACCCCACAACGCTTCTTAACAGCGTTCTAGCGGGCTACGGACTGCCCAAGCTGCCTGGATCTACTGGATTCAAAGTATTGGTGAGCTGCCGTGCGTCAGTGCCTCGCGGGCGTTTAAACAGTCCAGGAGAAAAGAAATCTAGATAATAAATAATAACGAAAACAATCTTCCGACTTTCACCTCGTTTACCCTCCTCAACCACATTGAACACATCTCCATCTTTTAAGGATTGGTCCCCAAAAACACACACACACAGACACACAGACACACAGACAGACAAGTAGATGGACAGACAGACAGACATGCTGCTCTGAACGTTGACAATTATCCCAAATCTTTGTTCCCATTTTGTCCTCCTGGGAAGGATGACTTCGAGTTGGACTTCACGCTGGAGTACCCGCGGTCTTGGGTGGTACGACCCAATACCCTGAGGCAGGGGGTGTACATATCAGGTCAGTGTACGGAAATGCGGGAAAATCGTGTTTGGTCATGCACCAGGCGACATCCAGACCGCCAACTGCTGGAGCTGGAATGTAGAGCGGGAAGAGGGGATTTTGCACACCTTTACACTGGTCTCAATCGTCCGAATTCGAAAACTATCAGCGTCCTAAGCGATAAAGCCATCGAATCATAGTTCCGGAAGTAAAAAATCTCGTGAGGAGGTTTTGGCGGAACAGGGCTCCTCGCTTTTTGAATTAGCGCCTTGTCAGGAGCTCCCCCCTGTAATAGCCAATCGCCCGGGGTCCTATCCCCCTCTGATATTGTCACGCACTTCTTCTGCTATTGCTATTGCTACTGCCACTGCTACTGCTTCTGGGTTCCCTGCTACTGACCGATGTTTACGTGTACCTCCGCTGTTGTTGCAGCTACGGCTGATGTTGCTGTCTAAACCTTTTTCCCCTTTCCCTCCCTGCTCTCTGATTTGCTCATCCCCGCCAAAGACTTCAACACCGCTGACAAGCTGACTGTGGAGGTGCTGCCGCTGGCTGCCACCGGCAGCAGCGGTGACCTGGTCGCGGCGGCAGTGGCCGCGGCGGTGGTGCCCGGAGCCGGGTTGGGTCAGCAGGTGGGGCCACAGCCACTGCGACTGCGGCATCGGGGGCAGGGTGGGGCCTAAACAAGGGAAGTGTGTCAGACAGACGAACAGGCGGACGGACGGACAGACTGGGCAAGGGTGGTTAATGTTCCTAGCTAGCAGGGAGAGAAAGAGAAATAGAGAAGGAGGGAGAGAGAGCGGTGCAGACGGGTATGTGCTGGGTCTAGTGCGTCTGAATTGAGCTGGCACAAGTCAGGATTGAGCCAGATCTGGATCCGGATCCGGCAGTCTTGAGACTCGTTTTCGTTCGATTGCCGGTTCAGGTTTTGGCCCCCCCATCCACATACGAACGTACACAGACAACCACATACATACATACCCACACGCACACCCCACATGCATCAGGATGACAAGCTGCTGCTTCCGCCGGCCAGTCGAGTCAAGAGCCGTACAGAGCTGGTGGATGGAAAGGTGCGGGATAAGGAAAGTGGGGTTTGGGAGGGGGAGGAGGGAGGGAGGAGGTCAGTCCCTGCTCATACTTGGATATGCAGCCCTGATCGCACATCCCTTCCGTCGTGTAGCTGCTTTCTTCCCCTTATGCTCCTCCTTATTTCCCTCCTGCTGCTGCTACTGCTGCTGCTGCTTGTGCTACTACTGCTGCTGCTACTATTACTACTGCTGCTACTGCTGCTGCGACTGCTGCTGCTACTGCTGCTGCTTGTGCTACTACTGCTGCTGCTGCTACTACTGCTGCTACTACTACTGCTGCCGCGGTTAATGCCCCTCTCCATCCCCCCTTCCCCATCACCTTCACTCGCTCGTGGCTCGTCTTCACCCCCTTTCCCCCTCCCCCTCCACCCTTAGGAGTACACGTACTTGGAGTTCCCCTCGGAGACGGTCACCCGCAGTGGCTACCAGGTCCGGAGGAGGAACTTCGCCGCGGCGGTGGTAAAGGGGGGGAGGCTCTACACGCTTAACGCTAGGTAAGTGCGACCGCACACACACCGCTCACGCATTCTCATTCCTCTCCAGACAGACAGATCGACAGACAGATCGACAAACAGACAGACACACGCCGTCTTCAGTGGATTAGTCCACCCGCTGCTGCAGTTTTGTTTAACCCGCGTCTCCCCTTACATCTCCTCCCGGCCAGCGCTCACTGGTCAGTTCATGGTCTGGCATCTGCAAATAACTTCTCTACTACTTTCCCGCGGCCCCCAAAACCCCCCACGCCCTTATCCCTGCTTTCACCCTTTTCTCCCCCCCCCCGGCAACCCCCGCCCCACCCACCCCCTCCAGCGCCCGCTCCGACCAGTTCAACAAGGAGAAGGAGGCCCTTCTGCGGCATGTGGTGGAGTCTTTCAGAGTGAGATAAACACAGTACGGAGCATTACACACACCGCCGGATACGTCTAAATCAGCCGGTACATTCGCCGGTATGGCAGCAGTAGTACGGCACCGTCACCAGTACGGAGCAAGAGGCGGTTCCTTTATTCTTAGTAAACCCCTACAGCAGTGGGGGATGGGGGGAAAGGGGCGGAGGAGATGCCCGGCACAGGACCCACCCGCCCCGAAGTAGGGGGGTGATGGAGGTCTGTCCTTTTTTCTGCTCGCTTGCTAGGGGGCTAAGGATTGTCAGGGATGTGCGTGCTCCTGTGCTGTGTGTATGTGTTGTGTGTGGCATCATACCTGACCTGTAGCAGCGAACATGGCCTAACGTGCGGGCGCATGTGTGCATGCAAGTGCGTATGCATGCATGTGTGTGCGTGTATATGGAATAAGGCGTGCAGTCCTGGAGTTTGGACGGACTTGAAGACGTTTCCCCCCTCCCGGTGGTTGGGTGGGTGCTGCGTCAGCCTCTGGGGTTCGGGTATGGCCGGCCGCGTTACCTGCCGTACACTGTGTGATGTGGCTCTCCCACGAGAAGAAACTTTTGTGCTTTCTTCAATTCACTAGTGCTGCTTGGATTCCCTTTGTTTGCTTGTGCGCGTTGGCGACCGGATTTAGTTTATCGACAGGAGGAAAGAGCTAAGCAAGGGCGCACCCAGGACACCAAGTTGGGCTCCCAGGGCGGCGGTTGTGCGGTAGTTTGGTTAGTTAAGGGGGCTTATGGGAGCGGGAACTTGGAAAAGCAACCCCTTCACAATGGCGCGGACACGGCCGGACCAGATAGAGTTTGCACGGCAGTGCGTAGGGTGCTGTTTTTCCCTTCAATGACGCTACGTGTCAGATTTTCTCTTTTTTTCAGGCTGCAGCAATAGGTCCATACCGCGATTGTTGTCCTCTTAACTGGTCGCCTCGGGGCGTTTCAAAGTGGGGGCCCCTTGTTGTAGGGGAGGAAAGAGCGCGGGAAAGAGTTAGATAACTGCGGGGTCGGGTCTGCGTGCGTGAGGACTGGGGCCCGTTGCTGGCGCAGGGTGACAGACAGGGCGTTGCCGTTGTCCTTGGTTGTTTGGGAGTGGCGGAAACGAAGCAAGTCCAGGGCGGTTTAAACTGGTTAGGCTGAGAGGGCTGTGGGACCCCCTTCTGCCTGTTGCCTCAGCGGTTTCGGCATGGAAGCTTTGTGTTGTAAAGCTGTAACTAAATATTCAGTGGCAATAAAGTTCTCGGTGTCTTCAATAGCAGAGCTATGTGCTTTCTGTGCTAAGACTCGTGTCCTTTAGGATTCATGGCTTTGAAACCTGTCGTACAACTGCGGTTGTGGCTTGCTTGCGTTGCACTGCCACAGCGTCCCGAGAGAGTAAGTCTCGTCCGTACTTTATGCGACGCGAATTGGGTGTTTCACATTTTAGGTACTCTTCTCCGTTTGGCAAGGCTTTGTCACAGCAGTATTGAAAGCAAAGCATCGACATTCGTTTCCGCCCTATTTAAAACATATTTTTCGGCTATATTAGAGTTGCAGATATGCAATTTGCTTTTCGTGGGATACCGTCGCAGCTCGCTGTGCCACAGAGGCGGCCGACTCGATGCTGCGCGGCGGGCGTAGAGGTACCAGCACCAACAGGCGATAAGCGTCAGCAACCGCTCGGCAAAAAAGTCTCCCTCGTTTCTTTAGGCTGCCCGAAGAATGTTGTTGACGGTAAGAGTTTGAAACATACGACCATGACTGATAGTCGGGGCTGCACATACTTTAATCTTCGACATCTTTGCTGTGGAGTGATCAAACAAGCATCTGGGCTTCTTTTTATCCCCCCTCTTCACCTCACCTAGTCCTGCCTCACGCACAACCCTCACGTCCATCCCCTTCCTTCGTTTTTTACTTTCCTCTTGTCCACGCGCCCATATCCTCGCACCCACGCTACCCATCACTCTCATGCCCGTCCTTTACACCCTTTCCCCCTATCCTAACAACTACTACCTTCGCCATCAGGTGAGGTGCTGCTGGGTGACCTCACTCGCGCGGGTTTCTCCGTCACTGATGACCACGAGCAGTCCGACGCCATCATCGTCAACACGTGTGCCTTCGTGGAGGATGCCAAGAGCGAGTCTCTGGAGGTGAGCAAAGGGGGAAAGTGAGGAAGGGAAGAGAGGGAAGGAAGGGAGGGAGGGAGAGCATTCTTCTCAATTTCATTTCGCAACCACATCTCGCCTCCTTCAAACCACTCCAAAACCATTTCAAACCACTCCCAACAATGGCAAGCTTCGTTTCTATCTCCCAGGCTATTGTCGAGGCCGCCTCCCTAAACGAGGACGGCAAGCGGCGCAAGGTGGTCATCACCGGCTGTCTGGCGCAGCGGTACTCGGATCAGGTGCGAGTGGGGGGCAAAAGAGGCAAAGACGGGTTTGTGTGTGCGTGTGTTTTGGCGGGGATGGAAGTGCCATCTGGTGTGAGGTGAGGTGATCTGAGCGCGCCTGCCCTGAAGCATACTTCCCAAACAAGATCCACAGCATTTTTCCAGGGAAAATCCAAATTAACCCAAAATCTGGATCCGGTTTTCCGCAGCTAGCTAGCGATCTTCCGGAGGCGGATCTGGTGGTGGGTTTCCAGAAGTACGGCAACCTGGCGGCCTCCCTGCAGCGGAGCATGGGGCTGGAGCCAACGCGGGAGGCACTGGAGCTGGCGACGGCGGCGGAGGCGCAGCAGCAGTCGCAGGAGGAGGGCGTGACGTCAGCGGATGCGGGGGCACGCGGCGAGGTGGCGGAGGCGGGCACGTCGGGACAGCGGGTGCAGGTGGGCTGTGGTGTTGTATGGTGTGGATGTGTCTTGACGTTACGTTTGTGTCTCTGTGTGTATGTACGTGTGTATTGTTAAATATGACCTTCGGAGCCGGTGGTACACAAATGACTTCACCGAACTTGTGCGTATGTATGTATGTATACGTGTGTGTGGGGTGGGGATGGGGTTCCAAATCCCGAGGTTGGCGGTGATGGTGGGCAGGTTGGGGGAAAGCGGATGATGATGATGGCGATGGGGGAAGGTATAGGGCACACGTGTGTGTGTGTGTGTGTTTTGGTGGGGTCTTAGGGTTTCAACCACCACCCATCTCCCCCCCTCTTCCCCCCCTAGGTGGGAGCCTCCACTGTTCCCTTCCGCCCCGAATGGGACCGCTACCGACTGACCCCCCGGCACAGCGCCTATCTGCGGGTGGCGGAGGGGTGCAACCACGCATGCACGTTTTGCGCCATCCCGGGATTCAGGTACGGCACGATACGGCAACGGGGCGAGGGCGCGGTAGCGGGCCGGGGGAGTTTGGATGTGCGGAGAGATGGTCGTCGGCGAGTGGGACGCGGAAGGAGAGGCGCCGAAACCAGGCTGTGTGGTGGTCCCTGACCTGTGGGGGCCTGCAACGTGCGACTGTGTGGTGTCGAAGATGTGTTGTTCAAGCTACGTCTACAGCTACATTGAAATGTCCTAACACGTCGCTGCTGGCTACGGAGCTGGAATCGGTAATCGGTAAGGGTTATTCCCGTGTACCACCATCAGCATTTCCCTCATCGCGGCTCCGAAGACCATAAAAACACACACATACATACATACATACATACATACATACATACATACATACATACATACATACATACATACCCGTTCGGGTCAAAGACCTTCCGATGGTGGAAGGCATTGCGCCCCTAGTTGATGGACGGTGATGACCTGGGATAAAGTTAACCCGCGAGCCGACCAGGAATGGAGTTGGGCCGCTGTCGACCCGGCAGATTCCGTTGGATGCTGGTGGTGGGTGCGGAACCCGAGCGATCCACTGAGAAGTTGACTAGGGTGACTGGATGAGGGTGCCCCGAAATACCGGGGAAGGCAGGGTTTCGCAGGGTAGCTGCCACGGGCGAAGATACACCCCCCTGTTTCACACATCATACATACATGCACGCGTACATACGTACATACGTACACGCGGCTGCAGGGGCAAGTTCCGGAGCAAGCCCTGGCAGGCCGTGTTGGATGAGGCGAGGCACCTGGTGGCCAACGGAGTGAAGGAGCTCAACCTGATTGCGGAGGATACAAACCAGTACGGCATGGATAGGTACGGCATTGTACGGACATGACTGCTGCCGTACCTCGTTGACACTTGTTGTATATATACGTGTGCGGGAATGGACATGAAGAGTGTGTAAGAGCTACCAACGAGATGGCTACTCGATTGCGCGTGCTGTTTCATGTATGTATGTATGTCGACCTATCGGGTTTGGTAATGGTGCTATCCCTGGACACCAACAAGTCCGATTTGTCGTCTCCGCTGCGGTCCTACCTCTCTGTGCTTCGCTTATGGGTCTTAGACATGTTGTACCTTGTACGGCACAGGCGTGACGGTCGAGATCTGGCGCAACTGCTTCGGGAGCTGTCGCAGTTGGAGGGCCTGCACTGGATCCGGATCCTATATGCCTACCCGTCGTATTTCAACGACGCGCTGATTGACGAAATTGCAACCAACCCCAAGGCGCGTGTGTGTGTTGTGTGTGTACATACGTACGTGTATGTACTTATGTATGTATGTGTGTGTGTTTCTCCGTGCATACACATATGTATACGACCCCGCCGTTTCAAAGCCCCTTGACAGTCACCCCCTTTCTCCGACCCATGGGTCGTTCTTGGCGCCGGGGCGTTGCCTGTCTAAATATACTTGTGTGTTGCGTTCCCATGTCTGTCCGTATCTCTCCGGTCGAGTCCGCGGCTCTCTTGCATTAGCTCCCATATCTCCCCTTTCTCCCCGTCCCATCCGTTAAATGTCCACAGTTGATTTTTTACCTTTTGAAAAATTCCACACATACATACACGTAGCGCAGTGCACGGCCAGCTGGCCAGTCCACTGTAACAACCAAACACACACACATACATATGTGTGGGATGCACGATTGGAGACACACACACACACACACACGCACGTCCCCCTACTAGCCTCCCCCCTCCCTGTGGTCCTCCACCCACCCCTTCCCCTCGCTCCCCCTTATCTTCAGGTGTGCAAGTACCTGGACATGCCCCTGCAGCACATCTCCAACCTGACCCTCCTGGCCATGAACCGGCCACCCCGGGAGCACACCCTCAAGCTGCTGACCACACTGCGCACCCGCATACCCTCCCTGGCGCTGAGGACCACCTTCATATCGGGATTCCCCGGGGAGACGGACCAGCAGCACCGGGAGCTGGTGGAATTTGTGAAGACGTTCAAGTGAGGAGGGGGGAATGGGAAGGGGGAGGGGAAGGGGAGGGGAAGGGGGAGGGGAAGGGGAAGGGGAAGGGGAAGGGGGAGGGGGAGGGGGAGGAGGGAGGGAGGGAGGGAGGGGGAAATTCAGCGCGAAATGCGAACATTAACTCCGACTTTGGGAGGTCCCAGGGTTCCGGAGCGTGCCGTAGGGCACACATGGCCGCACAACGATGGTTGTACGGCCTAAGGACTACGGCTGTACATCCTAACGTGTGTGTACGTTTCGCGTACAACTTGTACGTTTTTAGACCGCGTATACAATTCTTTAAACGTATTATGCGTGTATAAATGATTATACGCGTATAATACGTGTCGTATAAACGTACACGGCCACCCTACTCACAAGCCCAACAACTCGTGCGTCCTCTGGGCCTCCCCTTCCCCTCTTTCCCTCCCCCCCCCGGGTCGCAGGTTCGAGCGGATGGGTTGTTTCGCGTTCAGCGAGGAGGACGGCACTCCGGCCGCCTCGCTGCCTGACCAGGTGCCCCAGCGGGTGCGGGAGAGGCGGCGGGACGAGCTGATCAGCCTGCAGCAGCGCATCGGGGAGGAGTGGGCGGAAGGGCTGGTGGGCCGAGAAGTGGAGGTGCTGGTGGAGGGGTAGGTGCTGTCTTGGGGAGTGTGTGTGGGGGAGGAGGGAGTATGTCGGTGTCTGTGTATTGTCCTGTGTGTGCTGTTGTGTGGTGGCGCGCGTTTCCAAATTAGGACCGAATTGCGTTTTTCTCGGTTTTCATTTCTTATCAGGTCCCCTCCTTCCCCCTCCCCCTCCCCCTCCTCCTCCTCCCTGCCCCTCCTTCCCCCTGCTCCTCATCCTCATCCTGGCCCTCCCTCGCCAGCGTCGACATTTTTATTTTGTTGACTCTGGCACACATTACCCTCCTTCGCCTCCCTGCCCCCCTGCTTTCCCACCCAGCCACCCCTCCCGCCCCCGCCTCACCCTCCCGCCGGACGCCGGTAGTCCATTTTCCGTTTCCTTGCATATGATTCCCCACCTCACCCTCCCTGCCGCTTTCCTCCTCAGCTACAACGATGACGACTGGCTGATCGGTCGTACTCAGTGGGATGCCCCTGACGTGGACCCGCTGGTGTTCTTGACGGACTCGGAGGACCCCCATGTGGCCAAACTGGAGGTGAGGGGGGGGGAGGAAAAAGGGATGGGTGGGTGGGGTAAGACGAACGGACCACTGGCGAATGAAGCATGTACCGGAGATAGACGGAAATAGTCCAGGAGGAGAAGACAAATGCTGCATCAGGATTATTTACTAGCGACCTGTGATGGCTTGAGGAGGGTGAGGAAGGTGAAGAAGGTGAAGAAGGGACTAGCTGGGTGGACGAGGGGGAGTACTACTGCTGCAGCAGTTGCGTATGCCGTCGACGTGCTGTGTTTCCAAAAGCACCGACTGCTGCTGCCAAAGTCGAAAGAATTAGGGTAGTTCTAGAACCACGTTCCTCCAAAACCAATTATTGGCGGATGAAGTGAAGGATGGAGGAAGGGAGGGAAAGAGGGAGGGGAGGGGAGAGGGGTTGTTGGTCGTTCGGCGGCATGAGAGACGGTGTCCAGGTTCTGGGCGTGTGACAGCCAGGCTGGGCCAGGAGAATGGGCGCAGGCGTGTTCTTCTCTAAGCCTTAGGAATCCGGAAAGCCCTCTGAAACCACGCAGATTAACTCGCATGGAGCTAAGCGCCGCCTTTTCCGGGTATGGTGTACGGCATACGACGTCTTGTCCCGCAGGCTGGCCAAATACGGCGCTGCGTGATCACTTCCAACTCGCTTTTTGATCTGGAGGCGACGCCCATCGTATGACGAGGGCTACATATCCCACATGTGACCCATACGTCGGTTTCTATGTAAAGCTTGGTCCGAGTATGTGCATTGACGTGGCATGGCTGATGTGAGCTGAGGGGATGGAGGCCGGTGGTGGCGTTTTGCGCGGCAGTGCCCTGGGAAGAGGTGCGGACAAGAGATGTGCGGAGAACGAGGATGGCAGCGTGCTAGAGGTAGAGGGAAGGGACAGCGATCACAGGGGCTTATGTGTGTGTCCTGATTTGGCTTAAGGGATGGCAGCTGCTGAGTTGCTAAAACGCGGTGTGCCTCTGTTGCGAAACTGAAGTACGGCGTGTCGGCGTGTCGAGGGGCACGGAGCGCTGCGAGGGGAATGTATGCTAATGGTTGTGGAGCATACAGTGCTCTTCTCATTGGCCGAAATACTGGAGCTGTAAGTTTGATACAGGTATAGCTTGAGGCGGGCGATGATGTGTGTAAGGAGGCGTAGGAACGCATGGAGGAGGATGCATGCACGTGTTGGGGTCCCCTGCTGGCCTTCCATCTATGCATCCGTCCTCTGCTGGCACGAACCGCGCGTGATGAACCGTGAAACCTGAAATTATACGAGTGTATTGCGTAGAGAGGAACGAGCAGGTGTGTTTAAACGAACGTAAACGGAACACACAACTTGTCGCTTGGTATTCCCCTGCGTTTGCCACACCAGCCGCGCCACCAAATTTGAGCATCGGCTCAGCCCTGAACTATTGAAGCTAGTGCATGGGGAGCCATGGACGGTAGAGCTCGGCAGCTAGGAAACCTGCACCGCAGGTTTCGCCTCTCAGCTCTTCTGCGTTCCGCCCTTGCTTTCCCCAAGCGAAAAACGAAATGCTGACTAGGCGAACTCATGCATGGCGACACATGTTATGACGTTTTGTACTCAGATGCATGGCTGTCGCCATACATATATATGAATCCAAGTTCAACGATGTTCTGAGGAGTGAAGCAAACAGGACTCGTAAATTACAGGTTTCCAGCGGGTACATGCATGTAGGCGTTCGGCTCTACTTGCCCCAATTATGATCCAGCTGGCAAGTGGCAACCGTTCCAAGGCCGCTGCAGTTGCCCCGGATGCCTGGATTTAGCTTTGCTAAATGAATATATTATAAGCTCTAGAGTCCAGACCATAAGCCGAACTATGTTGGCTTGGTAAATGATGATTCGACTGGTAGTTATATTGGTTGGGCAATTTCCGTTCGTAACATACTCGAACCGGATTGTTGCCTAAGTATTGTAAGTGACAAATTTTCTTCCGCTGGACTCTGAGGAACAGGGACACACTGCTATCAACTGTCATCCAAGGAAGCCACGACACTTGGGCGCGGAAGAATAGGATGTGTTTTTAAGGCCTCTAGAAAAGGCCATTAAGTCGACCTTTGTTCCATTAACTGCCACGATGCCCCCTTCAGGGCGTCGGCCGGGCACGGAATTGCTACCAGGATTGTCGCTGACCAAAGCGCTTGCGCTGGTTATGGGCGTATGGGTGACGTGCACGCTCATCATGTTCCACCAGCACTCCTTCGTGGCTGTCTCTCGATTCGATTATAGCGACCAGGTCCTTTCCTCCCTTCCGATGCATGCTCTAAAAGTTAGCCACATCGCGGAAATTATCACCCACGCGGCGCAGTCGGTATCCTTTGTCCCTATTGAAGACGATCCGAAGCGGCCCTATGCCCTGGTTCTCGTTGCGAACTACTTCGGCAGCAGCGGTCTCTTCCTCCTCCGCCCTAACGCACGGCGCCCTGTGCAACCGCTGGCTATCCTGCAGGTAAGCCCCGGACGGAAACACCCCCTCCCACTTTTTCACTGATCCCGTTCTCGGGCTCGCCCTTTAGACCATTGGACTGAACACTGCATGCGCACGTTCTATACTGAGCCGCTTCCCAGTCAAGCTCCAATCTAGCGTCCCAGCACTTCAAAATTTTCCGGCCACACACCCCTCGGCCTGACCTCGAAGGATACACCTTCCTGCTTTCCGCACATGGTTAGGTGGACAACCGAATGGCGTATCGTGCCGCCCTGCCGCCCGACATACATGCATGGCTGAATGCATGGCCCGCGCCCGCGCAGTCATTCCCGTAATGGAAAACGCCATCACGCCAGCTGTCTTAGGTGCTCAAACAGCAAACAAGAGCCTCTGCTGGCTGACGTGGCACGCTATCCTCCTCCGCAATGTCACTACTCAATTCGACATTCCACAACCTGCGTGGAGAACGTCCTGCCGCCCGGGTCCTGTCCCCTTGCGCTTGCTTGCCGACACGCTGCAGACGGAGTGCGGGCACAGCTGGGCGGTTTGGCGGCAGGGCGGCCGCCGCTGGGCAGCGGTGGCCAACTATTGTAGCAAGGTAGGCGGGCGGGTTGGGTGGGCGCAGCCTTTACCTTACTCAGGGTGGAGGTGCTGCTGGCGGGTGTGCCCCTCTTGCCTCTACCGTATCCGCATGTCGGTAATCCTCTGGCAGGGGCCTCCCCCTGAAGCCCCGTGGGCGCCTGATGGCCAGATTGTCCTCCGAGCTTCTTTGCATTTGCCTTCGTTTACGTACGTGCCAAGGGAGTCTGATAGCGGCTCCGACTACAGCTTGAAAGAACGTGCGTGCGTGCGTGCCTCGTTCACGAGGACCTTAGACGCTCATGTATAATGTTGTTGGTTCTTTTGGCGGCACCCCACGCGTGCAACCGGTTGGACGGCTGTTGCTGCTGCAGGATAAGCACAAGGGCGTTGTGGTGTACGAACTGGAACCCCTAACGGGGTCCGGAGCGCAGATCCCCGACTGGGGCTTCAAAGCCGCTGCAGCCATCTCCGCCAACGGCTCCTCGTATGTGCTGCACATGAAGCTGCCCTTAAGTCCAGAATCGTCGGGAGGATTAGGATCCAGTGCGGAAAAGCATGGATTTGGATCTAAATCTGGATCTGGGTCGGCGGCGTCAGCTGGGGGTGCATTATCCGCGGGCGCCGGCGGCGGCAACTCTGGGATGAGAGGGCAGGCATGGCAGGACGTTCTGGCGGTGGCGGAGTACGGCAGCGGCCATTGGGTGCTGTACGGCTTGGAAGATAACCAGGATAAAGGATTGATGATTTCAGAGCTGCAGCGTGGGGCGCTGCGCGGCGTGGCAGCGCTGGCGGTTTGCAGTACCGGCGGCGAGGGTGACGGCAGTGGTGGCGGCGGCAGCGGCAATGGGGTTGCGGGAGACTTCTTTCTGGTCGGGTTGTCGTACTATGACAAGGGTTTTGCCACGCGCTCCGCAGTGTATAGGTGGGTGCCCCCGCTTTGCCTTTTATACTTCCACCTTTCCATGGTATCGATTCGTCGTACATACGTCTGCCGTACACCGTGCACCGTACAACACACGATTTCCTGTTAAGTGAGTTTTGGTGATGGTTACTGGCATGTACGCATGTGCTTTTCTACTCGTCCCGACCATCTCAAATACTTACATGTTTACATGTTTTACACCTAATCTAATCTGACCCCTACATTCTTCATGTGCGTATTGCCCGACCCATCCAGCCCCAGCTCCTCCCGCACCGCCTTCGGGCCCCCACCCGTCTCCCTCCCCCCTCTCCTTCCCTCTCTGCAGGTGGCACCCTGGGAAGCGGCAATTCCTGCTGCTGCAGGTGCTCGCCACACACGGCGCCCACGGGGCCCGCTGCTTCACCATCCACGAAGCCAACCCCACCACCACCACCACCACCACTACCGCCCCGGCCACTGCTGCTGCCAAAGACGCCACTGCCTCTGACAGCGGCACCAGCACCAGCAACACCGGCACCGGCAATCGCAGCACTGCTGCGGGTAGCAGCGCCTCGCTCTTCCTGGCCATTGCCAACAGCCGTCACGGCGACAGCTACGCCGCCAACTCCACCTTGTGGCGCTACGACCCGGGGTCAGGTCGTTTCCTGTTGCACCAGACAATCGTAACGGTGGGGGCCCACGACGTACAGCACCTGCGGCTGCCGGCGTCAGGGACTGGAGCGACGACGAGGATGTTGACGAGGGCAAGGGCGGCTTCGCCAGTGGTGGCGGCCACGCGAGTTGGCCGTGCAGCAGGTGCAGGTGCAGGTGCAGGTGTTGGTGGCAGCAGCGACGGCGGCGCGGGAGTGAACGGTGCTGCTGCGGAGGCGGTCGTTGATGTGTTGGTGTTTGCCAACCGAGGAGCTGACCAGGTATACGTGTATGAATGCCTTGGCTTGTGTGCGGCTCGCGGGACCCCTCTGGTGGGACCCCTCTGGTGGGACCCCTGGTGGGAATCTTGGGGCGGGGGCGAGGGGGTAACGGGCAACAGGTAAACGGTAAACGGTAGCGGGAAGAGCCAGCTCAGGTGCTCACCTGGGATTTCGAGGAGTAAGAGCTTCTCCTCCTCCCCCTCCTCCTCCTCCTCCTCTTGCCCGGTTTCCTAGGGTACCTAGGGCACCAACATACGCAACTCACCCTCCCCTTGACTCTCCTCACCCTGCCCTCTGCTCGCCCCGGGCCCCATCTTACCCCCAACTTACCCCCTCTCCCCAATACACACATACATACGCACACACACGTGCTCACAGCTTTGTAGCCCTCAGGAGAACAGTCCGCTGCTCACCTGGGTCAGTGAGCGGCAGCGCTTCGAGCCCGCCGCGCACCTGGCGGGGCTTCAGTGCGCCACAGGGCTGGCTGCGGGTCGGCTGGGCGGCAGCACACTGCTGCTGGCCACGGGCGACCGAACCGCCAACGGCACCACTGCAGGGCCCCTGACACACGTGTGGAAGGTGGAGGTGGCTCGGGCGCGGCAGCGGAAGGGCGGGGCTCATAGGTGGTCATAGGTGATCATGACCCCCGCGGGGACGGCCCGGAGGAAGCGGTTTTTTGAGTGTTTGGAGCTGTTTGGACTGGGTTGCTCTGGCTGTTGCTGGGGTTTCAAGGGGTTTCTTGTGGTCGACAGGTGCCGGCGGAAGGGAAGGGAAGGGAAGTAGACCATCGGGAGAAGGGAGGGAACAAAGGGGGATTTAGGGAGCGAATGTGGGGAAGGTGTGAAAGGGATGACACATGCGCGGAATGCAATTCGGTAACCAATAAAGGTCGATACGGGGCCCGAGCCGAAAATGGCCTGTTTGTGTGCAAAACCGTTGTGGGAGAAGCCTTTGTTCCGAGCATGTGGCCGTATGTATGATGTTGTTACAGGGTGGTATAGCTGTGTGGCCGTATGTTTGTATGAATGTATGCATGTATGCGTGTGTGCGTATCTATCAGCCTTCCGTCCACGCGCGCGGCTTCCAGCCCGTCGGCAGTAGTGCTTACAGCAGGAGCATCAGGAGCAGCATTAGCGGTGAGGAGTAGCAGGAGTGGTGGTGTTGGTGGTGGATGGGGCCCGCCGTGTTATCACTTTAATAATAATCACGAAACCCAAAAGGCTGTGGTGGCGCTCTGTGTTTTTCATGTGCAGGCAGTCTCTCCCTCTCTGAAATGTGTGGATGACCCGACGGCAACATATGCTCGTCCACCCACGTCGCACGTGCGTTGATGTCCTGTGCTGCTGCTTCACAGCAGAACCCGGAATAAGCCATATTGTGCACGTGTGTGTGTATGGTGTGGATGTGTCCTTGTGGGTCCAACGCGTGCGTATGTGCGTCTGTATGTATTTGCGTATGCGTGTGTCGATATGTATATGCGTATGTGTGTGTCCGTATGTATGTGTGCGTAGGTACGGGTTCCTGGCAGCACCACAGCAACGGTAAGGACCCAGTGTCGGTTGGGAGCTCTGAACGGCTAACTGCTGCTGTGGGGAGGGGTGTCGGGATTACATGTCGGAAGCGCGTGTCCTTCCCTCAAGAGTGTATGTATGTATGTATGTATGTATGTATGTATGTATGTATGTATGTATGTGTTTATGATGTGTGGGACAGGGGGACATATCTTCACCGGGGGCCGCTACCTGGCGAAACCCTGCCTTCCCCGGTATTTCGGCGCACCCACATCTAGTCACCCTAGTCAACTTCTCAGTGGATCGCTCAGGTTCCGCACCCACCACAAGCATCCAATAGAATCTGCCGGATCGACGGCGGCCCAAGTCCATTCCAGGTCGGCTCGCGAGATAACTTTATTTCAGGTTACCATCGTACATCGACCAGGGGCCTTTTACGATCCCGGGATCTTCCGGGGGCAATCGTCCGTGTCTTTCCAGTAGTGCCTGACCTATGTATTTATGTATGTATGTATATTTGTATGCTTGTTAAAGAAATGTATCACTTAAACATGAAGACGAAGGGTAGGGTAACACACGAGGTCATGCGCGGTGAAGGGATGTGGTGATGTGATGGGACTTTTACCTCCCTTACCGTTGTCGTGTGGCTCTGGAGTCCATGAAACTACGTTTTGGGCGGTTGCTGGTTTGAAGGGCCCAACTGGCGATGTGTGAACGGTGACGAGGCCTCACCGGCAGGTATATATGCGCGTTGAACAGTTCCAGGTTCACCAGTGGAGGCTTTTGGTGTTTTTTTGGTTCCCCCGTTATTGACCTGTGAGTGTATGTGCAGTGAGTTGTTAGGCCATTATTGTTTCGAGAGTAGAGCAAAAAAACAGCCCCTACGAGGTCAGTGTTTTGATGTATGGGTGCACTTGCGTGCCTTGCATGTAGTTCTGTATGCCGGTGCCGCCCGGGTAAGGAATGCACATGTACAGTGGTGTGGTGGTGTGGTACGTAGGTCGTGTCTGGGGTATGTGCTCCGAATAACCAAAGTCTAGGGAACCTCGTGTATGTATGTATGTGTGTGTATGTGCGATACAAAAGATACCGCAGGATTTTTTGTCTCTCTCATGAGTTCTATCATGACACATGGCCAACGTAATAAGGGTAACAAGCGCCTGGGGCGTTTCGCGATCCCCACGTTTCCTGGCTGGCTAGCAGGTGACTTGCTGGCTCTGATGGGCCGGCGATGGGGGAGTAACTGGGAACCGCAGCCGCACAACGGACATTGTTAAACGGCACAGGCTGAGTGGGGGAGTGGTGCGCATGTAGGTGTGTGCGTGTGTGTATGTATGTTTGTGTGCATCGGGGGTGAATAACTTCACCGGCGTGTGGCGGCCTGCCGCAGGTAAAGCATCCAGCAGATCACACACACCCCGGATCAACGGCGGCGCCAACTCCACCCCTGACCAGGCCACGCTGGTTATCATGATCTAGGTCCTTTACCGTCCATTGGCATGGGGGTGCATCCAACTTCATACGGTCAAGGAATCGAGTGTTTTTATCCCGATCTTTGCCGGGATTGATCCTGAAACCTCCCAGAGACACTATGCCGCGTCTTAACGTGCCGTGTAGGCAGGTAGGTAGGTAGGTAGGTACACCCTTAGCAGAGTGCATTCCTGTCCGGCTGGACTGATTGGACTGTGCGTGTTAAAGTTTAGCATGCTGGCACTGCGTGCTCTGGGTGTGTGTGCAAGGGCACCCAGGCCAGTGCTACCCGTAAAGACATCGCATGTGGGTGTTTCGCGCGTTCTTATTAGCTGGCAGTGCGCTGTGTTTGCTCCACATTGACTTTGCACCGCCTATGCACCGCCCCACCGACGTGAGATCCGCTTACTGGCTTCTTTTGCTCTCGGGTTCGTTCTCGGGTTCGTTCTTGGACTTGTCCACTGCTGCAAAGTGATCCAACATGGATTCTGGATCCATGGATTTAGGTTGCTGGGAGCATGTCCTGCTGCTGCCAGCAGGAATGCTGTGATGCATGCCAGCAGGCTCACCCCCCTCCTAACCCTTCTATCGAAGCTACAACTAGGAGGTGCAACTTCACGCACAACGGGGAAAACTAACAACTGCTGTTTGTGAGGCCTAGTAAACATGCAGTATTACCTATTAAGGTAATACTTGGTAATTAATAACAGCAAATGTAACTGTTATCTCAGTTATCAATCCCGTTTGTGTACCGTTAAGACTGGCGAACTGCTGCCGGGAGCTTTTAATTAGCTGCTTGAACATTGGCAAAGATGCATTTGTACAGAGGTCCACAGACACGTTGTGCGGATGAACGCGGGGAGGACTGCACCATGCGAATTTTGCAAGTGCGTGGACTTAGAACAACGCAGGAACTGTTGTCCTCACAAGGGAATGATCATGGCTGTAAGAGCCGCTTCCCTGATACAGGATCTGCCATATCTGGCTTCTCACTACCATCCCACACGATATGGGACACAGCAGTGACTCTTTATCTGCTGCACCTCTTGTCATGATCAATGGAGACCTATGATGCGCACTGCTGAGTACCCCAAGAAACAGGATGAGATGTGTCGCGAGTCGCTTCCAGGTTACACACACCCGCCCGTGTTAGCGTTCCGGGTGGATCTGATATGAATCCGCAACACGTGCTCACAGGCAGAGATACCCGCCGGTACCATGGGCAGTCAGAGCTTCTCCGCTTAACCCCGTTGCCTAGGGAGGGTGGGTAGGAAACGTGCGACACTCGTGAGCGTCAGTCCAACGTATGAACAATGAGCTCCAATCGAGGAGACCTGAGTTGAAATAAACAAAGTACCTAAGCTTAGAGCACAAGAGTACAGCATCTACTTGTACGAGCACAACGTTTCTCGGCCCTCCATCCACGCCATATACCACTTTTTTGGCTGAGATCAAAATATCATGATGAAAATTTAGTTAAATCCACAATGTACAGCAACCAGACTAACGACCAATGTTGCAAGGTCAGCGTTCGGGAGACGGCGAACGCAGCGACTAAAGCCATCTATCAATAAAACAGGTGTCTTCCTTGACCTTCATCTTAAAATGCGTCCGTGCGTTGGTCGATCGTGCATGTTAACTGCGTTCCGTTGGGTTCTTGGGTACAGCTTCTAATGAAGGTAAGGCACCGGCACCGACAGCAAAGGCGATTTCCCAAAGAGTTACCAGTCAATAACGGAGCATCTCTCGTAATATTTGGGGTTTTTCGTGGCTAGGTATAGAATTGCGCAAGTGCAAAATACCCATTCAGGTGCCACGAGACCGTCGGCATGCGCCTTGCAGCCTGCCAAAGGCTACAGGGCAGCATGAGATCTATGATATTATCTTTCATCTTTCCCCTTAGGCGCGGCGGTGCGTGCCTTGGGCTGAGGCCTTTCGCTTGTCGGAATGCTGTCCCGATGTCGTCATCACCCGGTCTGCACAGACCGTTATCTCCATCAATTCACCTGTATTCTTTTTAACTTCATTTCCTGCATAATGTTGTTGTTTTCACACGCTAGGTGGTCTTTTCATCTCTCGACATCGAAAACCTAGCAGTGGCCTCGCCTCATCCAAATTCCTGGCAGCTTCTCGAAGACCAGGTCTAACAAGGGTACCTAGAATGGATGCTGGAAACACTGAACGTGGTGGGCTCGGCTGGAGCGGAGTCAACGCAACTTCGGCGGGCTTCCAGATGGACGTTGACTCCCCAGCCATCACCACTACGACCTCAGCGGCTGGCCCTGCCCCACAACCATTCTGGCACCCATCGGATCCCATAGCCGCATCCCCCGGGAAATTGCGGCTGCCGCTTTCGGGTTATGTTGACCGCGTCGGGGGATGCCTGCTGGGCAAGATGTGTGGCGACGTGCTCGGTGCCGGGGTGGAGGGCTGGGCCCACCAGGACGTACAGCTCAGCAACCCGGAAGGCCTCACGGACTTCCTTCACACGGAGCGCGGGTGTGTGCTCTTACCCCGGCCGGCCTCGCCAGGGTTGGGATGGACTTTGGCCATCGACCTTTGGGTCAAGGAAAGGGGAAATTCAGGCGTGTATCAATGGGTGTCACAGCTGGGTCAAAAGAACGCGTCACCAAGCGAACTTACGGATAGATGAATGGCGCACAATTTCCCTTGGATGCTAAGTGTATAAGGGTTGGTGGCGTGGGGCGTTTGGTGATGGTGGGTATTGGGGTAAGGGATGTGCTGTGGCTCAGAAGGGGAGAGCAGCGGCTGGTATGGATGTGTTTGGTGGCTCAACAGGTTTATGCATCGTGGCACCGTTATGCGCGCAGCTTATCCACCCACACGGACTAACAAACCAGCCGGGGAAGGGAACCGAGAAGAACTGAAGCCACCCACGGAAATGGTGGCACATTTTTCGTTCCGTCTTTGAGGCCGAGAGGGTTCGCATTTACCAGCTATCGAGCTTTCGCCTTGACCTCCTTCGTCATCCGCTACCGATTTCTCCCCATTTGGGTCTTCTTCGAATGTGCCCGCACGTGACTTACCGCCCCTAACCCGCTTGGGCCTGGTTTTCCGTGTCTAGTTTTCCATGTGTATTTCCCCGTGTGTATTTCCCCGTGTGTATTTCCCTGTGTGTATTTCCCTATGTGTATTTTCCCGTGTGTGTATGACCCCGCCCAACTCCACTCGGGTCCGCTGGTTGGCTGGTATTGGACGTCGACGCCCGCTGGACTTGGCCTCTGGCACCTTCCACCTTCCACCGTATCTGCGGCAACGGCCTCTTGATACCACGGCTTGCTGTCTATGATGCACCACTGCAGCTTTGGTTGTTACACAGGTCTGTTGGGACTTGGGAAGCATGTTGCGGTCTCGAGCACTGAATAGCGCTGAATGTGTCAGGCAGCGGAGACCCCCCCTTGTCCGTACTTTGTCTGTCTGTATGTGAATTTGCACGTGTTCACGTATGTACTGTTGAGGAGACGGGTTTTTAACTTTCGATGCAAGAGCGCCTGTTTGACCGCCGACCCTTGGTGTCATGGCGGCTTTCCTTGACTGCTTAGTCGTGAGTTAAGTTATAAACAACTGACACTAACCGTCACTAACTGTTTTGGATGCTAGCTAGGTCACGCTTGCTGATCTGGGTTGCCAACCGACGAGTAATCCCGCACCGCGACCTACATGCTACACGGCTTCTTTGGATTGCGGTCCACAACCTTCCCCTCTGCTTACTCCCACCCTCGTCAGACGACACCCAGATGGCTATCGCCCTGGCTCGGAGTCTCGTTGCTTGCGGTGGCCGCGTGGACGACGTTCATGCCGCTCGATGCTACGTACAAGAGTACCAACAGTTCAGGGGTTACGGAGCAACGGCATACAAGGTACACATGGCGTACGGCAGGCGGCGTATTCCTAGGAGCGCGCATGAGCACATTTTTCTTAGTCTGGCGAGCTGCGTTCGTCAACCTGCCGGCTGTTGACGTAGGGCTTCACTCCTAGCCGAAAAGAACCTGAGGGCTGATTTGTTCCTTACGGCCAGCGGCCAGCGGCCACCCGACTTGTGGTTATCCACAGCACTCCATTCCACTTCCACTCCACCCCAAGCTCTGCCAAACCCCGAACCACTACGAGCTCCGCTACATCGCAGTGAAACCACAGGTACACCGATGGCTGCATGGATGTTAATCTTACCCTTGGGGTCTGGGTCCTTCCTCGCCTTGCGTGAGTGGAGGGCTGCTGTGTGAAGTGTGTTGTGCACGCACCCCGCTTGTTGCGGTCTTACGTGGCATGGTTTACATGGTCACATGAGTCCTCCCATGTGCGCACGTCCATCACCAGATTATGTCAACCATCCAGCGCTGCGGTATCGATTCCGAGTCCATTCGCACCATCGGCACCACGTACATCCCCGACGGCTCCTTCGGCAATGGCGGCGCCATGCGCATAGCCCCGCTGGGCCTCGTATACAGGTAGACAGAGGGAATCCGAGGCATAGCGGCGTAAAGGTGGGCATATGTCATGGCTCCATGCACGAGTGAACATGGCAGACATGTACCTAGCTGCTAATATGCCTTCCTAACTGTCTAACTGTCTGTCTGACTGTCTTGCTATCCACGGTCTACTTCAATGATTATTGCTCATTTATCTGTCTTGCTGTTTGCCTAAATGTCTATAATGTTTTCTTTGTTTTCGGGTTTCTGCATCTGCTCACCCGCAACCAGACACGCACCTCCAGAGGTCCTCCGAAAGGCCGTCGCCGCGGCTCTCCGCTGCACCCACGTGCACCCAGTGGCCGTGGACGGAGCTTTCGTCATCGCCCTAGGAATCGCATACCTGGTAGAGCGCGAGCCTCCGGCAGGCGCTGCGGCGGCGGACTACGCTCCGGCAGGCGCTGCGGCGGCGGACTACGCTCCGGCAGGCGCTGCGGCGGTGGCGGCCTCCGGCAGTGGCGATAGCGAGCCTCAGGTTACGTCGACCGAGGCGATGGCAGCAGCTGGCAATGTAGTTCACGATGCCAGAGATGGCGTGGTGCTGCCAAAAGCTGAGGCAGAGGAGTCCGTGGCGGCGGCATCGACGGCGCCGCCGAAGAAAGTGGCGACACCGTTGGGGTTGCTTGATTACCTTTTGTCGCACAGTTCACTGTTGGAGACGGAAGGCATGGTTCAGAAACTCAAAACGGTCCAGACGGCTCTGGTGCAGGTACGAGAGTCTTGAGCCTTTAGGAATGGTGGTTTCTTATGGAACAGGCCCACTTGCCCGAACGATCCGTGAGTCATAAGCCTAGGCCTGCTAAGCTAGCTGTGGAGGCCAACGTTAGGGGGCCTTGTGCGCAGACGGGTCGCGTAAGAGTGCCTTCTATTTTTTGTCAACTCCGTTGCCGTTTGACGTAGTAGCTTGGCGTGTCATATGGGTCGGCGTGTCATGCGGGACACCCTCTTCACGCACCTTCCGTCGCAGGCACCTCATCAGTTCAAGGGCCCCAACGAGACATGGTCGCAGTACTTTGCCTCACCCCGCTGGGCAGAGGAGCTGCGATTGCAGGCGGAGGTTTCGGAGCCATTCCAGATCCGTGCCGATGACGCCGCGGCGGCGGCGCTGTCGGCGCTTTGCTGCCACTGGGGACAGCCGGAGGATGCCGTGGTGGCTGCCGTACACTACGGCGGGGATACGGACACGGTGGCAGCCATAACAGGTGCGACAACCTTCCTGTGCTGTAACCTTGTAAACCGCGATTATGTCCCACACCTGGATGTGGCGTGAAGTAATAGTTCAAAT